>NC_056730.1:438478366-438802355 GCF_019279795.1 Protopterus annectens
TGCGATCCGCCAGTATACCAAAACCTTTAGTATTTACAGGTGTCATATGTCACACTTGCATGTAGAGCAAAAAAGTGATATAGGGATACACACATTTAAGAATTGAAAAGCCGCAGGAGGAACAATGTCCCTAAGGACCAAGAGAAACATGTGCATCCATAAGGAGGAAAGAAAAACAAACTCCTGGCCAGGAGGGCAAGAAAAACAGGATATTGCAGAGGGACTGAACACTGCAACAGTGAAGAGGACATCTACTATTATGGTAAGATTTCACTCAACTGTACAATGTCCTTCCATATCACTGCTGCAGTATTCCTTACATAAGGTATAAAACCTCAAGAGGAAACCTGGGAGAAGTATGGCACAGAAAAGCCCTCTAGAAACCCATACAAGATAGCCCTGGCAATAACATCCAACCTGTCATGCTTATTGAAGATATGGACAGAAGACCAAGTAGCCATCTTAGGGATAGAATTGGTATCCAGACCCTTGAAAAAAATTACCATAAGAAGCAACAGTTCTGGTAGAATGAGCCTTTACTTATGAGGAAAGACATTTATCATGAAAAAAAAACAAAACAAAAATAAATGGCCTTAGAAATCCAGGATGAGATTGTTTGCTTAGAAACAGCCAAACCCAAGACCTGGGATGAAAGGAAACAAAGCTGAGCAGATTTGTTATGGTCCTTTGTTTTATCTAAATAATATCTGAGCTGTCTATGCAAATCAAAGGTGTGAAGAACCTTTTTACTGAAAGACTGCAGAGAAGGAAAAAATGAAAGAAATGAATAGACTGGTTAAGAGATAACTCAGTAACCACCTTGGGCATAAAAGATGGATTTGTACGAAGAGACACCCTGTTTCTGTGAAAAACTAAAAAGGAGGGAACAGCCATGAGACCTGAAGGTTAGAATCTTTTAGCTGATGTGAGGGCTAAAAGAACAGTCTTCCACATACAATGTTGTAAGGAAGCTGAAACAGCAGGTTCAAAAGGAGCATGAGTTAAATTTTTCAAGTACAAACTGAGGTCCCCAGAATGTGTAATAGAATTCCTGGGAGGCCTAATATGACGGACACCTTTAAGAAATTGCTTGACCTGAAATCTAGAGGCCAGAGGAAGGGCTAAGGACAGACAAGCAGAAATTGATGACAAACATGCCCTAGCTCAGAAACCATGGTTAGATCAACTAAGAGGGTGGGGTAAAACTCAGCTTTGAGCTGCATTTAAATCCATGAGGGTGGAGTTAAGTTTTTGCAAACATATTACACTCTACTACAGAATAGTAATTCACTAAATGTTTTTCAAGAATTATTAAGAGAGTTCTGAAATAATGCCCTTTAGACACAGATGCGAGTCACACACTGGTATAAAACATTATGGTCAGTTTTCACCAGGGAGAGAGATGTGACTTTTGCTCAGGACACAGAGTGCAGCTCTCATATAAACTATAGCCTCACAGAAGCATCACTGTATCAAAAGTAAAAACAAAAGAATTTGTCAACCCAGCATGGAGCAGATCACACAAATGAGAGAACCACAGCAATCTGCACAGAAAAGGAATCCTGGTTTTGAGAAAGGAACCAGACAGAAAATCTCTTCCACATGGACAAATATGATTTTCTGGCCTCCTGCAGGACCCAAAACCCATCCTCAGAAAAGAAGTGCCTAAAAGGAATCAAAACCTTATCACCCACATTGTCAGCTGAAGAGTGGACAAATGAGGACGGAAAAGAGACCTCTTTTGTCTTGTACGAGATGGTCCACCCAGTGAGGTAACTTGTGGTGACTGCCCTTGGCCATGTGAGAAAGAAGGGGGACCCAATGTTGTCTTGGCCAAAAGTAACTCATTAGTAAGATTTTGGGGGGAATCTTGCCTGATCTTGTGCAAGGCCCTCAGAAGCAAAGGAAGGGAAAGAAAGGCATATAGAAAAATTCCCTTCCAAGGAAAAGACAAGGCGTCCACTTTCTTAGCCAGAGGAATTGGGACTCTGAAACAGAATAGAGAAAGCTGTATGTTCAGACAGGAGGCAAAAAGACCTAACTGAGGAATACCCCCGATGGACAATTTCCAGAAACACATCTCTGTGAAGCATACAACTGCGAGTCTGTTTGTTGGACCTGCTCAAAGATTTTACCACTACAGTGTGCTCCAAATGAATATAAACTACATTTAGAGTCACTTTTTACTGGACAGTTAAATCACAGCCCTGAAGAGCTAGCCTACAAAGATAAGACCTTATATCCCTTTCTTGTTGACATACCACATCACAGTTGTGCTGTTTGTGAAAATTTTGAGGGGCACAGGATGAAAAAGGGAAAGAAAAGCCTGAAGGGCCAGACGCTGGACCCTTATCTCCTTTATGCTAATGTGGTCTGACCTCTGATACAAGGACCAGAGACCTTGAACCTTGAGAGAAAGGCCCCCGGCCACTATCTGAGGCATTTGTAAAGAACTCCTGAGTCAGGGCTGGAGTTCAGAAATGAAGCCCTGGACTGAGAATGAGTTGATGAATCCACCACTGAAGCTCTAGAGCTTGAGACAAGGAAAGAAGGGGACTGGTAAGTCCGGGGGGGGGGGTAGCAAAGTTGAAACCACACTAACGAGGTACCAGTGTAGCTCTCTCATATGGGAGCCTGGCCAGTGGAAGCATGGGAATGGTAGAAGCCATAAACCTGAGGGCCCTGATAAAGTTCTTGGCTATGACTGACTCCAGGGGAAGAAGAGACTGGAAAAAAGCAGTAAGAGACTGGGCCTAGGGGGCAGGCAGGGATATCAGCATGGAGATGGTTTGGATTCTGCAGCCAAGAAAAACATGATCCTGAGAAGAGGTCAAAACTGATTTTTGGAAATTTATGGTGAACCTCAAGCTCTGTAACAGAGAAACAGTGAACTGGAGATCCTGAAGCAGAGCTTTGTAGGAGGCAGCTTGAATGAGCAGTTTGTCCAGATAAGGAAATATATGAATTTCTCTCATCCTGCAAAAAGCAATGACAGATGTGAGGCATTTGGTGAAGACCCTTGGGGCAGTAGCAAGGTCAAAGGGCAAAGAAGAGAACTGAAAATGCAAGGAACAGAGAAATGAAAATAAATTAATGAAAAAAGGATGGATGGGGATAAGAGGGTAAGCATTATTGAGATCCCGAGAGACCAGAAACATCTGGGGAAGAAGACGAAATAAGGTTTGAAGACACAACAGCCAAAAGAAAGGAAACTTGAGAAAGGTATTGCACTGGGAAACGTCCAGAATTTACCTCAGTGTCCTCCCATCCTGGGAACCAGAAACATTCTAGAGTAAAAATCCTTCCCCACCTGAGCCTGGAGTGCAGACTGAATGGTGCGCTGGACCAAAAGAGAATGAAGCACCTCTGGGAAACAAAGAAGCCATTCCCAAGGATGCTGAGGAATGCCCAAAAAATAAAGGAACGGATTTCCAAACCATGAAATACCTCAGGCAGATGACAGAGCCCAAGAAGTACAGTTGTGTACACTTACCATAAATATAGATGTTAGAGTGTATTCACTGTTGCAATCTTCACATTTGGGTTATCCCTGCCAGGGTAGTCATCGGCTGGCCCGAATACTAGAGGCTTAGTATTTCCTGTGTTGGTTGCTGTCGCTTCAAGACTGACGTCAGGTCATCAGTAGTAGCCAATGCCATTATATCAATTTTTTCTTGCCCTAACCTGTCAGGAGCCCCAAGTGGGAGCCAGATTCTGGTGGAAGAACCCCAACAGTAGAAAGTAAATACCAATATGTCCCTTGTAAGGAAAGAGAAGAAAGGGAGGGGTGGAGGGAGGGAAACCAGAACTGCAACAGTGAATACACTCATACATCTACATTTATGGTAAGTGTACACAACTGTACTATGTTCTTCGTGTTTCACTGTTGCAGTCATCACATTTAGGTTGATTCCCAAAGCTGAGGGAATGGATGGAGGCAGTCAAGGAAACTAGGGGCTGGCTAGGATGCCCTGCAAGACTGCAGAGGCAAACCCTGCCTGGATTTGGAGAAGATAGGCAGGTGGTAATGTTTGGTAAAGGTGTGAACAGATGTCCCGGTGGCAGCCTCCATGATGTCCCTGGTGGGGACTCCTCTGAGGAAAGCTGAAGAGGTGGAGGCTGCTCTGGTGGAATGAGTCCTGACCCCCTTGGGGGGGAGGCGTTGCTTGTAGCAGAAATGGATGCAGTGTGCTATCCATTTGGAAATGGTTTGTTTGAAGATGGCTTCGCCCTCTGCCCCTGCAGCAAAGCTAACCAGCAACTGCTCACACTTTCTGAAGGATTTAGTCCTGCCTATATAGAATCTGAGCAGTCTGTGCACATCTAGAGAGTGCAGGATCCTTTCCCCCTTGTTCTGTGGGTTAGGGAAAAAGGTGGGCAAATGAATGGATTGGTTGAGAACAACACTGGACACCACCTTGAGCATGAAGGATGGGTTAATCCTGAAGGATACCCTGTCAGCATAGAAGATGATGAAGGGTTCCACAGCCACGAGTCCTTGCAGCTCGGAGACCCTTCTGGCTGAAGTGATGGCCAGAAGGAGAGCCGTCTTCCAGGAGAGATATTTTAGTTCTGCTGAAAAGGTTGGTTCGAAGGGGGGCAGGGTGAGCTTTTCCAACACAAAGTTAAGGTCCCAAGCTGGGGTTTGTTATCTTCTGGGTGGCCTCAAGTTGCTAGCCCCTCTTAGGAACTGTTTGATCAGAGGGTGTGAAAAAAGGGACTGCTGAGTGGGGAAATGAGCAGAGATAGCAGAGGTATAATTTTAATTGAGGAAAAAGAGAGACCACTGTGTAGCAGGTCAGCTAAGTAATCCAGGATGAGAGGGAGGGAGTGCTGCGCTGTACTGACTCCCTTAGCCTAAATCCAGGTGCATAACCTTTTCCATTTGTCAGCACAAGACATTCTAGTGCTAAGGCATCTAGCCCCACGTACATCTAGAACCGGTTTACTCAGGTTGGCAGATTGATCGGGTGTTAGGGAATAAGCCAAGCTGCCAAATTGAGGGTCTGCAATTGGGGATGCATGAATTCTCCTTCCCTCTGGGTCAGGAGGATTGGAATTTGAATGGGATGTCATGGTAGCAGTGGGGACAGGCTGCGCAGTAGTGGGTACCAGTGCTGCCGAGGCCAGTCTGGAGCAATAAGAACTGTCCTTGTTTTTCCTCCTTTATATTGAGCAGTACCCTGGAGATGAGAGGTAGTGGAGGAAAGGCATAGACCAGATAGACTGACCCAGGGGAATGACAGGACATCCACTTTCCAAGACATACAGTGATGCTCCCTGGAGCAAAACTTGCTGAGTTGATGGTTAGTGTGGGAGGCAAAAAGGTCGACCTTCGGGGTGACCCATTTCTGAGTTATTAGGATGAAGGTTCTTTTGTCAAGCTGCCACTCATGTGGGTCCAGAAGATTTCTGCTTAAGTGGTCTGTCAGAGAGTTTAGAGAACCTGGTAGGAATTGTGCTAACAGCTGGAGTTGCATGCAGAGGCTGTGTGCCAAGTGGTCATGACCAGCTGCATAGAGGGCAAGAGTGAGTCACTCCCTGCTTGCTGATAAACCACATTACAGTGGTGTTGTCTGTTTTGATTAGTAGAGCCCCTGGGGAAAGAAGGGGCTTGAAAGCTGTCAAGGCGTGCCAGGCAGCTATCATCTCTTTTTGGTTGATGTGCAGACGGATTTGCTGTGGGCTCCATTGGCCCTGTATGCACCTGCCATCCAGATGTGCACCCCAGGCATAGTCTAATGCATCTGTGGTAAGGGTCTGGGCGGCGGGGGGTAGTGAGAAAGGTAGTCCCTTCTTGTGGGAGCACGCTGCTGGCCACCAAAGAAAATCTTTTCTGAGGCAAGGTATCATGGGTATAAGTCTCCAGGTCTTGAGAGTGTTGACACCAAAGGCTTTTTAGGTACCACTGAAGTTTCCTCATATGCAGTTTAGCATATGGAATGAGTAGAATGCAAGATGCCATTAACCCAGAGCTTGCAGATAACTGGGGTCTGGTGGCTAGTTGAGAGTAGTAGGCTGTCAGGAAAGTTTGCTTTTCTGGTTTAAGAAATGCCATCTGGGATGCTCTGTCCAGGCTTTCGCCCTGGAATATAATCCTTTGGGTGGGTACCTGTTTGGATTTCATTTCGTTGACTGGGTACCCTGGGGAGGTTAGTAGGAACATTCCAAAGGCCAGATGCCTGAGCAGCTTTTCCTGGCAGTCTGTTTGAATTAGGAAGTCGTGCAAGTATGGGTAAATCTAGATATTCCTTTGTCTGCAAAAGGCAATGGCCGGAGCCAAACATTTTGTGAAAACTCTGAGAGCAGTAGATAAGCAATGGGAAGCGCAGAGAACTGAAAGTGCTGAGATCCTGCCCTGAAACGGAGAGATTTCCTGCATGATTCCCTGATAAGAATGTGGAGGTAGGCCTCTTTTAGGTCTAGGGTGGCTAACCAAGCATCCTTGGAGAGCAAGGGTAGCAGCTGCTGGAGGGTGATCATTTTGAATTTTGGTATCACCAGGAAGGCGTTTAGAATGGATAGATTGAGGATGGGGCGCCAGGTGCCCTTTTTTCCGAGTACCAGTAAAAGTCTGGAGTAGAAACCTTGGCCTTTCTGTTCTGCAGGAGCATGCTCTATTGCCCTCATAGAGAGCAGGGAAAGGACTTGCTTTTGCACCTCTGCCCTGCCCACTGGTTTGGGGGTAGATCTGGGAACTCTTTTGAAGTTGGAAGGGTGTGGAAAGAAAATTTGTATCCCTGGGACACTGTTGAGAACCCAGTGGTCATTGGTAATGGTAACCCAGGTGCTTGCGTGAAAGGAAAGTTTTCCTCGTAGGGGTAAGTGAAGGTGGGTAGAGGGAGGGGGTGGAGTAGGAGAGTCATAGTGCGTTCTTAAAATAAGTGGGTAGCTTAGAACTCCCTGTTTTTCAAGTGGAGGAAGTCCACTGTTTAGATCTCTGCATTCTCTGTGGCTGCTGTCTGAGGGGTCTGCTTCCACGGGGTCTGGGCTGAACTGACCTGGTGGGAGCAGGAAAGGACCAGTGCTTGGAAGGGCAATGCCTGCTGAACCTGGGTGGCTGGACCTGTAAGAAATCCTTAACTGTCTGCATAGATTTTGCTTTTTTCCCCATATTTTTAAGACCTCTTCTGCCTTAGTGCCAAATAAGATGTCTTTGTGCAAGGGGGCATCCAATAATTTAGATTTAACATGGTCTGGCAAAGGCTGTTCCTTAAGGCATTCTTGCCTTCTAAGGACAGAACCGGTGACTGCTGCCCTGCAAGAAGCTTCTAGGGAGTCAAAACCACAGTGCAAGGAGTGTTTAATTACTTGACTTGCACAACGCATCAACTCTTGTAACTCTTTAGATGCTGCAAAAGCAGGAAAGGAAGACTTTTTTTTTTTGTTTGAGGAGTTCCGGGGTATGGTGTTGAAATTTTAGCATATGGAACTGGCAATTTAGTGCCCAGATAGCAAGAGTAGCAGAGGTGTATATATTTTTACCCCATTTGTCTAGTGCTCGGGAATCCCTATCTGAGGGAGTGGGATTCTTAGCAGAGGTTGCTTTAATTCCTTTAGGCTTTTGAGAAATTTCCTCAGGGTCAGCAGTAGGATTTTTAAAAAGAAATTTGTGAGAGTCAGGGACTCTGTAATACCAGTCTGGTTTTCTGGGTGCAGGAGGGAGGGTGTCAGGAGTCAAACTGGATTCCAGGAAAACATCCTCCACAACATCCAGGACTGGGGGAATAGCCTGGGGTGTGTGCTGTGGAATATCTAAGAATTCCATGAGTTTCTTTTTAGATTGAAGGTAGTCCTGATTTTTCCACTGGAAATGCTCCCTTAAGGTATGAAGGGTTTCCCCAAAGAAAGAGAGGCTGAAGGAGTGGAATCCTTTGCATCAGAATACTCCTAAGCAGAGAGGGATTGCATGTCTTTATATTCAGATGCATCAGAGTCATCAGACTCCTGTTCAGACAAAACTAAAGGGGACAGATCTCTTTCTTTTGGAAGGGGTAGCTTACCTTCCCCTGATCAGCATGATGAGGTCTTCCACCATTTTAAGCATTTGAGACGGAGGCAAGAAAGCAGGTGCCTGAGATTGGGTTGTCAGTTTCTTGGGTGTGGTTTGTACCCTGGGCCAAAGAAACTCGGCAGTTTTCAAACGAACAGCAGACGCGAAAGTTGCCAGTTTGTGTCGAGAATCGGTAGTGTGAAGGACTTCCTCGGAAGCCGGTGCCTGCTCACCGGTTCCGGACCCATCCAAGAGAGAGAAAACTGCAGGATCCTTAGTCGAAGAAGAGTTTTACGGCATACTGGACTCCGAAAGAGTCTCGGTAGCGGCCTGCGAATCCACAGAAGTGGGCATCAGGGGCTGAGAAAGTCTGCCAGTAAATTTAGTTTGCCTGGCAGGAACTGAGCTTGCAAGTGCACTTGGTTGCTCAGGGCTGTGTTCCACAGAGCCATGGCTAATCTGCAGAGTTGGTAGGAATGGGTTCCCCCTGCTTGTTTATGTACCACATAACTGTGGTGTTGCCTTTCTTTAACAATAGTTGTCCTGGAAGAATAAGGCCTTTGAAGGCTATCAGAGCATTCTGTACAGCTAAGATTTCTTTTCGATTGATATGCAGGTGCATTTGCTTTGGGCTCCATTTGCCTTGAATGCACTGTTCTGCCATGTGAGCCCCCATGCATAGTCTGATGCACCTGTTAGGGTTTGGGCGGCAGAGGCTTGAGAGAAAGGGAGTCCCTTGTGGTAGCAGGCCTCTGCCCACTAAAGGAACTCTATCCTTAGGCAAGGAATGATAGGAATCATTGTTTCCAGGTCCTGAGAATGTTGACACCAGAGACGTTTTAAGTACCACTGAAGTTTCCTCATATGCAATCTTGCATATGGAATTAGTAGAATGCAAGAGGCAGTATTTTTCTTGCAGATTGCTGGGTTTTGGTGGCCTGTAGATTGAAGTAGTTTGTCAAATAAATTTGTTTTTCTGGAGTGAGGAATGCCATCTGGGAAGTTGTGTTCAAGCTTGCTCCCAGGAATACAACCTGTTGGCTGGGTATCAGATGTGATTTCTTTTCATTGATGGTGTACCCCAGTGAAGTTAGAAGTCTCTTTACAAATGTCAGGTGTTGTAGTAGCAATTCCTGACTGTCCGCCTGAATCAGGCAATCATTCAAGTATGGGTAAATTTGAATCATTCCCTGCCTGCAATATGCAATGGCTGGAGCTAGGCATTTTGTGAATATCCTGGGTGCAGTAGATAAGCCAAAGGGAAGTGCAGAGAACTGATAATGCATACAGCCCGCTCTGAAACAGGCATTTCCTGCAAGATTCCCTTATGGGGATGTGCAGATAAGTTTCTTTTAAGTCTAGGGTTGCTAGCCAGGAGTCCTTGGCTAGCATAGGAAGCATCTGTTGGAAAGTAAGCATTTTGAATTATGGAACCACCAGAAAGGTGTTAAGAATAGACAGATCCAGGATAGGACGCCAAGAGTTTTCTTTTCTGGGTACCAGAAACAGTCTGGAATAAAAGCCTTGTCCCCCTTTGTTCTGCTGGGACAGGTTGAAAAGCACTGATACTGAGAAGAGAAAAGTACTTGCTTTTGGGCCTCTGCCCACTGGTTTGGGGGGAGGTCTGGCCATCCGCTTGGGGTTGGGAGTGAGTGGAAGTGGAATCTGTATCCCTGGGAAACAATGTTTAAGACCCATCTGTCCTGGTTAATGTACTCCCAGTTTTTGGTATGCAGGGCAAGTTTCCCTCCTAAAGGTGCAAGTACTTGGGCAAGGCCTGGAAGAGTTAAGGATAAATCATTGTGAGATTTTACCATAGGATGGCAGCTTACTACTGCCTGTTTTGGACATGGGTGCACTCCATTGCTTAGATCTGTGCATACCCTGAGACTGCAATCTTGGTGGTCTGCTGCCCCTGAGTTTGGACTGAGAAGGTCTGGGAGGGACTGGAAAAGACCAGTTTTTTGAAGGCCAATGCCTACTGAATCTAGGTGGCTGAACTTGTAAGAAATCTTTAACAGTTTGCATAGATTTAGCTTTTTCCTCCATCCTCTTGAGGACTTCTTCAGCTTTACTGCCAAATAGACGCTCTTGGTTTAATGGTGCATCCAGTAGCTTTGCTTTGACATGGTCTGGCAAGTTTTGTTCCTTAAGCCAAACATGCCTTCTAAGAACAGACCCAGTGACAGCAGCCCTGCAAAGATGCTTCTAAGGCATCAAAACCACATTGCAAAGTATGTTTACCAACTTGGTTAGCAGAATGCATTAACTCTTGTAAATCTTTATGTTCTGCACAATCAGGAATCAAAATAATTTTCTGTTTAATTAGTTCCATAATATGTTGCTGATACTTTAACATACGAAACTGGCAATTTAAAGCCCTGATGGCCAGAGTAGCAGAGATGTATACCTTCTTACCCCATCTGTCTAAAGCCCTAAAATTCCTGTCCGAAGGGGTAGGATTTTTTTCTCTGGATCCGCAGCAGGATTCTTAAAGAGGAATTTGTGGGAGTCAGGTATTCTATAGTACCTGTCAGGTTTCCTGGGAGCCGGAAGCAAAGTATCAGGGGTAAGGCTAGTTTCCTGGGAGTCGGAGGCAAAGTATCAGGAGTAAGGCTAGATTCCAAGACGACATCAACATTTCTAGAACTGGAGGGATAGCTAGAGGCCTGTGCTGAGGCAAGTTTAAAAATTCCCTGAATCTCTTTTTGGACTGAGAGTAGTCCTGTCTCTCCCAGCGGAAATGCTCTCTAAGGGTATGCAGGGTTTCACCAAAAGAAAAGGGGAAGCAGAGGGAATGGAATCCTCTGCATCAGAATCCTCATAGGTAGATAAGGGTATGAGTTACCAGACTCCTGATCAGATGAATGAGAACGAAAATCAGTTCTTGGTCTTTAAGAGCGAAGGCTGACTTCCCCTAATTAAAGTAATAAGGTCTTCAGTCATTCTAAGCATTTGTTTTTGTGGCATGAGGGTCTAAGAATGCACTTTGGTCATCGGTTTCCGAGGTGTAGTGCGAACTTTAGGCCTGAGAAATTCTGTATTTTTGGTTTGAAACGAAGTCATCGGTTTAATATGAAAATCGAAAGGCCTGAATACACCTTCAAAAGCCGGTAGCCGCACAGCAGCTCCAGACCCATCCAAGGTAGAAACATCTGCAGGTTCCATAGTCGAAGAAGCATCCCGCAGCATACCAGATTCCGAATGGGTCTCAGTAGCGGCCTGCAAATCTGTACAGGTGGGTATCAGGGGTTGCGAAAGCACCTCACTGAGTACCGGCGGCTTGGCGACTAGCTAAACGTAGTTTTGTCGTCGGTTTTGGACCTATGCAGTCTGTCTGTCTTTATCCTTACATTTTTTTGGAAGATCAGTAGTCTGATGGCTTATCGAAGCCATTTCAGAATATGGAGAGAGACAGCGAAACAATATAGCAACAAAAATAGCCCGACAACGAATAGTTCGGGCGTTGAACAAGGCACAAAACCGAAAGCGAGGGATGTTGTGGGCCAGGCCTAAACAGATGACGCAGTAAGAATGAAAATCTCGGAGAGGTATTTGCTTTCCACAGGCAAGACAATTATTTTTTTTCTGACATCGGTTACAGCAAATAAAAAGGATCCCAACTGGGTACTTATCTTTTAGAAGACTTCAGGTCTGAAACTCGAAAAATGAAAATTTCAGGAGGTGACCGACTGGCACTTGTGAACTGCTTCTGCTTCGACCACCACACGGCAAGAAAGACTGATGTAATGGTGTTGGCTGCATATTTTATACCCCTAACGACCTGACGTCATGGAAGAAGCGAGAACATCCGACGCAGAAATCCCAGGACTCTGGTATTCAGGCTGGCTGAGGGCCATCTGCAGGCAGATAACCCAAATGTAATGACTGCAACAGTGAAACACGAAGAACATCAGAAGAAAAGTATTCAGATTGACAATTAATGATGGTGTTTAAACTGGAGACAAAGAAGTTCTGAAGTGTGTGCATCCATACATCCCCTTTATGCCCTACACCTTGCTTGGGAAGCATACATGTGCCTGTAAATACTAAAGGATTCGGTGCATTGGCCGGACGTTGGGCTATCCTTGGCAGGAGATTCCTTTCGCAATGAATACTGCAACGGGGATAATGTAAGGGCATCATTTGATTATAAACTTTCCAAGAAAAATGGCAAATGGTCTTTTCATACACAGGTGCCAAATGCAAGGGTCTTTTTCCTGGCACAGCCTGACACACTGCATTAGACTTGGTTCCGCTGGGGTATATGGCATCTAATGCAAAATGCAGCTGTGGTTCAGAACATATCTTTACCGAATTATCATGAAGTTAGAAGCTAAAATCATATATATTTCAACAGAAAAAGAATTTTTCAGTTGCAACATGTCCTAGCTCAGAGACCATGGTTTAAATCAACCAAGGGGTTGGGGTAAAATTCAGCTCTTAGCTCCATTTAAATCCATGAGGGTGGAATTAAGTTTCTGCAAGCATTTTGCACTCTACCACTAAATAATAATTCACTAGAGGTTTTTCAACAATTATCAAAAGAGGTCTGAAATAATGCCCCTTAAACACAGATACGAGTCGCACTCTGGTATGATACATTATGCTCAGTTTCCACCAGGGACAGAGATGTGACTTTTGCTCAGGACACAGAGTGCAGCTCTCATCTAAACTATAGCCTACCAGAAGTGTCACTATATCAAAAGTAAAAACTCATACACTTCTCCACCTGTAGCAATTGTAACATAATGCGACTCCGCCACCTTGCTCTGAAGCAACCAAAGTGGAAAGCAGTATTTAGATCTTTGAATAACTGTAGCCCTAGCTGCATTTTTATACCACAACTTCTTGGGTAACTCTCTCAAAGATTTATCAGACAATGTTAAGGAAATATAAAGCAATGTTTATTAGACATAGGCAAACCTGGTTACACCAATCAGTCTGTCATGGTGGTTCATGCTCTCTTTCCTGGGGGGATATGACTTCTGCATGGGAAATACAATGCAGCACTGGTTCAGTACAAAATCTTTACCAACTTCTCACTACACCAGGTACGTAATGCACATCTCCCAAAGAAAAGTATTTTTTTTTTTCAATGTAACATGCCATAACGAAGATGTCAATCTGCAGCAGTCAGCTGGTTGCTTTAAATCTAGTATTCCACTCAATTTAAATGAAAAATTGAAGTATTAGCTGCATTGTGTACATGACTGTCAGGGAATTGATATGGTATTTTACACATATGTGCAAGTGAAGAAATCAACATACTTTTCACTGTCACATGAATTTCTACAAAATACAGTTTCCAGTGTGAGAGTATATGACTTCTCAGGAATGCAGACTGCCCAAGAAAGGACAGCTATGTAAGAACTTGCCACAATAGCAGACCATGAAGTAGATTACAATATTTACTATTAGGACTTCAACCACACAAGGCCAGACATTCAGCCTGCGTCTCTCATTTCAGCAGTCGTCTTCTCTCCAGGGAGAAATCCATCCCTTAGAGATGTCATGATATTGTTTTTAAAACTGATGCCTGCCTGTACCATTTTTGAACTTTATAGCCCAGGATGACTATTATCTGCTTCACCAGGCCACAAGGAAGACCCTAAAGATCTTAGCCAATTAGAAAAACATGTATACTCTTGATCAAGGGCTTGGAAAAAAGTGTTTACCTAGGCCATCTAGACTTGAGCAGCCCTGAAGCCCTCAGAAAGGAGGAGGAAGAGATGGAATAGATAAGCTGCACAGGGACTGGAATACCCCTGACCAGCATAAGATGCTGAAAAAGTCAGAGATGGCAGGAGGGAACCAGTACTGCAACAGTGACCTACATGAACATCAACTATTACGTTAAGTTCCTAAAGTGTACTACACGCTTCATATGGAAAATTACTACAGTAGTCCTTATTATTGTGCTACTTCCCAGGGCTTAGAAAGCTAAGAAGGTAGTTGGACTGCTAAGACCAGACTGCAAAAAGAATGACAGAATGGCAGTTGCAAAACCAGTCTTTGACATGGAAACAGCACCTTGTCTGTAGTATTTGGCAAAGGTGTGGACTGATGAGCCCCCCAAGCCTTTCTGTGTTGGAGGTAAGCCTTCTAGCTCATCATGGAGTGGTAACCACTAGGCAGCCTATCTACGAAAAGAGGAGTCATTTCAGGCCCTGAATTTGTAGTTTTTTGACCGTTTGGGCAGTTTTTCCATGCCTTTCAACTTTCTGGTCTAAAATCCCACGTTGCACTCGTTTCACACCTTTCCTATAACTAGTCTAGTCCAGATACAGATTTACTGTATCCAGGACTGTTTGTAAGCTCTTCCGAGGTGCCAAAGTCTGCTCTTCAATTTTTCCCTTAGATCTGCTAATTCTCTCCTCTCCTGCACTTTTACTAGCTTATTAGTCTAGCAGTTTACCATACCAGACTTCTTGTAGCAATTACTGTAGCACACTAAAGTGCTACCAGCACTAAATGTTCTGCAAGGAAGCAGCTCCAGTACTTATTATTAATGCCCACCCCTCCAGGCATGTCTAAAGGTCAGTTCCCTGTGCTTTCTCCTGTTAACCTGGTGAACTTGGGCATCTTGAAGCAACTGCCTCATGTACACAGACAAACCTCTCCTCTTGCCTCCCAACAGTCAGACTTGCGAGAGATGCACTTGTATATCCAGTTGGAAGCCATGCACTTTCCAGCCAAGACTGGAATAGCTGGTCAAGAGAAGATCAACACTACCACATGGAACACACATGTCTCCAGAACACACACCAGCACTGCCTTCACATAAAAACACAAACCCACCTTCGCGGAGGTTCTCAATAAAAATTTACCCAAATAGCAGAGGCCTGCAAGGCAGAAATGCACTAGACTACCACAACACAACACTAATCATGAGACGCACAACTCTCCTAAACAGTGTGCCATTCAACCAAAGCCCCTAAGGCAAAACAGCATGCCCAGCACACTAGTCATAGGTGACTCGATAGTGAGGCACACTGATGTCCCACTCACTAGGTTAAATAGGGAGAAAGTAACAGTCAGTTGCCTGTCAGGTGCCAGGATACGCCATATAACACACTCACTCAGGTCCCTCAGCAACAGGTACTCTGTCACTGTACATGCGGGCGTGAATGACATGAGACGTACCTCCTTGGACTACATGAAAAGAGACATGGAGGAGCTCTTGGAATATGTAGCCCAGGTGGGTACGACCCTAGCCCTGAGCAGCATCCTACCATCATCCAGAATGATATCACAGTACAAGCAGAAAATGATTTCAACCACTGGCAAAGTTTCTGATGTCATTCTAATGGGATCCAGTATCTAACTGGGATGACATGACTGACAGACCTCGATGCTTTGCCAGAGATGGCCTGCATCTATCACCCCTGGGCTCCTGGACACTGGCCAAGGCTCTTGCCACCTCTAGAGTGCCTTTTTAGGCGGTGTTCCAAAGTCCAAATTACCACCGTAACAGCTACAAACAAATGCAATCTGAGGGTCATGCTGCTCAATGCTAGAAGTCTAAATCTCAAAATGCACTTGCTCAAAGCACTCCTTAAAATGGAGAACATCGACATTTGTGCTGTAACAGAGACCTGGTTCAAGGCAGCAGAAAGCACCCCTGCACTACCAGGCTATAACTCATTCCACACCTTTCAGCCCCAGAACTTGGACCGAAGCTCTACAGGTGGTTTTGTTGCCATATTCATAAAGGATGCACACACCTCCAGAGTTGTAGCCCAACATAATGCATCAGAGATACTTCAGGCGAAGCTAACACTGGATAAGACAAATTCAGGTTGTAGCCTGTTATAGGTCCCCAACCATGTCCCAAGACACTCACTCCATGTTCTTAAGCACCCTGGAGAATATTAGGGTCCTAACACACTCAAACTGGGAGAAGTCAACTACCCCTCCATTAACTGGGAAAACTACTAGTGTACCAATGCACTTGCCCAACATTTCCTGGAATGCATTAATTCCAGTGCCCTGGACCAGCTTGTTCTTACTACCAGAGGTAGCAACATCCTTGACCTGGTTATTACTAAGATGGGTGACCGTTGCTCTACACCTATAGCCCACTCCTCCCTGGTTAGATCCGACCACAAACGAAATCACCTTGGAAATCTACATCCCTCCCACCCCCACCCCCCAACGCAAAGGTAGCCACTATGAAAAATTTCTCGAAAGCTAACTTTGGGCTCCTAAGAACAGAGGTGGCTAACTTCACGGCACCCATGCAAATGGAGAATAGTTGCATGATCGCCAAATCATGCACCAATGCACTGTACGAACACATACACAAATGAATGGATCTCACCATACCAAACAGAACCAAGATGCTCTCCTCCAAAAAAAGGAAGCCAATATGGTGGTTCCCTGCCATAAACAAACTCTACAACAGGAGGAGGAAACTGATGTGGAATAAGGTGAAGTCCCAAAATTGGAAAAACTCCCTTATCAGCCTCAACAAAAAGTTGAGATCTCTCATCAAATCCTCTAAAGCTAGTAATGAAAACAGAATTGCAGCACATAGTAAAGACAACCACAAGGCCTTCTACAGTTATGTAAAGAACCTCTATGGCAATACCCAGATTTGCTCTGAGCTACTGTATAATGGTACCTCCTATACCGAGCCAACAGATATTGCCAATATACTGGCCGACAGATTCAGTGCCAACTCCCCCCCCCCCCAAAGAACCAATCACAATACCAGTAGATTGCCAGGCACTCAGTATTACTGTTGCACAGATTAAAACAGCACTGTCCAAGGCCAAGAATACAGCCTCTATGGGGCCGGACAATATCCCTGGCTGTGTTCTACATGAACTACAGAGTGAACTGGCACCTCACCTGTGTGTCCTGTTCAATCACAGCCTCACCTCAGGCTTTGCCCCTACCGAATGGTGCACTGCTATAGTCTTCCCTCTTCACAAAGGGAGAGCGACTACAGACCCTGGGAACTATTGCCCCATTAGCCTGACAAGTCTGATAAGCAAAGCTATGGAACACATTATCATGGACCTAATAAACAAGGATACAGGGAATCTACAAACTCTGGATCCCACACAGTTTGGTGTTGTGAAGGATAGATCATGCCTGCTCATCTTGGTCGACTTCTTTAAGTCCGTTACCAAAGCTATGGATGAATGCAAGGTGGTTCACACAGCCTACCTTGATCTGGCCAAGGCCTTTGATAACACTCCCCACTCAGGAATCAAAGAAAAACTCACTAAGCTAGACATCAACTCCCTATATCAATAGGTGGGTTGCAAAATGGCTCACAGATAGAACCCACAGTGTGAAAGCAGCAGACTCCAAATCAGACTGCCGACCAGTCACAAGTGGAGTCCCACAGGGATTGGTCCTGGGTCCTCTTCCGTTTATTATCTACTTCTCAGAAGTCCAGTCCAACACAAAGGGCCTCTGGCTGACAAAGTTCGCAGACTATTGCAAGCTGGGTGCCATCATTAACTCCTCAAGTGATGTTGACATCCTACAGAAAGGCCTCACTGAGACCAATGAATGGTGTAAGAACCATGGCCTTAAGCTCAATGCCAAAAAATGTGTCATCATCTTCTTTGGGAAAAACCCGGTTCCCGTGAACTACCACATCGATGGTAGTCCATTGAACACAGAAGGCATTATAAGAGATCTGGGAATTGCCAGCAACCTCTCTTTTGACCACCACACTGCCACTGTGGTCAGAAAGTCCTTCCATATGACATCTCATTACTAAGGGTTTTGCATCCAGGAAGAAAGAGGTCATTATCTCCCTCTACTCTTCCCTCATTAGGCCAATCATAGAGTACAATGCCCCATTTGGCATGTACCTCACTAGACACCTGCAATAACAGGAGAGGCCCCAAAAGTACTTCATAAAGAGGATCCTAGGCCTTAAACGCTTGTCCTATATGAACAGACTCAAAAAACTCCAACTATTTTCTGTCTCATATTGCCTACTTAGGGGTGATCTCTGCTGGACTTATAAAGCCATGTCTGACCCAGCTCTGTTAGAAATGCTACACCTAAAGAAATCCCAATCTCTCCGCATCATACGCTCCTGAGACCTCAACCTCATTACCACAAACAACAGAATGTGCTGGAGGGACAGGTTTATAACCCAGAGACTGCCCATGCTATGGAACAGACTTCCTATACATGTCAGAGTACCTCACTGGCCCTCTTCAAGAGAAATCTTGATGAGTGGATGGGAAATAGAAAATTCACCCCGGGGATCACTCCAGTGGCTCTACTTGACAGAGGCACTGGAAACTAAGGTCGGGTGGCATGATGCCAGGGTAATCCTATGGACTAGGCTTGTAAAGGCTCCAGGGCCATTAGCCTTGTACACACACCTATGACCAGCTGCCTCAATACTACTCATGCCCCCCCCCCCAAAAAAAAAAAACCTCAAAGCTGCTAACATATTTCTAGTGCTGTAGGCTCTTATAATCCCAATGTTTTTCCAACCTGAGAGCAACAGAACAAAATGCCTATGTGCCACTCATTTAGAAACTGTCTGCTTGGAAAATGGTTTTCTGTCCCTTCTAGATGCAACAAACAGCCAATGCAAGGATCTGGTGTGCTTAGTTTTATTTAGGTAGAATATCTGTTCCATCTCTTGCTATCTTCCTCGTTCTGTAGTTTAAGGAAAAAACAGGAAGATGGATACTTTGGTTAAAGAGCTCAGAACCAACATCACACATATTCCAAAATTAAAGAGCAAGACTGATTAAAATGAAAAGTCTACATATAAGGGCCTGTAATTCTGAAATACTCTTACCCGAGGTGACTACCACTAATAAAACATTTTTTTACTGTTAAATATTTGAGGGGGTCTGAGGCAGTACACTCAAAAGGGACTGTGAGCTTTCCCACAACATAATTCAAGTCTGTTGGAAGAGCAATACCTCTTCTGGTTGGTCTCAGATGGACACCCCTGAGGAAGTGCTTACCAGGCTTGCAGGGATGCTAAAAAGTGTCTACAGGCTTGCATGCTGAAGTGGTTGAAAGAGGTACTTTTACAGAGCAGCACGCCATGCATCAACTGTACAGATCACTTAAGACTGCAGCATTAAGAGTAGTGGTGCTGTGCTAGAGTTCTTATCCTGCCTGTGGCAAGAGAGTAAAAAATCTCTTCCATTTAGTTAAGTAAGACTTCCCTGAGGCACATTTTCTAGCACACTTAAGAATAGTCAGCACAGCCTCCCTAAATCTAGAGGGAAAGATACCCTAAATCATCCAGATACTGAACTGCAGTGTCTTGTATGGGGTGTATTATGACTCCCTTATCCTGAGTTAAGCAGCCCATTTCTTAAGGCAGCATGTAAGATTTCAGCCTGAATATTTAAATGAGAAGGGAGAAACCTTGGTCCCTTCTCCCTTGCTCTTTGGATCCCAATGGGAAGCAGAGGGATTAAACAGAGTGCACTCAGAAACAGACCTGTCCATTTGAATAGCCATTGCCCAAACTTGTGAGTGTGGTGCTCTGGAGCAGAACTTCCTAAGCTGTTTGTTGCATGTACAAGCAAACAGATCTTTTCAGGGACACCAAACCTGTAATTGATATGAAGAAAACATCCTTTTGTAGCCTTCAGTTGTGAAGACTTGCAGCTGGTCTGCTTAGCTAGTCAGACAACAGTGCACCTGGGATGGGATGTAGACTGCCCTTATAGTCATCTAAGATTGAGCAGCTATCACTCAGACAGAACAGATCAGTCTGCACATAGGGTAAGAATAAGTGCCCCCTTACTGATGTACTATATTACAGTAGTCATCTGTCACTTGCAAAATACCTCTTTTCCAGATGGGCTTAGGATTGAAGGTTCTGAATGTCCGTATCAGTGCCATCACTTCCTTCACATTTCTATGCTTCTTCATTTTAAGCTGCATCCTGGAACCACTTACTGTCCCATTCCTTACACGCTGGTAAGGACACACAAAGCTCCCAAGCAGGTGCCTCTAACCAGACCCAGTAAATCAAAATCTTTCCTGGAAGTTTATCATGACTTTGGCTTTCCTTCTGAAGTGGCCTTTCATCAATAAAACAGAAATAAACTAGATCTATCCCACTGCAGTTCCCTTGTGATCTCTGGATATGGAGAGTTGTTTGGGCGATCATAGTTTCTTCCTGGTGAGCTAGGACTTGCTACCTCTGCAGGAACTGGTGGCCAAGGTTATTGCTAGCCTGAATTTGCTGTGTTGGTTCATTCTTGGACCTTTGTAGTATGCATCATTTTTTTTTATTAATTCTGCTAATAACTTAGAATGCTTGAATTAAACATTTCTTATCCATAAACTATATTTATTTTCACACCGTACTGTTTTAAAATATATTATCTCCTAGCCTGTGTGAACATTGCTCTAGATAACTGCCACTGTTGATGCAACACCCCAACACCATGTGAACAAATGGGAAAATGGGGTTATAGATGGTTAGATGGATAGACTTCTCCATGTGGTTTGCAAACAGCTTACAGCTTAAGCTCTCAAAGATCAAGTTGAGAAGTGAAGGGGGGGGCTCCAAACGTATTTTCCATGACAAGTGTCCTTCAGTTGAGTAAGGACACTGGAAGCCATTGTCACAGAGTCCTTGACTGCCTCACCTCTGTATTACTTTTCAAATTTCTTGAGGAATACCTGAGGTTAGGGACAAACTTTAAGATGCACTGGCAGTATGAGTCAAAGCTTTAAGACTTTTTCTGATCAAAAGACTTGTAGGGAAAGCTCCCATCTCTTGAGATTTTAAGGGGTAAAATCCTTAAATCCTAGAACTCTTAGTATCAGGCACAGGGCAAAAAAAAGGGACAAACTTCACAAACAAACAGTCTGCATGTAGAATCTCTGCAGAAAAAACACCCATCTTCCTTTTAGGGGCAGACGTGTCTTAAGTTATCTAACTAAGCATCTGAGCCTAATAAACTACACAGCAGTAAATACCTTTAGCAAAACACAATCAGGAGAAAAAAGGGCCTCAGCTGGGTACTTAACTTGAATGAGCTCTTGATCAAACCAAAAAAAAAAAAAATGCCACAGGATGGGACATAAAAAATAAAACTTATGCTAGCTAATGCAAAGACAGCACAGTTGTCTAAAATCTTACCGTAACAGCGGATGTTCTACTTTTCATTGTTGCAGTATTCCCTACATATGGAATAAACTTGCAGAGTATAGCCAAACATCTGGCCAGCAAGCCAAAGCCTTTTACATAATTTGAATGGTATACATCATGTGTATGTTCCCTGCACAGGTATAGGGTAAAAACGGACATACACATGCTCATACTTCAAAAATAAAGTGCCCTAGGAGAACCAGAGCAACCCCATTTAAAAATAAGTACATGTCCATCCAGGAAAAAGAGGAAAGGGAAAAAAAGGACAAAGAAAAAACCCTTGGCCAGAAAAGTGTCCCCAAGAAGATAAAGGAAAAGGGGGCAAGAGGGAGGACTCAATACTCCAACTGTGAAAAGTAGGACATCTACTGTTAAAAGATCTTGGACATTGTACAACTGTTCTATGTCCTTCCTTTTTCACTGTTTCAGTATTCCTTACATGTGGGAGAGAACAAAAGCTACTGTCAAGAATGGGAAGAGGAAGGCAAAGAAGAGCCTTTCACAAAGTCATGAAGGACTGCCCTGGCAATAACATCCAAATTGCAATGTTTAGTAAACGTATGAACAAAGGACCAAGAAGCAGCTTCCAGAATATGTATCCAGATCCTTGAAAAAAGCTCTAGTAGAGGCAACCGCCAAGTAGAAGGAGCTCAAACAGAAGCAGAATGCTGCTTACTATAAAAAGAATAGCAAAAAGAAATGGCCAAACTCAATTTCCTGGTGTAAAAAGAAACAAAAAAGCTCCTCCAATATTCTGAAGCCCCTTGTTTTGACCAAATATTAGTTTATGTAAATCCAAAGTGGGCAGCACCCTCTCACTAGCAGATTGCAGAGAAGGAAAAAAGGAAGAGAGTTGAATGGACTGATTCAGAGACAAATCATTAACCACCCTGGGCATAAAAAGGATTAGTATGAAGGGACACATTGTCCCTAAGAAAAATCAAAAAGGGAGAGACTGCCTTAACAGCCTGGACTTCAAAAACCCTCTTGGCTGAAGAAAGAGCCACTAACAAAATAGACTTCAAGGTGAAGTGTTGCAGAGAGGAAGACGAGGCAGGCTCAAAAAGGGGCCTAAGTAATATTCTCAAGGACAAAATGATGGTCCCATGAAGCAGGAATAAGCCACCTTGTGGGGCTGATATGAGGGACGCCTTTAGGAAATTGCTTGACTTCAAAACAAGCAGTCAAAGGAGGGGACAAAGGTAGACTGGTAGAAATTGCTGACAAATGAGCCTTAACAGAAGAGTATGCTAAGCCTGCACTGAGCAATTCGCACAGATAAGAACCAAAGGGACCCACCTCTGAAAAGGAATCTTTTCCATTTATCCCCATAGAACTTTCTGGTAGTGGGCTTCCTGGCCTCCTGTAGAATCCCTAAGCACATCTTCAGAAAACTGGTGTCTAAAGGAGATCAAAACCTTATCACCCAAGGTGTCAGATGAAATGTAGACAAATGGGGGGTGAATGAGAGACCCCTTTGTGTTGTATGAGAAGGTCCATGCAGTGAAGTAGCTTGTGATGGTCGCCCCTGGTCAGGTAAAAGAGAAGGGGGAATCAGTGTTGTCTGAGCCAAGAGAGTCACCAGCAAGATTCTGGAAGATGATCTTGTGCAGGACCCTAGGAGGCAAGATAAGAGGAGGAAAGGCATACAGGAACATCCCCTTCCAAGAAAAAAAATGGCATCCACATTCCATCACAGAGTACGTGGAACTCGAGAATAGAATTTTAAGGATTACCCCACCTATGTATAGTATCCTGAAACGCCTCCATGTGAATCATCCATTCATGAGGTTGTGTCTTGGATCTACTCGGACATTCTGTCATGAGGTTGTGCTCTGAGGAAGGCATACCACCTGAAGAGTGATATGATGGCAGAGAGCAAAGTCTCAGGCCTGAAGGGCTAGTATGCAAACATAAGACTTTGTGTCTCCCTGTTTGCTGATGCAACACATCATTGTGGTGTTGTCTGTAAATACTTTTAGAAGGCCTGGTACCTAAAAGGAACAAAAGGCTTCCAGAGGCAGGATGTGTGTCCTCCTCTCTCTTTGATGATGATGTGGCCTGATATCTAATGAAGGGGCTAGAGATCTTGACCTTTGAGAATGCTCAGAGTGCCTCTCCACCCAAGATCAAAGGCATCTTTAAAGAGCTCTTGAGCAGGAGTTGAAGGCTAAAAAGGCAGACCTGGATTGATAGAGATCTGCCAAATCCTCTAAAGAAACTAAAGTTCGAGATCAGGCAAGAGAGGGACTGGAAAATCTAAAGGATGGCAATGCTGACGCCAAATTGTTCTGCGATATCACTTTCTCACAAAGTTTAACAAAGTCTATCAAGGGAATGGTGGAGGCCACAAACCCAAAGCTCAGAAAATTTCCTGGCAGGAATAAGAGAGAGGAAGTAAAGACTGGAAATAAGCAAAGACAGAACATTTGGGGGTGGTAGAGTAGACAACACTGGAATAGTTCAGATTCTGCAAACCAGAAAGATGTGGTCCTAAGGATGAGTCAGAAAAAACTTCTCGAGATTGACACTGAAGCCTAGGCTCTGCAAGAGGACCACAGTAAAGTGTAGATCCCAAATTGGCTGAGAAGGACAAGGACCCTGAAGAAGCAGGTCATCCAGGTAAATGAATGTCTGAACATGCTGGAGCCTGCAAAAGCCTATCACAGGGGCCAATGTGGTTAACACCCATGGGTCTGTAGAAACACCAAAGGGCAAAGCAGAGAACTAAAAATGAGAGGAAGATACAGAAAAGATACAGAAAACCAGAAAAAACTTATTGAAAAGTGGATAAATGGAGATATGTAGACAAGCATCCTTTAACTCCACACTGACCAGAAAGGCCTGCAGAAGCAAGAGGGGCTACAGAAAGTACGGTTGTGTACACTTACCATAAATGTAAATATTCAAATGTATTCACTGTTGCAGTCATCACACTTAGGTTATCCTGCCAGGGGTAGCCCTCGGTCCCAAATACCAGAGGCTTAGTATTTCTGAGTCGGTTGCTGTCGCTCCAGGACTGACATCAGGTCATCAGTGGTATAAAAACAGGCAGCCGACACCATTACATCAGTTTTTCTTGCCCCAAATGTCAGGAGCCCCGAAATAGGGAGCTAGATTATGGTGGAACACCACCACCAGTAGAAAGTAAATACCAAATATTACTGTAAGGAGTGAGGAAAATAGAGAGAAAGAGAGAAGGGGGATGAAGGGTGGGGAAACCAGGACTGCTACAGTGAATACACTCGAACATCTACATTTATGGTAAGTGTACACAACTGTACTATGTTCTTCATGTTTCACTGTTGCAGTCATCAAACTTGAGTTGATTCCCAAAGCTGAAGAAATGGGTGAAGGCAGTCAAGAAGAGTTAGGGCTGGCTATAATGCCCTGCAGGGTCTGCGGTTGCCAAGCCCGCCCTGGAATTGGAAAAGATAGGCAGGTGGTAATGCTTGGTGAAGGTGTGAACAGAACTCCATGCTGCAGCCTCCAGGATGTCCCTGGTAGGGACCTGTCTGAGAAAAGCTGCTGAGGTGGCAGTTGCCCTAGTGGAATGCGTTCTGACCCCTGTGGGGTGATTTCACATGGTGTTTGTAACAGAAATGGATACAGTGTGCTATCCATTTGGAAATGGTTTGTTTTGATATGGCCTTGCCCTCTGCCCCTGTTGCAAAACTGACTAGTAACTGGTCAGATTACCTGAAGGACTTAGTCCTATCCAGGCAGAATCTGAGCTGTCTGTGCACATCTAAAGAGTGCAGGATCCTTTCCCCCTTATTTTGAGGTGTACGGAAAAAGGTGGGTAAATGAACAGATTGGTTGAGAGCCACACTGGAGACTACTTTAGGCATTAAAGTAGGGTTAGCCCTGAGGGAGACCCTGTCAACATGGAAAATGATGAAGGGTTCCACAGCCATGAGTGCTTGTAGCACAGATACTCTTCTAGCTGAAGTGATGGCCAGAAGCAAGGCTGTTTTCCAAGAGAAGAATTTTAATTCTGCTGAAGCTGCAGGCTCAAAGGGGGGGGGTGAGCTTTTCCAACACAAAGTTAAGGTCCCAAGCAGGGGTAAGGGCTCTTCTGGGTGGCCTTAAGTGTTTAGCCCCTCCTCTAAAGAATTGCTTGATAGGGGGGGGTGAAAATAGAGGTGGTAGATCTAGAATTGGGCGTCAGGTGCCCTCTTTTCTGGGTACCATGAAAAGTCTGAATAGGAACAGGCTGAATTGCCCTCATGGAGAGCAGGGAATGAACTTGGTTTTGTGCCTCTGCCCACTGGTTTGGAGGAAGATCTGGGAACCCTTTTAGGGTTGACAGTGTGTGGAAATAAAATTTGTACCCCAGGGACACTATGTTGAGGCAAATATATAATGGCATAAGTGGGAGCATAAGCTGCTCCCATAGCCGTTCCCTTGGTTTAAAAAAATAACATTAATTAAAAAAAAATAGTTATAGTTATGTGAAAAAAAAAATAAAAAAAAAAAAAAAAAAAACCTAACCTTCACCTAACATATAATGGATGGCTTCTCAAGCCCCCATCTTCGATATGTGTGTGTGTACAAATATGTTATGAATATTTTATTTTTTGATTATAATAATAAATATAAAATAATATATATATATTATATATATATATATTTATTATAAGATTTATAAATAGCAAAGGTCACTTTAATATATATTTTGATGCCCTTTTTTTTCCCCATTTTTTTTAAATTGAATAAATAATATGAATAATTTTTCCAATTAATGTTTGTATAAATACTACTATTAAGTAACTTTGAATTTGTGATCCTTTGAAGGCGAATGGCCGTACCAGATCTTTTGAGAGAAAGAGAGGTCTTGCTGCTTGCTGGATATTGGCTTTTTGGTTTTTTTTTGTTTTTATTCTGTTTGTGGTAGTCTGTTTGTCGTAACACTATGTTGAGGACCCATCATTGTTGGTGATGGAGGCCCAGTTTTTTTGCATGGGAGGCAAGTTTTCCTCCTAGGGGCACAAGCCGGTGGGGAGAGGTAAGAGGTGGAGTTGAAAAGTCATTGTGAATTCTTTCCATAAGGGGGTGGCTTAGCACTCTCTGTTTTAGAAGTGGAAGTGCTCTATTGCTTAGATCACTGCAAACCCTAAGACTGCTGTCTGGGGGGGGGGTGTCTGTTTCCTCTAGGTCTAGTTTGAGGTGGCCTTAACAGGGCTGGAAAGGACCAATGTTTTGAGGGGTAATGCCTACTGAATCTTAGAGGCTGGACTTTCCAAAAATCTTTAACTGTCTGCATAGACTTAGCTTTTTCTTACATCTTTTTTAGAACCTCTTCTGCTTTGGTGCCAAACAGATTCTCTTTGTTCAGTGCTGCGTCCAATAATTTTTTTTTGACATGGTCTGGCAAGGTCTGTCCCTTAAGCCAAGCATGCCTTCTAAGTACAGAACCTGTGACTGCTGCCCTGCAGGATGCTTCTAGGGCATCAAACCCATATTGCAGGGTATGCTTACTAACTTGGCTTGCAGAATACATAAGCTCCTGTAATTCTTTATTTTCTGCACAGTCAGCGAAGGTAGATAGCTTTTGTTTAATAAGTTCCATCGTATGTTGGTGGTACTTCAGCATGTGGAACTGACAATTTAATGCTCTAATGGCAAGAGTTGCAGAGGGGTATGCTTTTTTACCTCATCTGCCTAAAGCTCGGGAATCCCTGTTTGACGGGGTGGGATTCTTAGCTGTGGTTGCTTTTATTCCCTTTGGTCCTTGGGAGATTACCTCTGGGTCAGCATTGGGATTTTTGAAAAGACATTTTTGAGAGTCAGGGACTCTGTAGTACCCGTCAGGTTTCCTGGAAGCAGGAGGTAGAGTATCAGGAGTTAGACTGGATTCCATAAAAACATCATCCACAACATCCAGAAAGTACAGTTTTGTACCTACCATAAATGTAGATGTTCGAGTGCTAATACAGCTGCAGTCATAACAGATGGGTTCTCCTGCCGTCAGGCGGGTCCTCGGTCGGCCGAATTCCAAAGTCTAGGTCCGGCGTCGGTTGCCGCTTCTTCCCTGACGTCAGTGCGACAGGGGTATAAAAGAACCAGCCGACGCCATTTTCTTCAGTTTTTCTTGCCCCAGATGTCAGGTGCCCCCAGAAGGAAGGCAATACATAAAATTATGTAATAATGCAATGCAATATAATCAAAAAACAGTAGTTGCAAGCAAATACACCATAAAAGAATACCCCTAGAGGGGAAGGAGGGAGGGAAAACTGGACTGCAGCTGTACTAGCACTCGAACATCTACATTTATGGTAGGTACAAAAAGTACAGTTTTGTACCCACCATAAATGTAGATGTCCGATAGGTATGCATCTACAGTCCTTACATATGGGTTGTCCTGCCTCAGGCAGCCCTTCCGTCGGCCGGATTCCAAAGTCTGGGTCCGGCGTCGGCTGATGTCGCCCTCTCCCCGACGTCAGAGCGTCTGGGGTACAAAAGAGTCAGCTGACGCCATCTTCCTCAGTTTTTCTTGCCCCAGATGCCAGGTGCCCTCTAAGGAAGGTTAAATTTGGAGAGATGCAAAAAATTCCAAACATGCACAGTAATATAAAACAAATACACCATAATAGATAACCCCAGCTAGCTATAAGAGGGATAACTACCCAGGAAATACCACAGAGGGGAAGGAGGGAGGGTAAACCTGACTGCAGATGCATACCTATCGGACATCTACATTTATGGTAGGTACAAAACTGTACTATGTCCTTCAAGGATGCATCTGCAGTCCTTACATATGGGTAGAATACCACAGCCAAGCTGGGGGTGGTAGGATCTAAGAAAGAGATGGTGTAGCTAAAATGCCCTGCAGGACAGCCGTAGCAAAGCCTGCTCTGGATCTGGAATATAACGGTAAGTTGTAATGCTTGGAAAATGTATGCACGGAGCTCCATGTAGCAGCTTCTAAAATGTCCTTGGTAGCCACCCCTCTTAAGAAGGCTGTGGAGGTGGCTGTGGCTCTGGTGGAATGAGGTCTAATGTTAGCTGGCACAGTTTTGCCATGAAAAGAGTAACAGAATGGAATGCAATTCCCTATCCATTTTGAAATTGTCTGTTTGGAAATTGCTTTGCCTTGTACACCAGCAGCATATGCTACAAATAGCTGGTCAGTTTTTCTGTAAGTCTTAGTTCTGTCCAAGTAGTAGCGCAACTGTCTGTGAATGTCCAGGGTATGCAGAAGTTTCTCCCCTTGTTTTGTGGATTTGGAAAGAAGGTAGGCAGGTGAATAGCTTGGTTCAGTGAGACCCTGGATACCACCTTTGGCATGAATGAAGGATTGGTTCTCAGTGAGACTCTGTCCTGATGAAAAATAAGAAATGGTTGTACTGCCATGAGGGCCTGCAACTCAGATACTCTTCTTGCTGATGTTATGGCCAGAAGGAAGGCAGTCTTCCAAGACAGGAACTGTAGTTCTGAAGATGCTGCTGGTTCAAAGGGAGGTAGAGTTAATTTTTCCAACATGAAGTTAAGGTCCCATGTAGGCACTGGTGGTTTTCTTGGAGGACTGATGTTTTTAATTCCCCTTAGAAACTGCCTTAGGAGAGGATGAGAGAAGACAGGTGGAACAGTATTGTATTCTGCTGAAATTGCTGAAGCATGAATTTTTATGGAAGAGTAAGAAAGGCCATTGTGGAGCATTTCTGCCAAGTATTCCAGGATATGTGCCAAGTTCATCACTGTCACATCCAGGCCCTTTGAGGTGCACCAAGTACGAAATCTTTTCCATTTTGCCGAATATGCCTTTCTTGTGGAAGGCCGGCGAGCTTCCATGATGATGTCCTTCACTGTCTTGGATAGCTTATCCTGGTGAGGAGTCAAGGTATTCTCCAGGCTGTCAGCTGCAAGGTTTTCAGGCTGGAGTGCAGAGTTTTGTAACTGTGTTGTGTCAGAAGAAGTGGCCATAGTGGTAGAGGCCACGGTTTCGTGCGTGACATGCTCCTTAACAGTGGGTACCATTGCCATCTGGGCCAGTCCGGAGCTATCAGAATCACTTTGGGCTGCTCCGTCCTGATCTTCAGTAAGACCTTGGTCATTAATGGAAGAGGTGGGAACGCATACACTGTTAGAGTATTCCAGCTGAAAGAGAGGGCATCCACTTTCCATGCTTGTGGGTGGTATGTCCTTGAACAGAATTTCTTCAGCTGATGGTTGTGGTGGGAGGCAAAAAGATCTATGTCCGGCCTCCCCCATGATTGTGTTATCTGAAGGAAAATGTCTGGGTGCAGCATCCATTCGTGTGGATCCATGATATTTCTGCTCAGGCTGTCCGCCAGTATATTGTCTTTTCCTGGCACAAACTGGGATTGCAGCTCTATATTGATTTTTAGGGAAAGTTCCCAAGGATTCATTGCCAGCCTGCAAAGAGGGTAGGAATGGGTACCTCCTTGCTTGTTTATGTACCACATAACTGTGGTATTGTCTGTCCTTATTAGCAGGTGTCCCTGATGCAGAAAATGTTTGAAGGCCTCGATTGCATGTATCGCCGCCAGCATTTCCTTTTGGTTTATGTGCATGCGCAATTCTTTCTGTGACCATAGTCCTTGAATGCATCTGCCCTCCATGTGTGCTCCCCAACCATGGTCTGAAGCGTCCGTTGTAATGGTTTGGCTGATTATTGGTTTGCTGAAGGGCAGACCCCTGTTTGACTGGCTTGCTTGAGCCCACCACAGAAATTCCTTTTGAAGGCATGGAATGAGAGGTATCAAAACTTCTAGGCTGTGACTGTGCTGACACCATAAACTCCTTAGGTACCATTGTAGTTTCCTCATATGTAGCCTTGCTTGTGGAATCAGAAGAATGCAAGATAACCCAGGGCCTGCAGGATTTTCCTTGCAGTCAGCTGAGTTTGTTTTGTCAGATTTTTGAAATAATCCGGTAGTTCTCTGTTTTTCTTCCGTGAGAAAAGCCATTTGGGTGGTTGTATCTAGTTTCGCACCCAGAAAAATTATCCTTTGAGATGGAACTAGTCTTGATTTGTGAATGTTGACTGTATATCCCAAAGCCTGAAGTAGGCGGATGGCATAATTCAAGTGTTTTACCAAAGTTTGTTGGCTGTCCGCTTGTATAAGGCAGTCGTCCAGGTATGGGTATATTTGAATCCCCTGAAGTCTGCAGTGTGCAATTACTGATGCCAGGCATTTCGTGAATACTCTGGGCGCAGTAGATAAGCCAAAGGGCAATGCTGAGAATTGATAATGCTCTGAACCTGCAAGAAATCTGAGGTGTCTTCTGCAACTTTGTCTGATAGGGACATGCAGGTATGCCTCCTTGAGGTCTAGAGTTACCAGCAAAGACCCCTTGCCCAGCATGGGAAGGAGTTGCTGTAGGGTCAGCATTTTGAATTTTGGTACAATGAGATAAGTATTCAGTGCAGACAAGTCGAGAATAGGCCTCCATTGTTTTTCTTTTCTTGTGACCAGGAATAGTCTGGAATAAAATCCCTGGCCTTGTTCTGTGAGAGGAACCTTTTCTATAGCTTTCATTTGCAATAGGTTGGAAATTTGTTTTAAAGCCTCTGCCCTTTGATTCGGTGGCAGATTTGGCATGCCTTTTCTTTTTGGTAATGTATGAAAATGGAACCTGTATCCTTTGTCTATTATTTGCAGTGTCCATTTGTCCCTTGTAATACTGTGCCAATTTTTTGAGAATAAAGATAGCTTTCCGCCCAAAGGTGCTTCCAATTGAGCCCTGGTTGGCGGGGTCAAGGTAAAGTCATTGAGTCTGTCCTTGTGCAGCAATTCTAGGTCCTGCACTACCTCTCTGGTTAGGAGGCTGCCACTGACGTCCTCTGTAGGAGCCTCTAGCTTGCCCTCTACCTCTGGCACACCTGTTCTTGCCTCTTTGAAATCTCTCTGTGTCCGGAAAGGACCAATTCTTAGAGGGCCAATTTCTGCTGAATCTTGGTGGTTGGACCTGGAGAAAATCTTTGACTGTACAGATTTAGCCTTTTCCTCAAATTTCTTTGAGACCTCCTGAGCAGTGGAGCCAAATAACTTTTGCTTTTCCAGTGGCGCATCCAGTAGCTTTGCTTTAACATGATCTGGCAGAGTTTGTTCCTTCAGCCAAGCATGCCTACGTATGACTGCACCTGTCATTGCTGACCTACATGAAGCTTCCAATGCATCATAACCACACTGCAAGAAATGGTTGCTAACCTGTTGGGAGTTATGTACCAGATCCTGAAGTGACTTGCGATCTAGGGGTTCAGGTGAAGACAGTTTTTTATGCAATTCATCTAACAAATACTCTTGGTACTGTATCATATGGAATTGACAATTTAATGCCCTCATAGAAAGAGTGGAAGAAGTATATACTTTTTTACCCCATCTCTAAAGCCCTGGACTCCCTTTCAGAGGGGAGAGGATTTTTAGTAGTGGCAGATGCAACCCCTTTAGGGCCCTGGGAAATAGTTTCAGGGTCAGCAGAGTGGGCCTTGTAAAGGAAATGATGCGAGTCCGGGACCCTGTAGTACCTATCGGGTTTGACAGGAGCCGGAGGAAGGGAGTCAGGGGTAGTGCTAGACTCAGAGTACACATCATCAATGACATTCAAAACAGGAGGAATAGCCAAAGGTCTATGCTGAGGTAAATGCAGAAATGTCCTTAATCTCTTCCTGGAATCAGAGAATTCCTGGCCCTGCCATTTGAAATGCTCTCTCATGGAGTGAAGGGTCTCCCCAAAGGACAGCTCTTCAGGAGGGGAGGCAGAGGGAATAGATTCCTCTGCATCAGAATCCTCATAGGCCGTAAAGGCCTCCTCCTGGTAGTCTGAAAGAGCAGAGCCATCTGAGGCCTCATCAGAGGACTGGGGATCAGTGGGCTCAACCCTGGGCCTTTTGTCTAGAGGAGGTTGAGAGCCCCTGTCCGGATGTGGCTGAGAGCCCCTAATTAAGGAAATAAGGTCCTCAGCTAAACTTAAAATCTGTGAACCTGTAGTGGATCCCTGAGGAATAGCCTTGGGAGGCAGAGATTTTGGCTGTTTAGCAGCTTTAGCCCTTGTGAATGCCTTTATGGACATGGATGCAGGAGGCCTGGCTGCTCCACGTGCTGGCGTAGTTTTGTCTAGGGAAATGGTGTTGGATGTTTCCGGAACACCGGTTTCTGAAGGAAATTCTATAACCGACTCAGAAGAGGCCTCCGGGGCCGAGGTTGTCGGTTGTGTGGTTTCAACGGTCGGAAGTACCAAGGACTCTGTTTCAGCCGAGACCGAGACACTCGCGGGAGGCCTAGGCGTGGTTTCAGCTGAAACCACGGTCTGCGTGTGTCGGTCCTTGTCCTTCCGTTTTTTGGTTAAATGAGAAGTCGGAGTCTCCGACGGCATATTGTAACAGTAACAAGCCCCAAAAAATTCCTCTGCAAACTCCGCCTGACGCCTAAGAGTGCGTCGGTTGAAGGAGGCACAGGCTGTACAGGCCGAGACGTCGTGGTCTGGGCCTAGGCAGGGGAGGCAGTAAGAATGGAAATCCTTATGAGGTATTTGTTTCCCACAAGTTAAGCAATTATTAACTTTAAGCGTATGATCTGACATCGGTTGAGGCAAGAAAGAGTCCCCAACGGGGTACTTAGCTTTTGAAGTCTTTGGTAGCTGAAGTTACAGGAGCTGGCCGACCGGCACTTGCGAACTGCTTCTGCTTCGGGCACCACGTGGCAAGAAAGATTGGGGAAGATGGCGTCGGCTGCCGCTTTTATACCCCAGGCGCTCTGACGTCGGGGAGAGGGCGACATCAGCAGATGCCGGACCCAGACTTTGGAATCCGGCCGACCGAAGGGCTGCCTGAGGCAGGACAACCCATATGCAAGGACTGCAGATGCATCCTTGAAGGACATCTGTACTATGTTCATCATGCATGCAGCTGCAGTCATAACAGATGGGTAGAATCCCAAAGCTAAGAAAGGGGTGGTAGGCACTAGGTGGAACTAGGAGGAGCCAAAATGCCCTGCAAGACTGCAGTAGCAAAGCCTGCTCTAGATTTGGAGTATAATGGTAGGTGGTAGTGCTTAGAGAAGGTATGCACAGAACTCCAAGTGGCTGCTTCCAAAATATCCTTGGTATGTACTCCTCTGAGGAAGGCTGCAGAGGTGGCTGTGGCCCTGGTGGAATGGGTTCTAATGCCTGTAGGTACAGTTTTGCCATGAAAAGAACAGCAAAAGCGTATGCAGTGGGCTATCCATTTTGAGATTGTCTGTCTGGAAATTGGCTTTCCTAGAACTCCTACCGCATAGGCCACAAAGAGCTGTTCTGATTTTCTGAAAGGCTTTGTTCTGTCCAAATAACAACGCAGTTGTCTGTGGATATCCAAGGAATGTAGTAATCTCTCCCCTTTGTTTTGAGGATTAGGATAAAAAGTAGGTAAATGTATGGCCTGATTTAAAGCTACCCTGGATACCACTTTAGGCATAAAGGACGGGTTGGTTCATAAGGAAACTCTGTCCTGATGGAAGATAATAAAAGGCTGGACAGCCATGAGAGCCTGTAGTTCTGAAACTCTATGAGCTGAAGTGATAGTCAGAAGGAAAGCTGTTTTCCAGGACAAATATTGCAAATCTGATGAGGCAGCTGGCTCAAAAGGAGGCAAGGTCAGTTTTTCCAGAATGAAATTAAGATCCCAAGCAGGTATTGGTTGTTTCCTTGGAGGTCTTAAATTCTTAGCCCCTCTGAGGAACTGTCTTAATAGAGGGTGAGAGAATAAAGGTGGATCAGTGTTGTATTCTGCAGAAATGGCTGAGGCATGGATTTTGATGGAGGAGAACGAAAGTCCACTGCTTAGCAGTTCAGCCAAATATTGTAGTATTTGAGGTAAATTCAGTTTTCCAGGGTTCTGGCCCTTTTTCTCATTACAGACACAAAAACGTTTCCATTTTGCGGAGTAAGCTTTTCTAGTTGATGGCCTTCTGGCCTCCAAAATGACATCCGGCACCTCCTTGGAGAGTAGGGCCTGCTGTGATGCTAAGGAATCTTCCATGCGGCTAGACTGAGTGTTTTTAGCTGACTGAAGAGTTTTGAAGCTGTGCTGAGTCAGAAGAAGAGGCATTAGAGGCAGGGTCCATGGTGGGGAATGCATCAGGCTCCTCAGGAGTGGGTACCAGTGTTGCCTTGGCCAGTCCGGAGCAATGAGGAACATCTTTGGTCTGTCTGCTCTGGCCTTCAATAGGACTTTGGGCAGCAGAGGAAGAGGCGGGAAGACATAAACTGTCATTGATGTCCAACTGAAAGAGAGAGCGTCCACTCTCCAGGCCTTTGGATGGAAGATCCTTGAGCAGAATTTTGTCAATTGATGATTTTTGTGGGAGGCAAAGAGATCTATGTCTGGCCTTCCCCATTCTTGGATTATTTCTGTAAAAACTTTTGGATGCAACTTCCATTCATGTGGATCCGTCATATTCCTGCTTAGGTTGTCTGCCAGTGTGTTTTCCTTGCCTGGCAAGTACTGTGCTTGTAGTTCCATTTGTAAGTCCGTGGCCATGTTCCAAAGTGACATGGCCAGTCTGCATAGGGGGTAAGAATGTGTTCCTCCCTGCTTGTTTATGTACCACATAACTGTGGTGTTGTCCGTTCTTATCAATAGTTGACCTGGTTGTAGAAGGTCCTTGAAAGCTATAATAGCATTTATTACTGCTAGCATTTCTTTTTGATTGATGTGAAGATGCTTTTCTTTTTGGGACCATTTGCCCTGAATGCACCGGTCTGTCATGCGCCCAGGCGTAATCCGAGGAGTCTGTTGTGATGACTTGATTTGCTTGAGGCTTGCTGAATGGAAGACCTGTGTTTGCTTGACATGCTTGAGCCCTCCACAGAAATTCCTTTTGCAGACATGGAATTAGTGGTATTATTGTTTCCAAACTGTGGCTGTGTTGAGACCATATGTTTTTTAGGTACCATTGTAGTTTTCTCATATGCAGGCTTTGCACATGGGATTAGTAAGATGCAAGATGCCATGAATCCCAGAGCCTGCAGGATTTTCCTTGCAGTCAGCCTGGTGCAATTTGCCAGTGTTCTGAAATATTGAATTAGTTGCCCCTGCTTCTCTGGTGTGAGGTAGGCCATTCTGGGTGTGTGTGTCCAAATTGGCACCCAGGAAAATTATCTTCCGAGAGGGTATTAGCCTTGATTTCTCTTTGTTGACTATGTATCCCGGAGAGTTTAACAACATTATTACATAAGCCAGATGTTTCAGAAGAATGTGCTTGCTGTCCGCTTGGATCAGGCAGTCATCCAAATAAGGGTATATTTGTATCCCTTGAAGTCTGCAGTAGGCAATTACTGATGCCAGGCATTTCGTGAATACTCTGGGCGCAGTAGATAAGCCAAAGGGCAATGCAGAGAATTGATAATGGGTTGAACCTGCAAGAAATCTGAGGTATCTTCTGCAATTTTGTCTGATTGGGACATGCAGGTATGCCTCCTTGAGATCCAATGTTACCAGCCAAGACTCCTTGCCCAGCATGGGAAGAAGTTGCTGTAGAGCGAGCATCTTGAATGTGTTTAGGATGGAAAGATCCAAAATATGTCTCCAATCTTTTCCCTTCCTTGGCACCAGAAATAGCCTGGAATAAAAACCATGACCTTGTTCATGTGTAGGTACCTCTTGAATAGCTTTCATGTTTATAAGATCTGAAATTTGCTTTTGTGCCTCTGCCCTTTGATTGTGTGGCAGGTTTGGCATGCCTCTCATTTTTGGAAGGGTATGAAAATGGAATTTGTAGCCTCTGTTTATAATGTCCAGGATCCATTTGTCCTTTGTGACAACATGCCAATTTTTTGAAAATAGTGCCAGCGTTCCTCCTAAGGGGGCTGTCAATTGAGACCTGGTTGGCATGCAAAGGGGAAGTCATTGGGTTTGCTTTCTGAAAGATTGCGAGTTGTCCTCACCACCTCTTTGTGTAGGAGCTTGCCATTGTCTGCCTCTGTGCGATCCTTGTGATTGTCCTCTGCCCCTCGGGCGCCTGTATCTGCCTCTTTGGGGTCTGTCTGTGGCAGGAAAGGACCAGTTTTTGGAAGGCCAATTTCTACTAAAACGTGGGGGTTGAACCTGCAGAAATTCTTTCACAGTTTGCATTGATTTAGCCTTTTCCTCCATTTTCCGTAATACTTCCTCAGCATTTGCCCCAAATAGTACATCCTTTTGAAGAGGGGAGTCTAGTAATTTAGCTTTGACATGATCAGGCAAGGCTTGTTCCTTGAGCCAGGCATGCCTACGTATGACTCAGCCTGTAACAGCAGCTCTACATGAGGCCTCTAGGCATCAAAACCACATTGTAAGGTATGTTTACCCACTTGTTCTGCACTATGCATCAAATCCTGCAACTCCTTCAAGTCTGGTTGTTCAGGTTGTGACATTTTACTTTTCAATTGAGATAACAGAAACTGTTGGTATTTTAGCATATGAAACTGACAGTTTAAGGCCCTCATGGATAAGGTAGCCAAGGTATATACCTTTTTTCCCCACCTTTCTAAGAATCTGGAATCTCTCTCGGAAGGCAATGGATTTTTGGCAATGGAGGCCTTAACTCTCTTGGGCCCCTGTGAAATGGTTTCTAGGTCAGCAGCATGGCTTTTATATAGAAATTGGTGTGAGTCAGGAACCCTGTAGTACCTGTCAGGCTTAACAGGAGCTGGAGGTAGAGAGTCCGGGTTAAGGCAGGCCTCCGAGTAAACATCATCTAGGATGTCCAAGATGGGAGGTATAGCCAGAGGCCTGTGCTGGGGTAACAAAAGAAATTCCCTGAGCCTTTTCTTGGAATCTGAATAATCCTGGCCTTCCCAGTGGAAGTGTTCCCTTAAGGTATGCAAAGTTTCCCCAAATGAGTAATCCTCAGGGGGGGATGCAGAAGGAATAGACTCCTCTGCATCAGAGTCTTCAAAAGGGGAGCAAGACTGTTCCTGATCATCAGAGTGTTCTGAAATAATGGAGCCCTGATCAGAGGAGGGGGAATCTTCCTCCACTCTGGGCCTTTTGTCCGGAGGTGGCTGAGAACCTCTGATTAGAGTAATTAAATTCTCAGCCATTTTAAGCATCTGTTTCTTAGGCATGGGGCCTGGAGATGGGCCCTGAGTAGCTGGTCTCTTAGGGTGCATGGTTGCTTTAGACTTGGTGAAAGCCTTGATGGAGAAAGAAGAGGAAGGTCTGAAGACACCTTGAGTGGAGGTGGACCTGTCCACATTCTGTGTTTCAACGCCAAGAGTGGCTTCGGTATCCGTAGTCGGGGTGTGGGCCGAGGAACCTGCGACCTCGGGTACAGGAGACACTGCCAAAGATGTGTAGTCGGTAATCAGGGGCTGTGTAGGCGCCTCGCTGAGAACTGGACCACGTGTAGTCTGCTTTGACGTGGTGTCGGTACAGGCCGCGGACCTCGAGTGTCGGTTCTTATCTTTGCGTTTTTTAGACAAAACAGAAGTCGGAGTATCCGACGAGATAGTATAGTTAAATGCTTTCCCAAAAAAATGCTGGGCGAACACCGCCCGATGCTTAATAGTGCGTTTGTTGAATGTAGCACAAAAGAGACCGAGACGTCGTGGTCTGGGCCTAAGCAAGGAATACAGAGGAAATGAAAATCCTTATGCGGAATTTGCTTCCCACAAGAAATACAATTATTAACTTTGTCTGACATCGGTCTGAGGCAAGAAAAGATTCCCCAACGGGGTACTTAGCTTTTAAGAAGACTTTGGTTTCCAAATTTTCGTAATCTCAGGAGCTGGCCGACCGGCACTTGCGAACTGCTTCTGCTTCGGGCACCGCGCAGCAAGAAAGACTGAAGAAAATGGCGTCAGCTGGTTCTTTTATACCCCTGTCGCACTGACGTCAGGGAAGAAGCGACGACAACAGACGTCGGACCTAGACTTTGGAATTTGGCCGACCGAGGACCTGCCTGACGGCAGGAGAACCCATCTGTTATGACTGCAGCTGTATGCACGATGAACATCAGGAGGAAAAGCTAAAAGTCTGCACTGTGGTAAATCTAAAAATTCCTGAGTCTCTTTCTGGACTGAGGATAATCCTGGCATTCCCAATGGAAATGCTCTCTCAAGTATGTACGGTTTCACCAAAAGAAAAATCCTCTGGAGGAGAAGCAGAAGGAATGGATTCTTCTGCATCTGAATCCTCATAAGCAAATAAGGGCATGTCTTCATAATCAGAAACCTAAGAGTCGTCGGACTCTTGGTCAGATAAAGCTGCTGGGGACAAGTCTCTTTTCCTTTTAGCAGAGGTAGGCTGGCTTCCCCTAATCAGCATGATAAGACCTTCTGCCATTTTAAGCATCTGAGATTGAGGCATGGAAGCAGGCGCGTGAGGCTGGGTCGTCGTTTTTTTTAGGCGTAGTTCATACTCAGGGCCTTAAATACTCGGTAGTTTCCGAAAGAACTGAAGACACGAAAGAAGACGTCTGTTTGTGTTGAATATCGGTAGTGCGAAGAGCTTCCTCAGAAGCCAGTGCCTGCATAGTGGCTCCGGACCCATCCAAGGTAGAGACATCTACAGGTTCCTTGGTCAAAGAAGAATCTCGCAGCATACTGGAGTTCAAACAGGTTTTGGTAGCGGCCTGCAAATTAATTCATCAAAGCAGGCAACAGAGGCTGCGAAAGTTCCTCACTGAGTACCGGCAAACTGGCGACTTGCTTAACGGAAGCATTGCCGGCAGTTTTGGACCTGTGCGGTCTGTCTCTGTCTTTATCCTTACTTTTTTTTTCAGAAGATTAGCAGTTGGATAGCTTACCAAAGCCATTTCGGAATACGTAGATCAAGAACAAAAGTATTTAGTAATAAGGGCCCGACTACGTATAGTCCGGGCGTTGAACAAAGCACAAAACCGGCAGCAATGGAAGGCATGGTCTGGGCCTAAACAGGTGACGCACTAAGAATGGAAATCTCGGTGTGGTATTTGCTTTCCACAGGCGAGACAATTGTTAACTTTTTCTGACATCAGTTAGAGCAAGAAAAAAGGTTCCCCAACGGGGTACTTAGCTTTAGAAGTCTTCAACTTCAATTTCGGAAATGAAAACTCAGGTACCGGCTGACCGGCACTCATGCAAACTGCTTCTGCTCCAGGCTCCTTGACAAGAAAGACCGATGCAATGGCATTGGCTGCCTGTTTTTATACCACTGACGACCTGACGTCAGTCCTGGAGCGACCGCAACCAATAGAGAAATACTAAGCCTCTTGTATTCGGGCCGACTGAGGGCTACCCCTGGCAAGATAATGCAAGTGTGATGACTGCAACAGTGAAACACAAAGAACATCTGGAACAGATAGCATCCTGAAGGAAGGTATTGAGGAAGGAAAGGTCTAGAATGGGTCTCCATGACCCTTCTTTTCTGGGTACCAGGAACATCCTGGAACAGAAACCAGTTCCCTGCTGAGAGACTGACACATTGAATAGTCCTTTGAAACAACAGATCCTTCATGATGAGTGGAAAATGAAGTCTATCTGAATGAGGTTGAGGAAGGCCTGAGAAAGGTGGATGGGACTTCCAGACCATGAAATAACCATGGTGAATAAAGGAGAGGACCCAAGAATTCTTGGGTATCTGTTGCCACACAAGGAAAAGACAGGGAGAGCCTGAAGGATAACAAAACCTGGCTGAGAGGAGCAGGGAAGTAAATGTCAGATGGAGGCAGATTTGTCAAGAAAAGGCTTTTGATCTTTAGAAGTCTGAAGCATACATTTTGAAACTCTCTTACCCCTAAGAAGGCTGGTGAGGCTGCCTAAGCACAAAAGCAGGTTTGGAAGGAAATTCTCTGAAATTTGTTAGTAAGAGAAACAAAGATATGTTTATGGTCATGCATAACTTTACATTTTTGTTGTAAGGTCTTAAACAGTTCAGCAGCAGTTCCAAAAAGATTCTGAATATCCAATGGTGAATCCAGGAGTTTGGCCTTAATATCATCAGGTAAGGCCTGTAAGCATAACCAGGAATATCTTATCATTACAGAACCTAAAGCAACAGCCCTGGATGATGCATCACAGTTGCATTTAATAGAATGGCGAGTCGCTTGTGAAGTAGAGCTAAGCAAAGAAAGAGCAGCAGTCTTACCTTCTGAATCAAGAAGGCCTGACAAAAATCCCTCCTAGCTGGGACAAAAACATACCTGACTGTATAGGTTTGATACTTAACTCTAAAAGCCAAGATAGCAGAAGTATACATTTTTTAACCCAATCTCTCCATAGCCCGGCTATCAGAAGAATGGAGTTTGGAGAAGGCCAGAAGTTTGGAAGGCTTGTCTTTAAAGACAAAGATCACAGCAGGATCTCAAGAGGGACACAAAGATATCTGAAAGTCTTAGGGACCTTGTAGAAGTGGTCTGCATTCTTTGGGGCCAGGGACTGAGAGTCAGGAGCTAAAGATGCAGCTGTAAAGGTATCCAGTAGAGCAGAAAAAGGGGTAGGAGATTCCATTTGGAAGAATTCAACCTACCTCTTCTGAGTCTCTAAAACTTGGGAACAATCCTACTTAAAATGTTCCATCAAGTGGATCACATTATCCCCAAAATGTAACTCCTTAAAGGGGAAATCAGGGATAAAGAGTCCTTTTCCTCAGAACCATAGTTGGGGGGGGGGGCTCTGAGAAATAGGTTAAGGGCTCATCACCAGTCTCCAACTCCTCATCTGAAGAATCAGAATCCCTGGGTCTCTTAAAGGGAGAGGAAGACCAAGGGATAACTAACAGATAAGCCCTGGGGTAACTTCACGGCCATATGTGTGTTAAATCAATCCCAGGTAAAGTCCTGCCACTCCTTGTGTGGACCTTAAGCAACAGATGGAACATGCTTAGCTTTCTGTTTCTTTTTAAGTGGGATGGGTTGCAGAGCCATGCCTAGATTCACTAGAGGCACTTCTGGAATTAAAATCTGGGGATCCCCCTAGCCCCTCTGGAAATGTTCAGCAGTGGTTCCCCCTCAACACTTGTTGCAGATCTATGCACAGCCGCTGAGGACATGCAAGAAAGCAGGTTCCATGATGGCCTTCGAATGGGTCTTGGCAGAGGAAAGTGACAGACAATGAATGTTCATCAGAACCTTCATTCTCTGCAACAGACATCCAGTAGAGGCTTAATTAGCAGTACAATCCAAGCAAAGCTTTTTCCAGCCTTTTTTTTTAAGAGGCAGCTGAACCTTGAGGTGGACAAAGTCATTCATGGCACCTTGAGTCAAAAGCCTAAGATGCTGGTTCTAAAGAAACATGGATGAGGACGGCAAACAGCTGAGAAGAAGTCCGAGAACAAAGGCCTGAAAAATGGTACATGGAGTACATCACACACAGCACCTAATCAGAACAGGCACTTATTATGTCTATCTTTATGTGGAATCTGCCTCCCACACAGACATTTCCTTTTCCAGGATGATATGAACTCTCTATACAGACAAAGAAAAGAAATAAGGAACCCTATCAAACCACTTCTCTGAAAACTGCTTGGTAAACAAGCTCACTGAGCACATCTTAATCCAAAGTACAAATATAGCATTCAGACTGGCAACAAAGAAAGTCTGAGGTATGAGTGTCCATATGTCCCTTTATGCCTTAAACCTGTACAAGGAGCATACAGATGATGCAAAATGCTTTAGCATGCTGGCCGGATGCTAGGCTATCCTCAGCAGGACATCTCATATGTAAGAAATACTACAGCAGTGAAAAATGGAAATGACATCTAAAATTGTGCTAGTGGATGTTAGCTTTATACAACAAAAGTCTCGATGTCCCTAAGGGATAGACATCTGCCCAGCCTACACAGGAACGGTGCTGAGCTCTGGAAACCAGGAAAGATATCAGATCTTCTGTGGCTCAAGTCCCAGTAGTCAGGACTACTAAAACAGTGATCTACACAAAGAACATCATATTACTTCGAAGTTCTTATGGCAGTAATAAAAATTATACATATTTATGCAAACTTTTTTTTTTTTTTTAACTTTCTCGCATCTTATTTTTTTTACTTTCTAACATGTCTTAGTCCAAACCCCACAGTCTGAAACAGGAGAGAACAATGGTCTTAATTGCATGCTGTACTATATTACAGTTACTGCCTGAAAGTCTTGAAACAAAATCCCAAGAGGTGGGCCAAAATAAGGCCTCTAATACACAGTGTGAAAATGTATACAGTGTGACTATCTCTACAAAGTCTGCAATTTTTTTTTCAGTAAATAAAATCAGCACAGCTTTGAAAAGTAAAAATATATTAGACACCCAGACACACGAGCAAAGGTTAGAACACAGATTACTGCTTCACATCAAAAACTAAAATATCTTAATATGGTTGGAAGTTTCTGGTTGTCTAAACACTCTGACAAACATTTTTTTTTAATACAAAAACTGTTCAAGCAGGAAATGAAAAGCAAGGACGTCTTTACCAAAAGCAGAAAATGGTGACTTGCCTAAAAGGAAAGTGCTAAATGAATACGAAGCGTTGCCTCATTCCATGACATCACTCTGAAGGTGAAATCGTCAAGTAACACATTTCCCTACACATTTGAAGCAGCAGTACAGTTCTCTTGATCTTTACATTATGGTTAGAATGCTCAACTGTCTTTATAGACCAGAAGCAGTGAAGAAGACACTGTTTTATGGACTGCAGATGGGGGGGGGGGGGGCTGCTAGCCAAACTTAATATGCTAGGGTCTATAAATTTTGCCTGCTAGTGTTTTGCAAGTGCTAAACGGTCTTAAAAACCAGAGGTAAACAGATTACACCTACCTTCAATTAGCAAAAGCAGTAGTAAAGGCATTTTCTAATGTTTTCTGTTTAAAACTTATTTATAATTCCAATGTATAATTTAATTTTCAAAGTGTACTACCTAATTTCCTAAGTAGAATATGTTTAACTCCAAATTCCTGCGTCTGGTTGTTTGTAAATTTATGCAAGAATAATTATACAAAACCGGTGACTTTACTTAACGTGCATCCATCTTTTGGAAATAAACTATTTAGCCCTAGCTACCCAAGTTAAAAGCAAGACGGACTCATTTTAAAAGCATATACTACTTGCTTCCCCAATTGGTTCGGCTAGTGGCAGAATGAAATTATAAAAGCTTTGTAGGCTAAGGAAGACTGACAGTTGAAAAGATTAGTTCATAAGATCTTATGATTAGAGCAAGTTACAAGACTACTGGCCCCAAGGCCCTCATAAGCCTAGCAAATAAATTAGCCCATGTTCCCACATGCCAGCACCTGATGCCCCTGTCCAGCAGGGGGACACAGGTGGAATCCCAGGGGTGTACTTTCTATTTCCCATACAGTCATCCAGGTTCCTCTTAAAAGAGGGATAATGAAGTACTCTGCCTGACGTGGAGACAGCGTCTATTCCACAAATGGGGGAGCTCTGGGAGACAAAATCTGTCCCGCCAGAAAGTCCTACTGATGACATCGCAGACCAAGATGAGATTTTGCATGCAGGTCATGCGAGCGGAGTTTGGCTTACTGATATGCAGCAATTTCATCAAAGTGGAGTCAGAGATTGCTCTGGATGCCAGACAAAGATCACCTCTGAGGAGTCTGCATGAGACAGAGTAGAGGAAAAGGGCTTTTAGCCTATCCATGTAGAATAGATTTCTGAAGTCCTAGATTCTCCTGGTCAGGAACCTCAGTGGTCTCTCCATCTGCTGCATGTACTTCACGAAGCACATAACGAAAGAGGTGTTATACTCAATGATGGGCCTGATAAGGAAGGAGTAGGGTTAGGGAACTACTAAAGGGGCGGTGAATACTGCACAACATGGCTGGGCTAATATATGCCTTCGGGCAGAGAGCCCAGTACCAACCTATGAACCTATAATACAGGGAAGTTATGACTTTACTAATGAGGTGGGCAATGTAGAAAGCTTTCCATACAATGGAGGCAACATGGTGGTCAAACGTTAGACTGCTGTCAGCTTGGGTGCCTAGGTCCTTTATAATTACTTGCATGCTTAGGATGTTATTATTAATGTGATAATTTGTGGAGATGTCACGCTCCCCAAAGGGGATGATAATGCATTTTTTGGCATTTAGTTTGAGGCAGTGTTTCTAGCACCAGTCATTTGTCAGGGTGTGACCCACCTGTAGTATGTCTAGATCACCTGGGGAGTCGATGACCACGCCCAGCTTGCAATCATCTGTAAACTTAGCCATAGACCTCTGGTTTTACCTTGCACCTCGGAAAAGAATATCACAAACACCAGGGGGCCCAAAGACAGATCCTTGAGGTATGCTGCTAGTTATGGGTCTACTACTTGAGGTAGCTTCCCCTATTTTGACTGAGTGAGTTCTATCAATGACCCAACTGGTCACATTGGATTTACACCAAGCGAAAAGTTTTTTTCATCGTAATTAGTCTGAAAGAGAGGTACGAGTGTAATCTGACTCTGCCCTAGACACCAACAGTGGTTTCTTGCATGCAAGTGCTTTCAGCTCAGAAATTCTCTTGGCTAATGTGACAGCAAGCAGGAAGGCTGTTTTCCATGTCAGAAATGTTATGCGAGGTGTCACTGCGGGTTCAAATGATGCTTTTATCAGTTGTTCTAAGGCCAAATTCAAATGCAGTGGAGGAGGAATGTTTTTAGAAGTGAGCTCACATGCAAAACATATTCAACTTTGACTGGTAACAAGGATGGTAAATGGGGATCCACAGGCATGCAGTCTAAAATGGTTGAAATATGTCTCTTTACAAAGTCATATGCCAGTCCTAACTTGCACAATTGCAGCAGATACTGAAGAACTAAGGCCATTGGTGCACAAAAACCTGCTGATTTATTTCCTGGCACCAAAAGGAAAATGCCTTCCATTTGGTTATGAGAAATTTCCTTGTAGCATTCTGTCTAGCTTCCCTCAGTGTTAAGCATGCTTTCTGTGACATTGTGCCTAAAGGGAAGCAATGAATTGCTTCTTGCACTTTTTCTTGGAAACGGTTTCATGATATACAATGAAATTCCCACACACAAACACTATTAGCAACTGCACAGCTCCCTTCTTTAACCTATCTGCTCTACAAGCATACTTGTTGAACTGCTATGCCATGGGCAACCAAAAACTCAAAACTGCAATACAATACTAAGCCATTTTAACCAGGGATTTAGAACACAGACCAATAAAAATGTGCACTTAAGTACAGTTTTCATAAACATAAAATACATTAAATAAAAAAGCGCAGTTTTATAAAATGCAAAAAGCAAATTACCTGCAGAAACCAGAAGTCCTCCAGAAGGGTAAAGCAGCACACTTTCCACAGGCTGACCATGCTCCATTGTCATTACACTTTGGTCTGTTCGTGTATCAAAAACCTTTACTGTGTGGTCATAAGAACCTGAAAAATAAAATGTGCAGTATCAGTTCAACTAACCAGCTATGAGAATTCAGTGATATAAATAAAGGCTGTAAAAAAGCAACAGTGACAGCTGTACAGAAAAGCATTCTATGTCTAGTCATGTATATTTTCAAGCCAAAATAATGATGTGCACACAAAGTCAGACAAAAAGCTAACAACCTAAACGATATGTCTTCCTCCAATCCGTTTAATTTTGCTTTCTTTCAGGTATGGCTTATGATCATGGATTTAGTGTTAACACTAGCTAAGATATCACGATTTAGAAATGACAAAGGAACTGCAAACAGTACCTGTACCAGTGCAACCTTAACAACTCACTAATCACAACTTAAACTCACTGTACTAGAAAAGCACGTACGCTTTTTCATGGCTGGGCTTAAAAATCAGGAGCCATTAAGAGGTTTTACTCGGCACAATACCCCAAACTCAATACTCCTTTCAGTTTTTAAATTAGAACTTTGCCCTTTTTACAGTCCTATACTAGCAGCAGTAACAATAACCATAATGAAATGTCATGCATTTTTTTTCAACTAACACAAACCACCATAAATGAACTAATGGAAATTACAATCATGAAATTTAGGTAAAATTACAAAGCAAAATAACAGAGAATTAAACACCTTAATTTTATTAACTTGGTTAAATATTAAGTTAACTAAATTTTACTATGGTACACCAATTTGACACAGATTTCAACCATGGAATAAGCATCTGTTTAGCAACGGAAAACACTGTTAGATCTTAAAAGCTGGAAAGCCTAGCATTTTATGACTTCTAAACACGACTTTTACTCTTATTATGCAAACCAGCTGAAGTATGTTAATACTGACAGGAGTATAGGCTCCAATACTTTGGTCTATGTCAACTGCAGAAGTCAGTGTATTCTAACCATTTTGATTAGTTACAACTTTTAGATCCATCAAACTGGATAATAGGTTAAACAAAAGGGAAGATGATTCCATGAAGCAAACAAAAAAAAGAAATATTTAGAAACTGCATTATAATATACAATTCATTATTTAAATTCCCCTGTGTTTCAAATATTAACAGAGATGTTCTCGTAAAGATATAACTGCTAGATTATGAAGAGCAGAACAATCACCATCAAATCTTGATGTGGAGTCTGCCTTCACAATAAAGTGCATCTTACCTCACTTGATTAGATCAGTATGAGGACAGCCAGTAGTCATCTTAACAGGGGTTCGGCATTCTTTGGCAGTGGACACTCTAGTTACAAAGCCTAAATGAAATATCCATAGTCTCAACATCTTGGGTAGTATACCATAAGCCAAATCACAGTGGTGTTTGGATTGTTATAGAAGCTCACATAAGACTCTATCCATTCTCAGTCCCACAATCTGTGTTTCATGTCAGCTTTACATTCTCTGTAATCTTGCATCTACCAATGTACTCTTAATGGAATACACACTGAGGGGACCTGCACCTATCAAGAACTAGCACAAGCCATTGTTCTTTTAAGCATGTTAATGACAAAGGGATTCCAGTATCTTTAGTGCACAAATTGCATGGTAGAGGGAATTTCTCACAGTACGTCTCACTGAACTTCTGGATTACTATCCTGTGCCCTACTAATGAACCTAGATGCTAAGATCCTGTACAACATCCCCACCTTAGCATCCTGTCATACAGTGTATAACATACTCATCTTCCACCAGCGGACATTGAATAGGCTTTTAGAGCTATGTAGTGTTTCAGGGTTGATATTCATATTGTACATCTGTTTTCTAAACACTTCCAAAAGGAACTGACATTTAATCCAAAAAAGTTCTCAGATGCTGGAATAAGACTGGACACCCTGCTTGTTTCTGAAATCTGTTAGAAATATGTTAACACAAACAATAACCAATTCCTCCAGAGGGTACTTTTGTTCATTATTTTAGGTGCTATGTGGTTCCAAAGCAGGATGTAGGAATCAAAACAAGTCTGTTAATCTCAAACCCTGTTTGAAGGGAGTTAAAGTTGACCGACAGTGTAATCTAATCTATCCACAAATAGGTCTACAGTGGACTTTTTTTTTTTTTTTAAACAAAGGACTAAATGGGATAAAAATTCTAAAAAAATGATCCTCTTATTTGGTCCACAAAGTAGGGGCTTCTTATAGGTTCGTGTGTAAATACTAGGCAATTAGTCTGAAGATCATTACAAGCCTAACCAACAATCCATATTCAAATGTTCCTTTAGCCCTCAAGGAGGGCAACAAACATAGACCAGGTGAGAATCTGAGGCTGTACATCTAATTACAATTATGTTCATCCACATTTTATAATCCTTTCCACTATCAATTTTTCCTACTTTTTCCTTTTCACTACTTCAGCTGTACTAACAGCACACAGTGCTTTTCTCAGTTAATGTAAAAAGAAGTTATGCACTCACCATAACGTTCCATGTTTGTAGTCCATCTCGCCCTTCATTCTTACATACGGGATCGGAGCCGATCCTTGGCTCCGACTCGGCCTATTTACAAGCTGGAAGACTTCTAGTTGGCTCGTGGCTAGGTAGATATTCCATGGTGCACCAGTACAATCCCAGATCTTGTTTGCTGCTAACTAAAACTAATAGACATAAGAACAAAATACAGAAAGAAGCCCATAATAAAAAGGTCTCCAGTGAAAGATATTTTATCTGCCTCCAGGTACTTCCAGGAAGAGGGTAGGAGGGTGGGTTCATAAGAATGAAGGGCGAGATGGACTACAAACATGGAACGTTATGGTGAGTACATAACTTGTTTATGTTCTGTAGTCCTATCTCGCCTTCATTCTTACATATGGGACAGCGTCCCTAGCACCTTATTCTTGGGTGGCTCAAGGAAAAATACTCCTGAGTACCATAGAATCAAAGGATGCTCTACCCCTGGAGGTTAGATCCAATTTGTAATAAGTAATAAATGTGTGAGGGGAAGCCCAAGTTGCTGCTGCACAAATATTCTCAAGTGGGACCCTGGTCTGAAAGGTTGCAGAGGTAGACTGATCTAGTAGAATGAGCCTTTATTTTGAAAGGTAAAGGTCTACCCTCAGAGGTGTAAATGTAAGCTATACAGCTAGAAATCCAATTTGAGAGGGTCACTTTAGAAACTGATAAACCTGACCTGGATTCGGAGAAGGAAATAAATAATTGATCTAATTTCCTGAATTCCTTCGTCCTGTGCAAATAAAAACGTAACTGCCTATGGACATCCAACTGATGAAACCTGTATTCTGCTGCGTTGGAGTGGTTTGGAAAGAACAATGGAAGTTCTACGGACTGATTCAAAGTGTTATGGGAACAGACCTTGGGGACAAAGGAAGGATTAGTATGAAGAGATGCTCTGTCTTTGTGAAAAGTCAGATAAGAGGGTTTTACAGATAATGCTTGCAACTCCGACACCCGTCTGGCAGATGTGATGGCCACAAAAAACAAAATCTTCCAAGACAAAAATTTCAAAGGCAATGAATTGGGTACGTCAGTTTGGATAGCACAAAATTTAAATCCCATGAAGCAACAGGTTCTTAAAATGGGGGTCTTAATAAAGTGGCACCTTTGAGGATGGTTTTGCACAGCCTATGTGACATCAGATTAGAGTCTTGTATGCCTTGATGAAAATTAGAAATCACTGCCAATTGAACCCTGACAGTGGCAGCCGCAGATCCCTGGTGGAAAAGCTCAGACAGGAACTCCAAAACCACCAGAATGGAGGCAGTATAAGGGTCAGCATTCTTTTTCTCAGCCGAGACAGAGAATCTCCTCCATTTGCTGGAATATAGTCTCCTAGTGGAGGGTTTATGAGAGGATGTTAGCATACGAGTCACAGAGGGTGAGAAGTCATGAAGCCTGACTATGGATGGAACTGGAGCAGCCAAGCTGTCAAATTGAGGGTGTGTAAAGCGGGATGAAGCGAGCCTGACGTGTGTCAAGAGATCTGGTACTGGATCCAGAATCCAAGGATCATCTAGAAGAAGAAGCCCGAGAAAGGGGAACCACACCTGATGAGGCCAGTAAGGAGCAATGAGGATCAGTTTGCTTCCCAGTCATTTTGCTTCCTGAATAACCTTGGGTATGAGAGGAAAGGGAGGAAAAGCATAAAGGAGACCCAAGAGCCAATCGTGAACAAGAGCTTCTCTGGGTGACACCCCCAGTGGGGGGGATGAGGGAGAAATGGCTGCTGCATTTGGCGTTGATTGGGCTGGCAAAGAGATTGCAGCAAGGCTGTCCCCATCTATGGAAAATCTTCTCCGCTATTTCCTGTTTCAGAGTCCACTCATGAGGCATTAAGATTGCCGGCTATCACATTGTTGTCCCTGGAATGTGCATTGCCACCAGAAAACACTGGGAAGATATCGCCCATTTCCAAACTCGAATGGCCTCTCGACAGAGTGGGTATGATCTGGTTCCGCCCAGTTTGTTGATATACCATACTACCAACATGTCTGATTGTATCGCAATCGTCCCCAAAGGAAGAATGTCGTCAAGTGCTTGCAACGCCAGGAGCTCCGCTCCCATCTCTAGAAAACTGATATGAAGATGAGCATCGTGATCTTGCCATGTGCCGTGGACAGTCCTGCCTAGATAATGACCCCCCACCCTATCTGTGAGGCATCCGTGGTCACAGTGGCAATGGGTTGGAGAGAAACAAATGAAGTACCCATGGTTAACTGATCGGGTAGAGTCCACCAAATGAGGTCCTTCTTGCAAGAGTCTGTCAGCAGTATGTGATGAGATAATGGTCAGTGCTGAAAGGACCATTGGGACGACAGCAGCCACTGAAGAATCCTCATGTGTAGTCTGGCTAGCGGTACTAGTAAAATGGTGGAAGCCATGGTCCATAGAAGCTGCAGAATAGACTTGGCCTTGAATTTCCATAAGGGAAGAAGACGTTGAATTTGAAGAACCAGATTCTCTGCTCTTTCTACAGGAAGACGAGCCAACATGTGTACTTTGTCTAACTCTTCGCCTATAAAATTCACAGATTGAAAGGGCAATAAGGCAGAGTTTCCCCAATTTACAGAAATCCCAAACTGGGCACAAGTTGTATGGTAGCGTCCCTGGTCTGAAGAAGTAGATGCCTGGTGGGGGTGGTCAAAAGCCAGTCGTCCAGATACGGAAACACCTGGAATCCTCAACGTCTCAGGTGAGCTGTCACTACTGCCATACACTTGGTGAACACCCTGAGGGCTGTGGTGAGACCAAAGGGCAGAGCACGGAAATGGTAATAACTGGCTCCCAGCCGGAAGTATAAATGACTCCTCGAAGTCCTGTCCATTTTTATGTGGTAGTAAGCGTCTTGGAGATCTACTGAGCACATCCAATTGTCTTTCCCTAATAACAGGAGTATAGAGTGCAGTGTCACCATCCGGAATCTGTCTTTCTTTACTGTTTCATCCAATCTGCTGAGGTCCAAGATGGGCCTCCAGTCCCCTCTACATTTTGGTACTAAAAAGAATCTGGAGTAAGTTCCGGATCCTATTTGGTCTGCTGGGACGGTTTTGATGACTATTTTTGTTCGCAACTTGTTGACCTCAACAGTTGCCTGATCCCTGTGATCGAGTGGAACATACGGGATCCACTTGGGAACATAAGGTGGAAGAGAAAAGGGTATGAGATAACCTCTGGTAATAATTCTTTGTACCCAATTTGTCTTGAGTGATACTAAGCCTGGCTTCTGGATACAAAGAAATGCGACCCCCGACTGGCTCCAGAGAAGCACGGTCGGGCCCCACATCAGGAGCACTGATAAGGCCAGCCCCGAAACGAATCGCGACCTCCTTGGTTTTGCAGTCCACCCCTGCCTCTAGGGCAACGTCTACCATTTCCTCCCCCCTCCTCTGCCTCTGAAGGAGGAGTCACCCTGTCCAACTTGGAATTTTACCACCCCTCTGACCTTTATGGTATGGTCTAGAGGGGGCAGTAAAATGTACTCCCACGGCGCAGAGTGTTTTCCCTTCTTGCTCACACCAGGTGAGAGTGTCATTTACCTTGGGTCCAAACAATGAGGAACCGAAGGGGGCGTTGGTAAAGGTAGACTTGATAAAGGTAGACTCCGCAAAATTACACAAACGCATCCAGGAATGACGACTTAAGGAAATTTCTAAACCCACTGCTCTACTCACTCCATCGGCTGCATACGAAATAAGCCTCATGGACGAGATGACAATAGAGTTCAAGGTGTACAACTGGGCAGACACTTTGTCAGGGACTCCCTCAATACATGTACCTTGTAGAGAATCTCCTAACTCCTTAAGGAGATCTCTCTAAAGCCTCGTGAAGTGTGTAAGGTAGCTCAGAGATCTAAGAGTAAATGCTACTGAAGAGAAGATACGTTTCCCGTATCTGTCCATCGTTCGAGACTCCTTATTCAGCAGATGAACAGAAGTCGTCTCCGCTAGCTCCTTCTTAGCGAGCGCCACCACCATGGCATCTACGGGAACACCTTTAGATAAAAATTCCTTTTCCCCGGGTGCAGAAAGAAACTTATTTGGTCTCCTGGGGACTGGCTCCACGGCATCAGGAGTATCCTACACCTTCCGAGTAACTAGCTCCATCAGTTCGGCAAAAGGTGGAGACATCCAAGAGGCTGAAGGTTGAGACTCGAAAGCCTTCAGGTACACTGACTCATCAAAAGGGGTGATAGTGGGCCAGCCGCACCTCTGCTTAAGGATTTCCAGGATGTCTACGAAGGAGACATCATCAGAGGATGACTTGGGGGACCGGTCTGACTCCTTGAGGTCAGTGTCAAAGGTCAGAGACTTATCCTGGGAGTCTGCATGCTTCCTCTTACATGTTCTCTTCCGTGGGGGTTCCTCAGAAGGCTATTCTGGGGAGGTCTTGGAAGAGTGGGGGCCTCCAGCCGGTGGTTCCTGAGGCTGCAGGTCTCTGCTGTCCAAGGAGGGAGCAGGAGATGAGACAGAAGTAGGTGCCCTAGGGGAAAGAGTGTCGGCACCCCTGGTAGGAGCTGATGATCAGGACAGCACACTCATCATCTCGAATGCCAACCTTGCCAGCTCCAAAGACCTCCTCAGCTCCGAAGAGGCCGAGAATGCCATCAGTTCCACAGCCATCGGCTCCAAGACACACATAGGATCCAAACTCACCCTTGCCGATGCACCGAGAGGGAGGCTTGGAACCGAAGAGTTTCAGTTCCAGGAGTCCCTGTCCAGGCTGACCGGGGAACTTCGACTCCTAGACACCACGGACGGCACCGAGAGTGTCGGAGCAGGACTCAGTTCCGAAACAACCACAGGGGGAACTGGAACCGATGGTTCCACCAGCAGTACCGAACACTCCGGGCTCTAAAAGGTCAGCATGGTTCGGAGGAGGAATCACCGAAGGGGGCATAACGGACTTAAGTGGCTTCGGAACAGACTGGGTCGGAGCCAACAACAATTTCGGTAAGGCAGACTACTTCAAAAGTCTCAGCACTACCCTCTCCACATCTTCTTCTGATAAATTCCTGGAAGACCGAGTAGGAGAACAGGATCTCTGCAGTATTGGTGATTTCAGTGTAGGGGAGACCGGTAATGGTTCCAAAGACCTGCTCCGTTGAATACTCTCAGCGGTCGGCTCTGAGCTACTTGGCGCCTACCCAGTAATCACAGTAGTACAACTCTCAATCGGCTCCAAACTCTGTGGAGCCGAAGAGACAGTACATTTGTCATGTTTAGTAATTTTAAGAGGAGGTTCCAAGACACCAGCCGGTGCTGAGAGGGCCCCTTAGAGGACTTAGACTTTTCCTTTTCAGGTCCCTGAGATCAGGCAGAGAAGGAAGAGCTAGCCAGATCTTCCTCAAAAGAAGGTTTTAGACCACCTTTTAGAATAAGCTTATTTTTTCCTTTCTTGCAACACCCTAGCACTAAAAGAGTGGCAAAATATGCAAGTTTCCTGTAAGTGGATGGCCCCAAGACAGTAAATGCAGTTACTGTGGCCATCCGTTATAGACATCTTCCGTGAGCATTTTATGCATTTTTTGAAGCCAGATGGCTTATGGTTCTTGCTTTCCTTAGACATTCTCACAGAAGCTGAATTCACACAGACACCGAAAAAGAAAGGGAGGACTAGGTCTTCCAACTTATACGGGCCTAGCCCTACAGGAACGGTAAATAGACACCACGAGGACTAGGTCCTCTAACTTAAACGGGCCTAGCTGGGGCAGGAAGAAAGAGGGAAAACTAGGTCTTCTAACTAAAACAAACCTAGGGGGACAGAAAAAGTCTTGAAGAGCCGCACACACCCAACAGGAATAAAGTCTCAAATGTAGAAATTACTACACAAAATAAACAGAACCTCGTTCGGTTTGCAACACTAAATATATTAGCAAGCGGAAATCCGCAAAAAGTTATGACCTATAACTATTTAACAACACAAACAGCCTAACTGAGCGCAAAAGGCACCTACAATTACTAATATCTAATTATGAACAAGTATATTAAACGAGCAAAAACTGGCACACAGGATACAAAGTACTAGATGGCCAAAAGGCCAACTGTACTTAAAGAAATTAAACACAAAAGGCGCACTAGTAAATGCTAACTATTCTAACTGCAACTATACTAACGATAACTATACAATGCTATATTAAGGTAAAACAGAAAATTTATCCAAAAATTTTGAATAAATTTGAAGACTTAGCCAGAGCCAAAGAGAAGCACATCCGAACTTGTCGACGAGGTAAACGAGATCTGGGGATTGTACGGGTGAACCATGGAATACCTACCTAGGCACGAGCCAACTAGAAGTCTTCCAGCTTGTAAATAAGAAGAGTTGGAGCAGAGGATCGTTTCCGATCCCACATGTAAGAATGAAGGCGAGAGAGGACTACAGAACATTAAATGTTTGGAACTCTATTCCCTTTTACCTCAAGCCAGAAAATAACCATACTCCTTCAGATCTATGATTCCATGATTCCCAATCACGGGCTATAGAAACAGGAAGATTATTGGGGGGGGGGGTATTTACAGCAAGCATCATGTGTCTGGGACATTGAGGAATTTGTTAAGATTCAACAGGCACAGAATGTGCCTCTGAGGCCCTCATCTGTAATGTAAAGAGACCTCTGAAGGACCTTCTCTATTGCTGCCTGTTGCAATAGTCACTCGAGCAGAAGCAACACCAGATGTCTTTGGTTTTGGTAAGGTGTGAATTCTTCAAAACTCAAGACAGGTTTGAACTGCAGCTTGTATTCCTGGGAAACAATCTGCAGGACTCACTGTTAATCTGTTATTTATTTTAATGCTTACTAAAAACAAAAACCTCCAAGAGGAGTAAGGGGAATTTAAGAGGTGGGGTAGGATATGGAGCAGGAAAGAAAGGGGACATGGTCACCAATATTCCTCGTCTAGGTCAGTCCTCATCTGGAAGGCCTCTATGACTCCCTTTCAGACTATCCTGTCACCTCCTCTTTTCAAAGACCCTCTTCTCCTACACTGGTTTTTCCTTAGCCTGATATCAACTGCTGGCCAAGTGTTCGGATGGATGCCTGCTGTTTTACTTTGCAAAGAATGGGTGGATGAATGGAAGGATGGCATAGCTGTTTCACGGATTCCACAGTTTTATCATTTTCCTCCCGTTTCTTAAAGACCTCATTTATTAGGATGCCTGCCCACTAGCACATCTGACTGGGCAAGTTTGACTAATTTTACCTTCAGCTCTCCCTGTGCAAGTTACCCCAATCACATACATCAAACACATGAAGATTTCAACACAGTACTTAACCACATGGGATTTGACAGTTTACAGCTCTGAAAGCCAGGCTTGCTGATATATAAACCTTCTCAATGTAGTCTGATTCCTGTCTTTCAGTAACTGGGAAGAGTATTCTGGCAGGAATAAACTCTGACCCTTTAGCAAAACATAACGTTACCACCTGCACACCCTCAGTTACTGGATTTTAATTTTAATGGACTGTTTTACAAATACCTATCATCCTGGACCCCGCAAAAGTGGTCAAGCTTTCAAAGAGCAGGGGACTAAGAATCTAGTTTCAGTAATGTCATGATGAAATTAGATACATATGCCTAAAAAAATACAGAACTTGCTTGAGGCTTGTGTGCGTGAAGGCCAAGTCGTCTATACATGTTTCTTCGGTATCAGAAACAACCTTCACTTCTCATCTCATTAAAATTTAGATTTTCCAAATGAGAGGTTTCTCTGTTGAGTAACTAGAAAACTGGGTATCTTAATCAGCCTTTTCCCAACCAACAGCAGAGAACTTCGGACACTAATAAATCAGTTTTCTGTTCCCCTTCTGAATCTGAGTCAGACTCCTCCTCCAGCTCCTCCCTCTAACACAGCTGCTTCTTTCTCTGAAAAAAAGCCCCCCACCCAGGAAGTAAATGATGGCTGTTCTGATTTGGCATGCATATTCTGGAGAAACAAACAAGAAATCCTGAGTCAGTTTCTGCCAACCCTTGAATGAAGATTACAACAGAATATGGCAAGAGAAACTGCTTTGTACCTTGGAGACTAGACGGCAGCAAGGCCTTCAAAACGGTAATCACATCTAGGAATATCTCAGTACCTAATACGGCAGAAGGTACCATCTCATAACCTGGGACTCACGGTCAAGAATTCTGCTTCTCAACCCTATGATTTTTGGTATCTTCTCAAAGTAATACATGGGAATTTCCTTATCTCCAGAAGTAACCCATGTAAGCAGGAAACTGGATACACACAGATGCCTAGAAACAGGTATCCTGACCTACTACAAAGTACAGAAACTTGGGTCTGGGAAGAACTGGAATAGTAGCCTCTAAGGACATCTCCAAATGCTTTGGTAGTACCAAATGCCAGGGAAGGGGGGCTGCTTGGAGCAAACATCATCAAGTCTAGTAAGGCCAGGCAGGACATATGCATCATCCTCTGTGTCCCACTTTAACTTCCCGCAATGTGTCTGCATCTGTGTATTTCTTATGTTTTTTTGGAGGGAAAGCCTAAAGATGACAACTGACCTGGGCCTCCAAAACAGGGAGGTCAGGTGGAAAGGGGCTTCCAACTTTTTTCTGTCAAGGTATAGCTGAACAAATGTTTGCCTTCATTTGTTTTCTGTTGAAACTAGCAGAAAACTCATAAGAGGACAAGTCATGGGAAGGACACAGACAAATAAAACAGGATTGAAAGTTCTTACAGGAAGCTGAACAAAATAAGAGAATGTGCGCCCGGGACAGGCAGAGCACACTACGCCTAATTCCTGCTAAAACATTGCAGAGTTAAAAAAAAGCACCAAACAGTAGTACATAACCACAAGAAAGAGGAAAGATTTGTCAACATGGTACTTAGCCTCCTGAGCTCTGGATCAAGACTACAATTACGAGACTGAAAGGTACCTTGAAGACTGTGTGGACTGCCAGAACTGTAGTCACATCAAGAATGAACTAAAGATGGCATTGGCCAGTGCTCTCTATGTACTACAAATACCACAATGACAGTGAGATGGTGGGGGGGGGGGGGTCAGACAGGTTGAGGGGGGATTGCCAAGCTATGGAAACTGGGCCAAGCTTTGGGCTTCTGCAGATGAGCTACCAAAGGTGATACATTTGAAGAACATGGTTTCATTCTACTTTGTTTGCACAAGAAAATGTAGGTGATGTATGTAAACAGATGCTCCCCCATCACATATGCAACTGAAAATTGTTTGCCACTACATATTAAGCTCACAAAATTTGTTCAACAGAGCACCTGGATTTGAACAGCATAAAGCCATTTAAGCTCTGAAGCTTCGCTATGTCCAGTACGTAATGGGAAAAAAATCAGTTAATAAACCGTTTAAGCAAAACTAAATAAATAATAAAGCTGCATGCTTTATGCTAAAGCTATACAAGCTGAAGAGTGAAAATGTGCTTAAAATCTGGGCGGATGATTTACATAAAATGTATGTACTCCTCATATATCGAAAGATGTGTGATCTGCTTCCATCCTTCCTCAAAGTATAGGATCACACATGAGACGATCCAACTCCAGACACACTCGAACATTTGGGTCTGGTGCTCAGACTCCATCCCTTGCCCATAATCCCTGTGTACAGAACAAGCTGTGATGCCTGTGCCCTGGCCCAGCAATCAAGGAGCCTCAATCCTCCCCACTAACACCAGAGAGGGTGTCTCATATATGAGGAAAGGATAACAAATACACGCAGTAAAAAGCAAGTTCCCTTAAGAGCACACAGAGATCACAGTCAGTCTGGGGATGGTTGCTCCCTTGCTCTCAGGATCCCCAATAAGACTCCCCACTGGCACAGCTATAAGGTCCAGATCTCAGCCAGCTGGGCAAGCTAAAATCTCCAGCATCCTCTCTGTCCAAGCAGTGCTTCATGTCCCTGCCCAAGTAGCTGACACACACACACACACACACACACACACACACACACTTTCACATAAGAGTTTCTACAACCACACAGACACTTCTGGGGAAGGCTGGCCACAGGCTCTCCAGCTGTGCCCCTTTTACCCAGACTATATGGTAGTACCACTGGCCACCACCCAGTTAATATTCATCAGCTACTCGAAAGCCCTTAAAAGGGTGACCAATTATTACTGTGCAATATTATTATCCAATTGGTAGTATAAACAGTCAAGGCTTATTAGAGTGACTTGGTATAGGATCCTTATATACATGCAATGTACTCTTAGAGCTTAAATTATCTCTACACAAAACAGTCACAGTTGAAAGGTTTTAAAATGTTTAATAAATAATAAAAACACAAGACAATACTTCTTACTACACAGTGGTAGTCAAGAGTTCAGAGATCGCACAGAAATACTTAAAATAATTCAGTAGTACAGTTCTGACATCACAGAAAAATACTTAGTCTAATCTTTCTAGTTCCTAGCTATTTCTAAAAGAAAACACAAGACAGTGCTGTGAGTTAGATGGTCAAGACAAAAATGCTTAATGCCATCTGATTCTCTCTGTTTAAATTGCTATTGCAGTCCTTGTTCCCATTACATCATTTCTTTTACACTTTCTTGGTGTTCCCAGGCTAACAGATACTACACAACAGTTATCTTGCACCTGCAGGAAACTACACCAATAAAAGACCTTCCACATGTAAATTCTAGTAATTATTCCTTAAGTTAAAACACTAGGCAGAATGCTTCACTCCAGACTCAACTCCAAATTCCAACTTCAAAGGGACAGACAAGAAATAATTTTAATTTCAAAGGACAGACAAGAAATGCTTGACTTAGCTTTCTTTACAGCACAGGGCAATGTTGCCACATTGTTTTAAGTTCAACATTTCACAGCATATTCTTTCATTTAAGAAAACAAGTTTGTAGTTCAACATTCATATTTTTATGTATAAAATCCTATCTGGCTAGGCTGCCAGCCTTCACACAAGCATCCTCAGATCGAGTTTGTCTGCAATAATTAAGAAAGAAACAGGAACAGATTAAAATAAAAAGGATGATTAGGAAGAAGCCATATGACTCAATCATAAGCTAGTAAGGGAGAAAAATTCCCAAGGAGCTGAGGCCAAGTCAACTAAGATCATCTAGGGAGGTACACAACATTTGACCCCAGACGATTTGATCCCAGTAAAAGTCGCATTACTATATTTAAAAGTTTATAATTTTATAAAAACTCCCTATAAAATCTAGTGGCTTACAATAAAAAAAAAATAGAAGTAATTAACATTTTAATTTCCGCTTTATGGATGCTCGTACAATTTTTATTTATTTTATTTATTTTTATTTTACATTTGTTGATTGGGATAGTCCGACTGGATACATGTCCATTTTCAGAGGAGGCCCGGGGAGAAAAGCTCCAAAGGTAGTTGCAAAAGGAAACATAACATAATACAAATTAAACACAGTTTACAGACTCTGTTGAGAAATATAAATTATAAAATCTCACAAACTTATGATACGCCTTAAATTAAAACACAAATAAGATGCAGTTGAAATAGTATTGGTACACAAGAATAACTAAAGATTTAATCAAGTTTGGAGCAAGGACATAACCAGAGACTTGAAATACTGATTGAGACTTTTCTTGAATTGAGATAGGGTAGTCCCTAGAGTAATGTCAACAGGCAGTGAGAGTTCCAAGTTTTGCCAACAGAGATGGCGAATAGTGTGTCACCAGCTGAGTTGTTGGATTTGATAGTTTGTACTACCAGTCTATAAGATGAGCAAAGTGGTCTGAGGTTAGAGTGGGGGTAGATAATATTTTTTTTAGTTCAGGTGTATTTTCAGGTTAAGTACTTTATGAGCCACTATAATTTGGTTATACTGAATTAGCCTGGGCAGTTCAAGCCAACCAAGATTATTTAGGTTTTTACAGTGATGTGTTCTGTAGGGCAGGCCAGTGGCAAATCTAGCTATGTGATTATAGCAGCTAGGGAGTTTGTTAAGCTCAGTTTTGTTTAAGTTGGTAAGTAAAGGGGAGGCATAGGAAAGGGTAGAAAGTAGATGGCAGCGAGCAATGGCAGCTCCAGCAGGTGGGGTTAGGAATGGCTTTATCCTATATAGTGAGACAAGTTTTTTATGAATTGTTTTGATAGTTTTAATGACATGCACATCAAATTTAACACGTAGGAGTTTTGTGTAGACATCTGAGGAGATTATGGTACCATTATTAGATTTAATGGAGAAGGATAAAACCGGGGACCTTTGAGTGAGGGAGAAAAATAGTAGCTTTTTTTGTTGGGATTTAAAATCAGACAACGATCAAAGAGCTAATTTTCAACCAAGTTAAAAGTACTCTGAGTTATTGTCTGCAAATCTGGCTGGGAGGTGGCAGAGCAGATCAACTCAGAGTCTGCGTATTGAATACAGTTTGCTTTTGGGATGATAGTGTGAAGGTCATTAATGAAAATGGAAATGGAAAACAGAACAGGTCCCAGAATAGATCCCTGGGGGACACCTAGGGTGTTGGGTAGGAGGCTGGATCATTCTGCCATAGGACGGCTTGTTGTCTATCACACAGATAAGATTGGAACCATTGGAGAGAATGATTGCCTAAAGACATTGTTTTCAGGGTGTGGATGAACAGTTGGTGGTTAACCATATCGAAAGCCTTTTGAGAGAACCATAAAAAGGGCTGAGAATAATTTATTGTTCCTGTTATAGTTTATAGCATTGGAGAAGGTGAGGGATGGCTGTGGTGGTACTATGATGTGGCCTGAAGCTGTGCTGAGAGTTAGCCAGTAGGTTTGTTCTGGATTAGACAGTGCAGAAGCTGTTTATGGATACACTTTTCCATAATTTTATCCAGAGGTGACAAAATAGTTATAGGTCTAAAATTAGAGAGTTCAGTACAGCTACCACCTTTATGGAGTGGTATGACATGAGATATTTTCCAGACAGAGTGACTGTAGCTTCTGATATGTTACCATTGATTAGAATGGATATGGGGGTAAGCTATGACATCTGCAGATTTTTGCAGATATTCAGCAGGGAAATGATTAGCAAAGAGGGTTGTAGGTTTTAATCTTTTCATTAGGGTATGAATGAAAGATGTAGAGACTGGTTGGAGGCTAAGAGAGTGCTGGGTACTGCGACTGACATCCTGTATGATAGAGGAGTTCAGAGGTAACTGGCTAGCTAGGGCCTGGATAGTCTCGGTGAAGAAACTATTGAAGGTGTTAGCGACATCCTCTGGTAGTTTATCAGTAGAGGCTGAGGGAGTTGGATTGGTGGTTTGTCCTGGGTGCAGTAGTTTATTTGTATCTGCCCAAAACTTTTGAGAGTTATTTTGATTTCCCTGCTGGAGATGAAAGTTTTGTATCTAGCAAAATGGATCTTTTTGTCTCACTCCTTAATTGCCGATATTTAATTTGATCTAGAGGGGCTTTAGTGGCACGCCATGTTGCCCATGCCTTGTTTCTGAGCATGATTTTTGATTTGGTATCTTTAGAGAGCCATGGTACGATTTTTGTTTTGCTCCAAATGGAGCAAGCAGGATCATGAGAATCAAGGATGGTAAGGCATTTATTGTTAAAGTAAGCAACGGCTTCATCCAGAGGAAAGTATTTTAGGGCAGACGAATTACATGATTTAAGTTTGTCCTGAAACTTGGTAGGATTAAAGCTCTTATTATTTCTTACTGTTCTATAGGTGGGCTGATGGGAATTATTGGTTTTGTGTTTAAAAAATAAAGGTAAGAAAGTGATTGCTGAGGTTGTCAGGGAGTGTCCCTGATGTATACATTTGGGGGTGACTATTGATTAGTATCCAGTCTAGTATACTTCCTTTGTGATTAGGTTTACCTATCCTGGTAGAGGTGGACATGACCTGTGTAAACCTATATAGGTTTACATGGGTAGTAGGAGACTGCGAGGAGCAGGTGTTCCAGTCTATGTTAAAATCTCCAAGTACTATGGGTTCTTGGGGATAGGTCCTAGCTAACCAGTGGAGGATATCTTCCAGGGTGTTGGCATTATTCCTTGGGGGAAATGTACATGCAGACAATAATCATGCATTTGTTTTTATTAAACTGAAATTTGGTAGAAAGTATTTCTGCATTATTGACCTGGGGTGGTTGTATGGGGGTCTAAAGTAACATTTAGTGTAGATCTGAAGAGTACAGTTACCCCCATCTCCCTTCCTAGTAGTGCGGTCAAGTCTATTATACCCAGGTGGTAAAACTTCATTATCTGAAGTTGATGGCTTTAACCAGGTTTCAGTTAGACAGTATATAAGGGAGTGGGCTTCTTAGAGGGCATGTAAGTTATGTACTTTATTGTTTATGCTTCTAATATTTAGATGGCAGACCAAGAAGGAGTTGGGGGACCTATTTATAGATAGTGTTTTGGTAGGGTGATTAGCATATGAGGTCGAGCTATCTAGAGTGGATGGGTTAGGGTTTAGGTGAATATCTTCGTCCATTGTGAGGTTATACTGTAAGTTTACAGTAAGCTTCAGGAATTTGTTTATTAGTTTTTGATAATGCTTGGATTTTGAGCTGATGTATCTAGATTTATTAGGGTGATGGTGTATTGTGGTTAAGGAGTTGGATATAGGATTAATTATTGGGTGACTTCCCATATTTGATACAACTGGGGTGGTGGTTTGACGTTTTGGGTAATAAAATACTAGGTAATACTGATTTTCATAAGTGAAGAGGCGATATGGTATTAACATAAGGGATAGCAAAGAAAGCAGTGACACTGTTTTGGATGGTGACATAGTGAGAGGCAGAGTTAATGTATTTATTATAAGGTCACCAGGATATCGTGGAGGGATAGGAAATGGAGAAGGGAGGTGAGGGGGCTGGGTTAAAATGAGGAGTACAATACTGATTGGATTAGACAGGAGGGGTGCGATTTTCTGGCTATAAAGTTAGCAGCACTGGGGGGCAGGTGAGAATTGGGGGGCAGGGAGGGGTCCGGAGCACACCCAAGCGGAGCAGGGCTTAACCAGACACAAGGATCTTAGAGTCTGCAATTATAGGTAAGCACACTGGGAATTTATAGTAAGGCTTTTTATGTTTTGTTCTACTGCTTAAAGTGTTCATTTAGCAATTTTAGGGGTTGGTAACACTTTTTCTATCTTGCTTGCAATTTAATGCATAATATGTGAAAATTACCTATTTAAAGCCAACAGTATTCCTTAGGGATAGCAACTTTGAATTAGCCAATATATTAGAGTTTTAGGGAGTTGGGTTCAGTATTTAGGGCTAACTAATAGTGCTGTAGACCCAGGTCAGCATAAACTGTGGTACAATCAGGGGGAATTTAGAGGTAGTAACCTTAGCAGGTCTGTTTAGTCGAGTGACAGTTCAGAGCAGGTTTTCAGCTTAAATTTCCACAGGGTAACGTCCTTCTAATAATACAAATCTTGCAGGACAGCTGTTAGAAGGGGATAGTACTGGATAGGGAAAAGATTAATTACATAACATGAGTAAAGTACAGTTGTGTACACTTACCATAAATGTAGATGTTAGAGTGTATTCACTGTTGCAGTCAATACATTTGGGTAATCTGCTGGCAGGTTGCCCTCAGTCAGCCTGAACTCCAAAGTCTTGAGTCCTCCGTCGGTTGCAGTCTTCTCTTCCATGATGTCAGGTCATCAGGGGTATAAAACATGCAGCCGACGCCATTTTCTTTAGTTTTTATTGCCCCCGATGTCAGGTGCTCCCAAAAAGATAGCAATATTATATATATATATATATATATATATATATATATATGTATATACACACACACACACACACACACACACACACACACACACACACACACACACACACACATACATGTATCAATATAAACTCTACCTTCATTTACAAGCAAATACACCACATAGGTTGTACAAGATAAAGGAAAACTTGGGCTTCGGACCAGTTGTTTTGCACTGAGAGGGTTTGTGGTCTGCACTGTAGTGGCAGAACAGGTAGCTTACATCCTTCTAGGTTGAGAACTGCTGATTGAGGGCTCAGTGTCTGTTATTCTAAAAGTGTATTAATTCTGGTTTAAGCACTTGGGCTTTCAGGCCAGTTATTTTACATTAAGAGGGTTCGTGGTCTGCACTCTTGTGGGAGGAGAGGCTGGACTCTGCCCTTCTGAGCTGGGAATTTCTGGTTAAAGGCTTATAGTGCATGCATATCTGAACTGCTTCTTACTGAAGTTGGTGCCTTGTTTGCTGTGGCATAGACTGGGTTCGGGCCTGCTGGATCTAGCTTTGTTTGTGTAACTTGAGCACTAATCCAGGCATTCTCTAAAGTATTCAATTGTATTTATTACTGCTTGGTAGTAACTTGATTAAAGTGTAGCTATCATTCTAAATCTTTTGGATTAAGCACTTGGGCCAGACCAGTTGTTTTACATTAGGAAGGTTTGTGGCATGCACTGTGGTGGCAGGACAGGTAGCTTTCATCCTTCTAAGTTGGGAACTGCTGACTGAGAGCCCAGTGTCTGTTATTCTTAAAGTGTATTAGTTCTGGTTTAAGCACTTGGGCTTCAGGCCAGTTATTTTACATTAAGAAGGTTCGTGGTCTGCACTCTTGTGGGAGAAGAGGCTGGACTCTGCCCTTCTGAGCTGGGAATTTCTGGTTAAAGGTTTATAGTGCCTGAATATTTGAACTGTATCTTACTGAAATTGGTACACCTTGTTTGCTGTAGCATAGACTAGATCCAGGACTGCTGAATCTAGCTTTGTTTATATGCTTGTTGTTTGTTTGCTTGTTATTTCCCTGGAATGCTAATTCCACCTAATAAACGGCTTCTCAGCGCTTCTGTGAATCACTAGTGATATCTGCATTGTTTACTGTACTTATTTCCTTGTTTACTTGAAAGAAAGTTACTGTTTGCCGTTTTTGCATTTAAGTTACCTGTAACACATTGCACTTAAGTTACCTGGCACTTGCTCACTAAAGCAATTATATAAGTCAGCACTAAAAATTAAAAGCACTACACCCTCACTCCCCACTGGCCATTGTTTTCAATTATTAAGGAATTCCCAATATTATTCTAGCATGTCCAAAGGTCAGTTGTCAATCTCCTCTCCGGTCCAGCTGGTGAATCTGGGAATCCTGAGGCAATGTTACAACTGCCTCATGTACACAGACAACCCTCTCCTCCTCCCAACAAATCCCAACACATGTGAGAGATGCAACCATATAGCCAAACTGGAGGCTAAGCTCTCTCAACTCAGTACTGGCATAACCAGTCAGGAGAAGGAAACCACACTCACTACAATTCCAGTCACACATAGACCTACCACGACAGCAAACCAAACACATAATCACACAAAAACATACTCAGAGGCTTTAAATAAAGATCTGCCTAAGCAGCAGAGACCTCCAAAGCAGACACCTAAGCAACCGCTACCCCAAAACAAAACACGTGCAACACATATCTCACAAAGCCAGTGTGCCGAACAGTCACAGCCCTTAAGACTAAACAACACACCTGATACACTTGTAATAGGCGACTATCATCAGGCACACTAACGTCCCGCTCACCAGGCTGAACAAGGAGAGGGTCACAGTGAGCAGCCTGTCGGGCGCTAGGATCCGCCACATAACACAAGCACTCAGGTCACTCCAAGGCAAGTACAAATATGACTCAGTCATTGTCCATGCTGGTGTGAATGACCTGAGACATACCTCCCTGGACTACATGAAAAGAGACATAAAGGAACTCTCTGAGCATGTAGCCCAGGCCGGTATGACCCTGACCTTGAGTAGCATCACCAAGAATGATGCCACAATATGAAGACAAGATGATCAATTTCAACAATTGACTTAAGTACTGGTGTCATTCAAAGGGGATGCAATGCCTGTCAGCTTGGGATGATATGCTCGACAAGCCACGATGCTTCGCTAGGGACGGCTTGCACCTGTCACCCCTGGGCTTTCGGATATTGGCAAAAGCTCTTGCTACCCCCATAGTGCCTTTTTTAGGCAAGTCTCAAAAGACAAACCCACCTCCATAGGTATCACAAGGGATAAGAAACTAAGAGTAATGCTACTCAACGCCAGAAGTCTAAACCTCAAGATTCACGCACTCGAAACTCTTCTTAGCATGGAGAACACAGATATCGGTGCAGTAACAAAAACCTGGTTCAGGGCTCCCAAGAGCACCCCAGCACTACCAGGTTATACCTCATACCATGCTTTTCGGCCCCAAAACTTGGACCGAACCACAAAAGGAGGGGTAGTATCGATATTCATCAAAGATACCCACACCTCCAGGTTGGTGGCAAAGCACGAAGCATCAGAGACTATCCATGTGCAACTAACAGTGGGTAAAACTGCCTTCCAGTTTATAGCCTGCTACAGACCACCCTCCCAAACCCAGGAACCCCACTCGGCCTTTCTGAGAACACTGGAAAATATGAAGGTCTCTCCAAACACCATTATATTGGGCGACTTCAACTACCCAAACATAGACTGGGAGCATTATTCTAGCTCCAACATCCTAGCCCAAAGGTTCCTAGAATTTATAAACTCAAATGCTATGGAACAACTTGTTACCACTCCCACAAGAGGGGAAAACATACTGGACCTGATCATCACCAACATGGGGACTCTATGCTCCAGACCAGAAGTGTATCCCTCACTGGTAGGATCAGACCATAAACTAATCTCACTGGATATTCACATCCAGACCTCACCCCCTGCCCAGAAAACCACAGTGAAAAACTTCTCTAAAGCAAATTTCACACTCCTCAAAACCGAGGTGGAATCCTTCAAAGCCCCCGGGCCTGTGGAAAATACAGCCCAGACCGCAGAATCCTTTATAAACGCATTCTATGAACACCTTCAGGAATGCATGGATCATGCGATCCAAATAAAACCAAGACCCAATCCTCCAAAGGCAGACGTCCTGTCTGGTGGACCCCAGCCATAAACAAACTATTCAATAGATGGAGGAAGCTACTAAATGCAAAATCCCAAAAAGGGAAGGCATCACTGATCAGTATTAGCAAAAAACTACGGGCACTCATAAAATTGTCTAAGGACACTAAGGATAATCACAAGGCTTTCTTTAGTTATGTTAGGAACCTGGGTGGTAATTCCCAGATATGCTCAGAATTAGTCCAAAATGACAAAAAATACACTGAACCCACAGACATTGCCAACATCCTAGCTGACAGGTTCAGCGCAAACCCCCCCCCCACCAAAAGGGCAAATATCTATCCCAGCAGAGTGCTGCCACCCTGACATCTCAGATGATCAGGTAAGAGCCGCCCTCTCCAATGCAAAAAACACAGCATCAATGGGACCAGACTGTGTCCCGGGCTGCGTCCTACATGAACTCCAAGAAGAGCTAAACCCAAACATAAAACTACTGTTCAATCTCAGCCTTACTACAGGATATGTGCCCAAAGAGTGGCATACAGCAACAGTGGTCCCTCTCCATAAAGGTGGTGCCTCAACGGATCCTGGAAACTATCGCCCCATAAGCCTGACTAGCTTGGTCTGCAAAGCTATGGAAAGGATCATCATGGACCTCATAAATAAAGATATTGGGGACCTACAGACACTGGATCCTACCCAGTTCGGCTTTGTTAAGGGCAGATCCTGCCTCTTAAACCTGGTTGATTTCTTTGAAACAGTCACCAAGGCCATAGACGAGGGGAAGGTGGCCCACACAGCCTACCTGGACCTCGCAAAAGCCTTCAATACAATACCCCACTCGGGCATTATAGATAAGCTCACCAGCTTAAATATAAACCCCTATGTCACTAGATGGATTGCAAACTGGCTCAAGGACAGAACCCACATGGTTAGAATTGCTGGAGCCATGTCAGACTCCAAACCAGTTACAAGTGGTGTCCCACACGGCTCAGTCCTGGGACTTCTCTTGTTCGGTATATATTTCTCGGAGGTACAGGCCAACACGGAAGGACTGTGGCTGACCAAGTTCGCAGATGACTGCAAACTGGGCGCCATAACAGACTCTCCAGCCGACACAAGCATCCTCCAAAAGGGCCTCACAGAAACAGACGACTGGTGCCAGAGCCATGGCCTCAAGCTAAATGCCAAAAAGTGTATAGTCATCCCCTTTGGCAAAAACAAAGTGCCCACAAATTACCACATAGGTGGTAATCCATTAAGTACAGAAGAAGTAACTAGGGACCTGGGGACCCAAGTTGATAGCAATCTCTCATTTGACAACCACGTGGCCAAAGTGGTTAGAAAAACATTTTATATAGCCCACCTAATCATGAAGGGATTCAAATCTAGATCAGGGGAGGTCATCGTGCCTCTTTACTCATCCCTCATCAGGCCCATAATGGAGTACAATGCCCCTTTTGGGATGTACCTTACCAGACACCTGCAGCAACTGGAAAGACCCCAAAAGTACCTCACCAAGAGGATCAAAGGGCTCAAACACATGCCATATGCTGCCCGGTTAAAGAAACTCCAGCTCTACTCAGTGGCATACCACCTGTTTAGAGGCGATCTGTGCCTGACGTATAAAGCCATGTCCAACCCAGAATTAATGGACATGCTGCACCTCAGAAAATCCAAATTCCATCGAGCTACGCGCTCATGAGACTTGAACCTCAGCACTAAAATAAATAGGACATGCTGGAGGGACAGATTCATAACCCAGAGGCTCCCTTCACTCTGGAATAAAATCCCAGTCCAGGTTAGGCAGAGTCCCTCATTGACTCTCTTCAAGAGGAATCTTGATGAGTGGATGGGAGATCATAGTTTTACCCCGGGTATCACTTCTGTGTCACTGTTAGACAGAGGCACAATATACTAACCTCAAAAAAGGGCATAGCAAAATAAATTTAAAATGGGTGGCGAAAGCCAAACACATTCTGGCTAGGCTTCTGAATGCCCTAGGGCAGATAGCCTAGTATGAACCTATGAACCTATGTAGAATGACAGGGGGTTGGGCGGGAGGGTAACCCGGACTGCAAAAGTGAATACACTCTAACATCTACATTTATGGTAAGTGTACACAACTGTACTATGTTCTTCGTGTTTCACTGTTGCAGTCATTACATTTGGGTAAAATCCCAAAGCTATGGTTGGGAGGATGGAGCTAAACAGCATTAGGTGCGGCTATAAGGTCCTGCAGCACTGCAGTGGCAAAGCCTGCCCTGGGCTTAGAGTAGAAAGGCAAATAGTAATGCTTTGTTAAGGTGTGAACAGAACTCCAAGTAGCAGCCTCTAGAAAGTTTTTGGTTGGTACTCCTCTGGGAAAGGCTGCTGAAGTAGCTGCAGCTCTGGTGGAATGAGACCTAATGCCCTTGGGCACAGGTTTACCATGGTGTAAGTAACAGAAACGGATGCAGTGGCTTATCCACTTTGAAATTGTCAGCTTTGAGATGGCCTTTCCTTCTGATCCTGCAGCATATGACACTAGTAATTGCTCAGTTTTTCTTAGAGCTTTAGTCCTGCTCAAGTAGAATCTTAGCAGTCTGTGTACGTCCAAAAAATTTAGAATTCTCTCCCCTTTGTTCTGCGGATTTGGATAAAAAGTTGGCAGATTAATTGTTTGGTTAAGAGCCACACTGGAAACCACCTTAGTCATAAAAGTAGGATTTGTCCTCAGACACCCCCTGTCTGGGTAAAATATGATAAAAAGCTCTACAGCCATTAGGGCCTGTAGCTCTGAAACTCTTCTTGCTGAAGAAATTGCTAGTAGCAGAGCTGTATTCCATGATAAGAACTTTATATCAGCGGTAGTTACAGGTTCAAATGGAGGCAGGGTGAGCTTTTCCAACACAATTGAGGTCCCATGCAGGTAATGGTGATCTTCTAGGAGGCCTTAAATTTTTGGCTCCTCTAAGATACTGCTTTAGTAAAGGATGAGAAAAGATCGGTGGCTCTGTATTGTAATGAGCTGAAATGGCAGACGCATGGATTTTGATTGATGAGAAAGATAGGCCTTTGTCAAGCATCTTAGTTAAATATTGTAATATCCGAGGAATATGTGGTTCTGCTGTACCAGTTCCTTGTGCATGATTCCAAGCACAGAATCTCTTCCATTTATCAGCATAAGATTTTCTAGTACTAGGCCTTCTGGCTTCCAAAATGACATCCATCACAGCTTTACTGAGAGATGATCTTTCGTATGATTACATGATTAGCCATACTGCCAGGTTCAGAGTCTGTAGTTGATTGTGCAGGATCTAATTGTTTTGCTGGGACAGTAGTTGTGGTCTTTGAGGCAAGGTCCAAGCTGGGTATTGAGACAAGTTCCTTAGGACTGGGTACCAGTATTGGCGAGGCCATTCCGGGGCAATTAATTTCATCTTCGGCTTCTCTTGTCTGAATTTTAGGAGGACCTTGGGTAGAAGAGGCAGAGGAGGAAAGGCGTAAACTGACAGGTTTTTCCAACTGAAGGATAGGGCGTCCACTTTCCATGCTTGTCTGTGATAAGTCCTTGTGTAGAATCTTTTCAACTGATAATTTTGAGGAGAGGCAAATAGATCTATGTCTGGGCTCCCCCATTTCTCTGTTATTATGCTGAATACATGTGGATTTGGTTTCCACTCATGAGGATCCATAAGGTTTCTGCTTAAATCGTCTGCCAAAGTGTTTTGTTTTCCTGGCAGGAATTGAGCTTGAAGATGTATTTGGTAGGTCAAAGCTGTGTCCTACAGTGTCATGGCTAATCTGCAAAGGGGGTATGAGTGTGTGCCCACTTGCTTGTTTATATACCACATGACTTTGGTGTTGTCAGTCTATCAGTAGTTGTCCTGGATATAGTAAAAAGCAACGACAACTGAAACTAAAAGTACTGCGAGAATGACAATAAGGGCCTCCACCAAGAAAGGAAAAGGCACGATAAACAAACTGTGAATCAATCGCGTTTTAATGTAATATAATATAACATAAAATAACAAAAAGGACTACTCCAAACTAACAGACAAACTGATGGTAAAAATGACGAACTGGTGGAAAAAGAGCAAGCAAATAAACAAGCTAGTTAAGCGCTTTCACCCACAAAACTGGGCTTCTTCAGAACTGGCTTTCAGTTATTACATCACCAAATTTAAGCCTTTTTTGGCGCCAAAAGGAAGTTGCAGATTTAAAGTGATATACACACTACACATAGAAGTGTTTCATAGTAATAAACCAGCTTTGAACCCTACTGGTACAAAATGCTTATAAAAAAATACTTATAAAAAATACTTATAAATACATACATCAAATGCAAAAATAAGTGCAGAAATAACTTATTTGATGTATGTATTTATAAGGCTTAAATTTGGTGATGTAATAACTGAAAGCCAGTTCTGAAGAAGCCCAGTTTTGTGGGTGAAAGCACTTAACTAGCTTGTTTGTTTGCTTGCTCTTTTTCCACCAGTTCGTCATTTTTACCATCAGTTTGTCTGTTAGTTTGGAGTAGTCCTTTTTGTTATTTTTTGTTATATTATATTGCATTAAAACGCGACTGATTCACAGTTTGTTTATCGCGCTTTTTCCTTTCTTGGTGGAGGCACTTATTGGCGTTCTCGCAGTAGTTTTAGTTTTAGTTGTCCTGGATGAAGCAAGTCCTTGAAGGCTGTTAGGGCATTTTGGAATGCATCTTCCTGCCATGTGGGCCCCCCAGGCATAATCTGATGCATCTGTTAAGGTTTGGCTGGCAGGAGGTAGAGTGAAGGTCCGTCCCATGTTTTGGTGAAAGGCCTTTGCCCACCATAGAAACTCCTGTTGCAGGCAGGGAATGAGAGGAATCATTGTTTCCAGACTGTGTGAATGTTGACTCCATAAACATTTTAGGTACCATTGAAGTTTCCTCATATGCAGTCTTGCATATGGAATTAGCAGGATGCAGGATGCCATGAAGCCCAGAGCCTGCAGAATTGGTCTTGCAGAAGACTGGGTTTTTGTTGCTATCAGTTTGAAGTAAGTAGTCAGTTGCCTGTTTGTCTGGCGTGAGGTAAGCCATCTGGGCAGTTGTATTGAAGCTTGCACCCAGGACTGTTATCTTTTGAGAGGGTACCAGTTGCGATTTTTTTTCATTTATTGTGTACCCTAGGCATGTTAGATGCTTTTTCACAAACGCCAGGTGTCGAAGAAGAGTGTCCTTGTTCTCTGCTTGAATGAGACAGTCGTCCAAGTAAGGACATATTTGTATACTTCTTTGTCTGCAAAATGGAATTACTGGTGCCAGGCACTTTATAAAGACCCTGGGCACAGTAGATAAGCCAAAGGGCAGTGCAGAGAATTGGTAATGCAATAAGCCAGCCTTGAATCTGAGGTATCTTCTGCACGACTGTCTTATTGGGACATGCAGGTATGCCTCTTTTAGGTCTAAAGTCACCAGCCAAGCATTCTTGCCCAGCATGGGCAGAAGCTGCTGCAAAGTCAGCATTTTGAATTTTGGAATGTCCAGATGTATGTTCAAAATCGATAAATCCAGTATTGGCTGCCAGGCCTTGTCCCTTCTGGGTACCAAGAACAGTCCTGAGTAAAAACAGTGTCCTTTTTCCTGTTCTGGTACTGTCTGAATGGCCCACATATCCATGAGGGACGTAACCTGTTTCTGTGCCTCTGCCCATTGATTTTTTGGCAGATCTGGCCAACCATTTGCCATTGGCAGAGTGTGGAACTGGAATCTGTATCCCTGTGATACGATGTTTAGTACCCACTTGTCCTGGGTTATCAACTGCCAATTTTGAGCAAAAAGTGCTAATTTTCCCCCTGTGGGTGCTGCCAAAAGTTAAGTGCTTGGTGTAGGCAGAGGAAGTCATTGGAATTGCTTTCTGTAGGTTTGCGCTTTATCTCCTCCAGATTTGGAGGTGGATGTGCCCCATTGCTTTGACCTGTATGAGTCTTGCGCCTGGTATCTGGAACCCTTAGGGCATCTGGATTTGCCCCTTTGAGCTCTGTCCGACACAGGAAAGGACCAATTTTTTGTAGGCCAGTGTCTACTGAATCTTGGTGGCTGCACTTGTAAGAAGTCTTTAACAGTTTGCATAGACATAGCTTGGTCTTCCATTTTCTTTAAAACCTCTTCTGCCTTAATACCTAACAGAGAATCATGCTGTAAAGGTGCATCTAGCAATTTAGCTTTAACATGATCAGGCAAATTTTGTTCCTTTAACCAGGCATGCCTCGTAATCAGAGATCCAGTAACTGCGGCCCTGAAGGAGGCCCCTAAAGAATCAAAACCACATTGTAAAGTATGCTTTCCAACTTGGTCAGCTGCATGCAATAATTCCCGCAATTCTTTATTTTCTGCACATTCTGAAATCAACATAATTTTCTGTTTCAGCAATCCCATAACATGTTGTTGGTACTTAAGCATATGAAATTGACAGTTTAAGGCCCTGATTGTCAAGGTTGCAGATGTATAAACCTTTTTACCCCATCTGTCCAGTGCCCTTGAATCTCTGTCAGAGGAGGCAGGATTTTTTGCTGTTGAGGCCTTAACTCCCTTTGGACCCTGTAAATTAGTTTCCGGATCAGCAGCAGGGTTTCTAAATAAAAATTTATGTGAGTCAGGGACCCTGTAATATCTGTCAGGCTTACTGGGAGCCGGAGGTAAGGAGTTAGGGGTCAAGCTGGACTCCGAAAACACATCATTCACAAGGTCTAAAACAGGGGGAATGGCCAAAGGCTTGTGCTGAGGGAGAAGGAAATCCCTGAGCCTCTTTTTTGATTCTGAGAAGTCTTCACTCTCCCATTGAAAATGGTCCCTCAAAGTATGCAAGGTTTCTCCAAATGAATGATCCTCAGGAGGAGATGTAGATGGAATAGACTCCTCAGCATCAGAATCCTCATATGGAGGTAAAGATAATTCCTGATCAGAAGAGGAATCAGAAGAAACAGAAACCTAATCTGAAGATTCATAATCAGTGTCTTGCCTAGGCCTCTTATCTGGAGGGGGATGGGTACCCCTGATCAAGGTAATAAGATCTTCAGCCATTTTGATCATCTGTTTTTTAGGCATAGAGGCCTGTGCACGTGGCTCATGCGTCGTTTTTTTAGTTTTAGAAGTTGCTTTTGTCTTTGATTTTGCAGCTGTTGTCGGTTTCATATACAAATGTTTAGGTCTGCATACACCCTCAGAAGCTGGTGCCTGGTCAGCGGCTCCGGACCCATCTGAGGGAGATACATCCGTCGGTCCAATACCTTGAGTATCTTGCGGCATGCCAGACTCCACATGGGTGTCGGTAGAGGCCTTCGACTCAAAGGTGGCGGGTATCAGGGGCTGCGAAAGCACCTCACCGAGTACTGGCGAACCGGCGACTGGCTTAGGAGAAGCTTTGTCATCGGTTTTGGCTCTCGACTGCCTTTCTCTGTCCTTTTCTTTGCGTTTTTTATGTACTCCTGTAGTCGGATTGCTATCCGACGACATTTCTGGGTAGTTAAATCTGTTTCCAAAATACTTTGATGCAAAAATATACCGACGCTTAATAGTGCATTGGTTAAATCTAGCACAAAACCGTCAGGCAGGCATGTTGTGATCATGGCCTAGGCTAGGAATACAGTATAAATGGAAATCCTTATGAGGTATTTGCTTCCCACAAGTAATACAATTATTAACATTTTCTGACATCGGTAAAAAGGCAAGAAAAAAGTTTCCCCAACAGGGTACTTAGCTTTAGTGAAGACTTCGGTTCTGAAACTCAAAATTTAATATTTCAGTAGTTGGCCGACCGGCACTTGCAAAATGCTTCTGCTTAGGGCACCGCACGGCAAGAAAGACTAAAGAAAATGGCACCAGCTGCATGTTTTATAACCCTGACGTCATGGAAGAGAAGACAGCAACCGACGCAGGACTCAAGACTTTGGAATTCAGGCCGACTGAGGGCAACCTGCCAGCACATTACCCAAATGTAATGACTGCAACAGTGAAATAGGAAGAACATCTACTTTAATATATGCACACAATCATTTAATATCACCAGTAGTACTTTCTGTTTTAGCCTAACTAGTACACATAAGTGATAGATGGTATTACAAAGGACGTATCATAGCAGATGCAGTTAGCAAACTTACAGCCATTCTCGACACAATTGAAAAGAAAAGCAGTTTACTTGATTTTACCTAACCTTAAAACAAAACTTGTGAAAGCATTTCAAAAGGATTATAAAGAAACAAGGCAGAATCAAATTAAGCATTAATAGAATCATGGCACAAACTATCACGTTTAATGTCACGTTCATAGCTTCGTACTAGGCTATTGGCGCTAGGGCCTATACAAGCATAGCTACAACAATTCCCTGGCTATTTCTTCCCACAGTATTTACTTCCCCGGACCCCTGTCTAGCAGGGCAACTGATGTGATCCCCGGGGTGAATTTCCTATCTCCCATCCAATCATCAAGGTTCCTTCTGAAGAGGGCCAAAGAGGCGCTCTGCTCGACATGTATGGGCAGTCTATTCCAGAGTCTGGGGAGTCTTTGGTTCAAGAACCTATCCCTCCAGCATGTTTTGTTCATTGTGATGACAAGGTTTAGATCCCTGGAGCATGTTTCTCTGAGGGATTGGGATTTCTTTAAGTGTAGCAGCTCTGGGTTTGACATGGCCTTGTATGTTAAGCAGAAATCGCCTCAGAGTAGACGATATGCGACAGTATAGGTGGAGTTTTTTTTAGACTGTCAGCATAGCGCATCTGCTTTAGGCATGTGATTCTTTTAGTGAGGTATTTCTGTGGCCTTTCCAGTTGCTGCAAATGTCTTGAGAGGTACATACCAAACGGGATATTGTATTCTATAATAGATCTAATGAGGGATGAGTACAGTGGGACAATGACCACCTTTTTTCTGGATGAAAAGCCCTTAGTGATGAGGTGTGCCACAAAGAAGGATTTCCTGACTGTTGGGGTGATGTGGTTACCGAAGGTGAGACCACTGTCCACCTGTCTCCCCAAGTTTCTCATCACACATTTGGTGTTTAGTGTAGTGCAACCTATGTGGTAATTCATGGGTACATGTTTTTTTCCCAAAGGGGATAACATTTCTTGACATTGAGCTTGAGCCCAAGGCTCTGGCACCAAGCATTTGTTTCTGAAAGACTCTTTTGTAGAATATCCACATCATTTGGGGATTCAATAATGGCTCCCAGTTTGCAGTCATCTGCAAACTTTGTTAGCCAGAGTCCCTTAGTGCTGGCCTGTACTTCAGAGAAGTAGATGCCAAACAAGAGCAGTCCCAGGACTGAACCCTGTGAGTTCTGTCAGTAAGCCAGTTGGCAACCCATCGAGTGACGTAGGGAGTAATGCCCAGCTTAGTAAGTTTATCTATGACTCAAGAGTGGGGGACAGTGTCAAAGGACTTGGCGAGGTCCAGATAGGCTGTGTGGACCACCTTACCCTTGTCCACGGCTCTGGAGACAATTCAAAGAAGTCAATCAGGTTCAGGAGACAAGATCAGCCCTTCACGAACCCAAACTGCACGAGCTCCTGTGTTTGAAGGTTGCCAATGTCTTTGTTTACAAGTTCCATGATAATACGATCCATGGCCATGCAGATCAGGCTTGTCAGATTGATGGGGCGGTAGTTCCCAGGATCCAAGGTGGATCTTCCCCTTGTGGAGTGGGATAACTGCAGCTGTGCGCCACTCAGTGGGCACAAAGCCTGAGGTGAGGCTATGATTAAACATGACACTTGGGTGAGGTGCCAGTTCATTTTGTAGTTCATGTAGTACACAGCCTGGGATGTAGCCTGGTCCCATGGATGCTGTATTCTTAGCTTTGGATAGTGCGTTTGTATGTGTGGCTGTTATTACTGGAATTTGGCAATCTTTCGGTATTGAGATGGGCCCTTTAGGAGGTGAGAGGGGGGTGAAGTTTGCACAGAATCGATCTGCCAGGATATTGGCACTATCCTTGGGATCAGTATATTTAATGCCATTCTGTTGAAGCTCAGAGCAGATCTGAGCATTGCCATTTAGATTCTTGACATAGCTATAGAATGCCTTGTGGTTGTCATTGGAATATTTGGCAATTTCATTTTCGTAACTAGCTTTGAAAGATTTTATGAGGGATCTCAGCTTCTTACTGAGGCTGGTAAGGGAGTTTTTTGCATCCTGGGATTTTCCTCTTTTCTGCAACAGTTTCTTCCTTTGTTGTAAAGTTTGTTTATCGCAAGGGACTACCAGATTGGCTTCCTTTTTTTGGAGGAGAGCATCTCTGTTCTATTGGGGATGGCACAATTCATACAGAAGTGGATGTGCGCGTACAGTGCCTTAGTGTAGGATTCAGCAGTCGAACTTTCAGTTCCCGTCTGCATGGGTGTCATGAAGTTTGTCACTTCTGGCTTCAAAAGCATGAAGTTGGCTTTGGAGAAGTTTTTTACAGAGGTTTTCTTACTGGGGGGTGGGGGTGGGATGTGGATGTTAAGGGTGATTAGCTTATGGTCAGACCTGAGCAACGAGGGGGGGTGACCATAGGTGTGGAGCACCGATTTCTCATGTTTGTAATGACCAGGTCTAGGATATTGGAGCCCCTGGTGGGACTAAGGATTAGTTGATCCAGGGCGTTGGAATTTATGAATTCCAAGAACTGTTGGGCAAAGGTATTGGTACACGAGTAGTTTTCCCAGTTAATGGCAGGGTAGTTAAAATCACCCAGTTTTAGGGTGCTTGGTTGTATCTTAATATTTTCCAGTATGTTTAGAAAGGTGCAATGAGAATCTTGGGGCATGGTGAGGGATCTGTAGCAAGCTAAAATTTGGATTGCAGTCTTACCTAGTGTTAGTTGCACCTGGAGAATTTCAAATGCATTGTGTTGGGCAACTAGCCTGGTGTTGTGAATATCCTTGGTATATATGGATACTCCTCCACCTTTAGTGTTTCAGTCCTGGTTTGGTGGACGAAAAGTGTGGTAAGAGTTGTAGCCTGGTACTGCATGGATGCTCTCTGGAGCCTTGAACCAGGTCTCAGTTACTGCACAGATATCAATGTTCTCCATTTTTAGGAGTGCCTCGAGAGAGTACATTTTGAGATTTAGACTTCTAGCATTGAGTAGCATTACCTTCAGATTTTACATGCTTGTACCTGTTACGGTGGTGAATTTGTCATTTGAAGCTTGCCTAAAAAAATGCACTACAGGGGTGGCAAGAGCCTTAGCCAGTAACCTGAATCCCAGGGGCGACAGGTGCAAACCATCTCTGGCAAAGCATCATGGTCTGTCGATCATGTCAACCCACGCAGACAGATACTGGATCCCCTGTGAATAACACCAGAAGCTTAGCCAATTGATGAAGTCACTCATTTTGTCCTTATACTGTGGTGGTATTCTGGGCGAAGGCAGGATGTTACCTCAGGGCTGGGGTCATACCTGCCTGGGCCACATGATCCGAGAGCTCTTCCATGTCTCTTTTTCATGTAGTCCAGGGAGGTACGTCTCAAGTCATTCACTCCAACATGGACAATGACAGTGTCATATTTGTACTTGTGGAGTGACTTCAGTGCATGCATTATGTGGCAGATCCTGGCACCACACAGGCAGATGACTAATTTTCTCCTTGTTCAGCCTAGTGAGTGGGACATCAGTGTGCCTTACTATAGTGTTGAGTACGCTGTCTTGCCTAAGGGGCTGTTGTTGGGTGGCACAATGGTGTTGTGAGCTATGTGACACTGGTTGTGATTGGTGTTTGTTTGCATTTCAGCTTCGGAGGTCCTTGCTGCTTGGGCAGGTTAATGTTATGGGCCTCCACATGTGGGTTTTGTGCTGCTATGTGTGGGTGTTGGTGGTGTGGATTTAGAAGGGCTATGTGTTGCTTGAGGTGTAGTGCGGGTGTTAACCTTCTCGTCTTGACTGTCGAGAACAATCTTGGGTGGAGAGAGCTTTGCTTCCAGTTTGGCTATGTTAGTGCATCTCTCGCAGCTTGTAGTGTTGGGTGGTAGGAGGAGAGGGTTGTCTCTGTACATGAGGCAATTGCTGCATTGCCCCAGTATGCCCAGATTCACCAGGTGGACAGGAGAAATCACCAGAAGCTGACCCTTGGACATGCCTGGTTTGGTGCTTTTTTTTTTGTAAAGTACAAGAGCTGTTTTCCCTTACCTTAACAAGGTGCTTTGCAATTATAGGCTGTTTAGTGCCTACGATTAATTTCTCCTTATTAACAAGAAAAGTTAAGTGCTTGTATCAGTTTAAGACTTCCTAGTACTTTCCAGCAGGTTTTAAAGCAAGTGCCAGTCACAAGGATGCTTAAAGGTAAGATGAAAAAAATGGTTTATCCTAAACACTACAGTGTGCACTAGAGGAGTTAGATGTGAGAGTAGGTAACTTAAATTTTACCTGTCTAAAAAGTCAAGTTTTAATGGAGAGTCACTATTTCTAAAAAAGCAAGACAGATTGAAAGGGGGTGGTCACTTTTGTATTCTGGTACTATGGAATACAGTAGGATGGCCAATAAATTTAAATAGTTGAAGGGGAATGATTTAACAAAGTGATAAAAAGAGAGGAAATGAGATATACGGTAAAATTAACATAAGGAGAAGGTAACTCGAAAGACAGTGGTGTTTAAGAACACTACAGTAACCAGGCGGGAGGGTGGGGATAAAAATTTCTGCCCAACTCACAAGAGACAGAGCTGTAGTCTTTTTTCAAGTTTTAATATGCAGTTAAAAGCAGAATACAAGTAAAACACAAGGTAAATAAAACAAAGTATTCAAAATAGAAAAAGACAATAAAGTAATACAACAAATAAAAAAGCAATGTCGTTAACATTGTAATAACCAATGTGCTGATGTTCACAAATGCTTAAGAAAACAATTGAGAAAGGATTTTGGAAGTGTAACAAGGAAACAAAGCACAAAAAAAAATTAGGGATAAAATAAACGTACCACATAAACAACTGAATGATTATCTTCAGAAAAAAGTGTAAATTTAGAAATCCAAAACAGTATAAGGAAAAGCAGAGCAAGAAGGATAGCCAATAGAGTGAGGATTCATCACAACAAAATAGGAAATTTAGCTACAGCCATCCACTGGTTCCTACTAAAACAATAAAATAAAGTTAAAGGCAAAAAATAAGAACTTAAAAAATAATAGATTAAATAATCAAACACCAAATAATAAATTAAATGTATTCAATTCAAACACAATTTTAGAGTAGTTTATTACAAAAAAGGCTTTTATTAAAATTTATCTGGGGTCAAATATTCCTGGGTCAAACAGTCTAATAAATATTCTCAAACAATAAATATGAAAGTATATACAATTGTATTGGGGTCGAATCATCCTGTGTCAAACTGTCCTGCATCCTCTAGGTGGGAACAAAAAAAAGAGAAGAGTACAAAAATAAAAGGAACAAGGAATGGGGGCTGGGTAGTTCTGGAAGGACAGGAACAGAATACAGATACATTGTTATGGTGAATACGTAACTTCTGTATCTGATGTTGCCTTTTCTTTCTGCTCCTCTATGTATGGGACAAAGCCCCAGGCTACCCTATCACTTGGGTGGCCTTGTGGAAAGATATTCCACAGTACATCCAAACAAAATCGGGCTCTTAATCTGGACTGTATGATCAATTTGTAATGTGAAATGAAAGCACAAATGTCATCAATTGGCACTCTAGACAAACAGGTTGCAGATTAAGCTACTGATCTAGTGGAATGAGCTTTTGTGCTTGTGGGCAGTGATAAACCCCTTTCCTGGTAGACACAAGTTGTACATAAAGAAAGCCAGTGAGAGAGAGTTAACTTTGGATACTTATTTACACAGCTTTGCAGTTGAAAAAGATAAAAAATCGGTCAGATTTTCTTAAAAGTTTTGTTCAATGCAGGTAAAAACGTAACAAACCATGAACATCTAGGAGAAGTAATGTATTTTCACCTTTGTCAGAAAAAAATGGGAAGAACAATTGGAGATTTATGGACTGATTAATGGAGGAATCAGCAAGCACCTTAGGAAGAAAAGAGGGACTGGTCTTCAAAGGCACTCTTGTCCTTAAGAAAAACCAAGCAAGAAGGTTTTGAGAATAAGGCATGAAGTTCAGAAATTCTTCTGGCAGAGGTGACAGCAACCAAGAATAAAGTTTTCCATGATACAAATTTGAGATGGACTTCGACAAGTTGAAATGGAGAAGTTACAGCCTGCAGCAAAAAAGCAATGTCTCAAGGAGAAACTGGATCTCTGAGTGGAGAGAGTGAAAGAAAAGTTACTCTATGGAAAGCCTTGGACTATCTAAGAGAAACTACGAATGCATGATTTCCACCAACATGAAAAGAGGACACAGCAGCTAACTGTACTTTGATGGTCAAACAGCTAGCCCCAAATTGCTGGAAATGGAGCTGAAAAAGGATCATTATTATTTTCAAGCACCCAAACAGAAAATCTTTACCACTTACTTCTGTGGATTTTTCTTGTAGAACGTTTCTGTGAAGAATACAGAAAGTAAAAGACTTAGGATAAAAACCTGAACTGTTGTATCACTGGAATTGGAGAAGCCTTATTGTCAGCTTGAGGGAATGAATGATCAGGTGAGGCAACCCTGACATATGGTAAAGAAGGTCTGGTTCCAAGCCCAATACCCAGGAAAGGTGAACTAGATGGGACCATAGGAAGGGAAAAGTACAGTTGTGGACACTTAACATAAATGTAGATGTTAAGAGTGTATTCACTGTTGCAGTCATCACATTTGGGTTATCCTGCCAGGGGTAGCGCTCAGTCGGCCCAAATACCAAATGCTTAGTATTTCTGCATCGGTTGCTGTCGCTCCAGAACAGATATCAAGTAGTCAGTGGTATAAAAACAGCTGCCGATGCCATTACATCAGTTTTTCTTGCCCTGTCAGGAGCCCCCCAAAAGTGAGATAGCTTATGGTGGAAGAACACCACCAGTAGAAAGTAAATACCAACATTTCCTTGAAAGGGGGGGGGGAGAGAGACAAGGGGGACGGAGGGAGGGAAACCAGGACTGCAACAGTGAATACACTCTAACATCTACATTTATGGTAAGTGTACACAACTGTACTATGTTCTTCGTGTTTCACTGTTGCAATCCTCACATCTGGGTTGATTCCCAAAGCTGAAGAAAAGGGTGGAGGCAGTCAAGAAGATTGGGGGCTGGCTAGGATGCCCTGCAAGACTGTGGTGGCAAAGCCTGCCCTGGATTTGGAGAAGATATGCAGGTGGCAATGCTTGGTGAAGGTATGAAAAGATGTCCATGTTGCAGCCTCCAGGATGTCCCTGGTGGGGACCCCTCTAAGAAAAGCTGCAAAGGTGGAGGTTGCTCTAGTGAAATGTGTCCTGACCCCCTTTGGGGGTGGTTTCCCATGCTGTTTGTAGCAGAAATGGATACCGTGTGCTATCCATTTGGAGATTGGATATGGCCTTGGCCTTCTGCAGCGAAGCTGAATAGCAATCGATCAGTTTTTCTAAAAGATTGAGTCCTGTAGAGTCTGAGCTGTCTGTGCACATCTAGAAGGTAGAGAATCCTTTCCCCCTTGTTTTGTGGGTTAGGGAAAAAGGTGGGCAAATGAATGGACTGGTTGAGAGCCACACTGGACACTGCTTTAGAGATGAAGTATGGGTTAGTCCTGAGGGAGACCCTGTCAGCATGTAAAATGATGAAGGGCTCCACAGCCATAAGTGCTTGTAGCGCTGATACTCTTCTAGCTGATGTGATGGCCAGAAGCAAGGCTGTCTTCCAAGAGAGAAATTTTAACTCTGCTGAAGCTGCAGTTTCAAAGGTGGCAGGGTGAGCTATTCCAACACAAAGTTAAAGTCCCAAGCTGGGTGGCCTTATGTTGTTAGCCCCTCTTAGGAATGGTTTGATGAGAGGGTGGGAGAATAGCGGTTGCTCTTTGTGAAATGAGCAGAGATGGCTGAGGCATGAATTTTAATATAAGAGAAGGATAGACCCCTGTGTAGTAGGTCTGCCAGGTAATCCAGAATGAGAGGTAGGGAGGGCTGTGTCGTTCCAGCTCCCTTAGCCTGGATCCAGGTGCAAAACCTTTTCCACTTGTCAGCATAAGATTTTCTAGTGCTGGGGCGCCTGGTCTCACGTATAATATCTAGAAATTGTTTGTTTACGCTGGCAGCTTGAGGAGAGGTCCGAGAATAAGCCAGGCTGCCAGGTTGAGGGTCTGCAATTGGGGATGCATGAATTCTCCATTCCTTTAGGTCAGGAATGTTGGGATCTGAGGTAGGTGCCATGGTGGCAGGGGTGAAAGCCTGCACAGCAGTGAGTACCAGTGCTGGCGTGGCCCGTCTGGCACAATCAGGATTGCCCTTGGTTTTTCTCTTTATTTTGAGCAGTACCCTTGAAATCACTAGTACAGTTGGAAATGCACAGACCGAGAAGTTTACCCACTGGAGGGATACAGCATCCACTTTATACGCCTTGCTGTGAGGTTCCCTGGTGCAGAATTTGCTGAGCTGATGATTGGAGTGGGAGGCAAAGAGGTCGACCTTTGGGGTGCCCCATTTCTAGCTTACAAGAGTGAAGGTTCTGAGGTCTAGCTGCCACTCGTGTGGGTCTAGCAGGTTTCTGCTTAAGTTGTCTGCCAAAGAGTTTAGAGAGCCTGGCAGCAATTGTGCTAACAGGTGTAGTTGCATGGCTGAAGCCATGTGCCAATGGGTCATGGCGAGCATGCAGAGAGGATAAGAGTGAGTCCTTCTCTGCTTGTTCATATACCACATCACTGTGGAGTTGTCTGTTTTTGATCAGTAGAGGCCCCAGGGAGAGTAGGGCTCTGAAACGTGTCAGGGCGTGCTGAACAGCTAGCATCTCTTTTTGGTTGATGTGCACATGTATTTGATTTGGGTTCCATTGGCCCTGAATGCACCGGCCGTCCAGGTGAGCATCACAGGCATAGTCTGATGCATCTGTGGCAAGGGTCTGGGCAGCGTGTGGTTGTGAGAAGGGAAGTCCCTTGTTGTGGTTGCATGCTGTTGCCCACCAAAGAAAAGCTTTCCTTAGACAAGGTATCATTGGGATAAGAGTTTCCAGGTCTTGAGAGTGCTGACACCAAAGACTTTTTTATGTACCAATGTAGTTTCCTCATATGCAGTCTGGCATATGGAAAGAGTAGAACGCAAGAGGCAATGAACCCTATAGCTTGCAGGATTTTCATTGTGGATAACTGGGTTCTGCTGGCTAGTTGAGAGAAGTAGCCAGTCAGGTAGGCTTATTTTTCTGGAGTAAGGAATGCCATCTGGGATGCTGTGTCCAGGCTTGCTCCCAGGAATACAAACTTTTGTGTGGGGACTAGTTTTAATTACATTTCATTGATAGTATACTCCAGGGAGGTCAGTAGGTCCTTTACAAAGGACAGGCGCTATAGCAGCATTTCCTGTCTGCCTAAAATCAGGAAGTTGTCTAAGCAGGGGTAAATCTGAATATTTGTTTGTCTGCAAAAAGCAATGGCAGGAGCCAGACATTTTATGATAGATATGGTAGATAAGCCCAAAGGGAAGCGCAAAGAACTGAAAGTGCATAGATCCTGCCCCGAAATGCAGGCATTTCCTGCATAATTCCCTGATTGGGATGTGTAGGTAGGCCTCTTTTATTCTAGGGTGACTAACCAAGCATCCTTGGAAAGCATAGGTAGAAGCTGCTGGAGGGTGATCATTTTGAATTTTGGTATCACGAGAAAGGTGTTTAGAATGGATAAATCGTGGATGGGGTGCCATGTACCCTCTTTTCTGGGTACCAGGAAGAGTCTGGAGTACAGACCTTGGCCTACCTGTTCTGCAGGAACATGCTCCATTGCCCTCATGGAAAGCAGGGAAAGGACTTGCTTTTTGGCCCCTACATTCTCTGGGGCTGTTGTCTGGGGGGGGGGGGATCTGCTTCCCTGGGTCTGGGCTGAGGTGGCCTGGAGGGGGCAGGAACGGACCATTAGCTTCATAGGTAGGTACTAGGCTATCTGCCAGAGGGCATTTATAAGCCTAGCCAGAGTGTGTCAGCTTTCGCCACCCCATGGATTAATTAACTGATCCTCTGTTAAGCAGAGCCAATGAAGTGATCCCAGGGGTGTATTTTCTGTTACCCATCCACTCATCAAGGTTTCTCTTGAAGAGTGTTAGAGAGGAGATCTGCCTGATGTAATTTGGAATTTTGTTCCAAATCATGGGGAGTTTCTGTGACAGGAATCTATTCCTCCAGCATGTTCTATGTATTGTTGTGGCGAGGTTTACCTCACTAGAGCGTGTGGGTCGCAGTGACTTGGATTTCTTTAGGTGGAGCATGTCCATCAATTCTGAGTTGGACATGGCTTTGTAAGTCAGGCAGAGATCACCTCTGAGTAAGCAATATGCCACTGAGTAAAGCCGGAGTTTTTTCAGTAGGGCTGCATACGACATATGTTTGAGACCAGTAATCCTCTTGGTGAGGTACTTTTGTGGTCTTTCCAGCTGTTGGAAGTATCTTGTGAGGCACATCCCAAATGGGGCATTGTACTCTATGATGGGTCTAATGAGCAATAAGTAGAGGGGCACTATAACCTCTATTTCTAGATGCGAACCCTTTAGTAATTAGATAGGTCACATAGAAGGATTTCCTAACTACTCTGGCAATATGATTGCCAAAGGATAGATTACTATCTACCTGGGTCCCCAGATCTCTTATTACCTCTTCTGTATTAAGGGAGCTGCCACCTATGTGGTAATTTGTGGGTGTTTTGTTTTTCCCAAATGGGATGACTATGCATTTTTTGGCATTTAGCTTGAGGCCACGACTTTGACACCAGGTGTCCGTCTCAGTAAGGCCCCTTTGGAGGATGTCCGTGTCAGCCGGAGAGTCAATTATGGCTCCCACTTTGCAGTCATCGGCGAACTTGGTTAGCCATAGTCCTCCTGTGTTTGAATGTACTTCTCAGAAGTATATACTGAACAGTAGGGGTCCAAGGACCGAGCCTTGCGAGACACCACTTGTGACTGGTTTAGAGTCGGATCTGGAGCCCGCTATTCTTACCGTGTGAGTTCTGTCTGTAAGCCAGCTGGCAACCCATCCCGTGATGTAGGGGTTTATGTTCAGGCTGGCGAGTTTTTCTGTAATACACGAGTGGGGAATGGTGTCGAAAGCCTTGGCGAGGTCAAGGTAGGCTGTGTGAACCACCTTTCCCTTGTCTATGGCCTTGGTGACTGTCTCGAAGTCAACCAGGTTTAGTAGGCAAGATCTGCCCTTAAAGCCGAACTGGGTCGGGTCAAGTGTTTGGAGGTTCCCAATGTCTTTGTTGAGTTCCATGATAATGCGCACCATAGCCTTGCAGACCAAGCTAGTCAGGCTTATGGGGCAATAGTTACCAGGGTCACTTGTGGCCCCTCCTTCGGGGAGAGGAATAACCGCAGCTGTGCGTCATTCTATGGGTACATAGCCTGTGGAGAGGCTGAGGTTGAACAGCGTGGTTTAGGTGGGGGGTTAGTTCATTCTGTAGTTCGTGCAAGACGCAGCCTGGGACACCATCTGGTCCCATTGACGCTGTTTTGGCTTTTGAAAGGGCTGTTTTCATCTGTGCGTCTGTGATTTTTGGGACACTACACTTTTCCAGTATTGTTGTGGGCCCTTTTGGAGGTGAGAGGGGGTGAAGTTTGCACTGAATCTATCTGCCAGGATGTTAGCAATATCAGTAGGTTCAGTATATTCTGTGCTATTTTGCATTAGTTCAGTGCATATCTGCGAGTTGCCACTTAGATTCTTAACTTGGCTAAAGAAGACTTTGTGGTTATCTTTTGAATCCTTGGCTATTTTTCTTTTGAAGTAAGCCTTGGATGATTTTATGAGGGACCTTAGCTTCTTACTGATACTGATCAGGGATGTCTTTTCTTCTTGGGATTTGCTTTTTTTCTGAACTAGTTTCCTCCTTCTATTGTATAGCCTGCTTATTGCAGGGGTCCACCAAACTGCTTACCTTCTCTTAGAGGGTTGAGTCTTGGATTTGCTAGGGATGGCACGATCCATGCATCCTTGCAGGTGCTCACACAGTGCATTTGTAAAGGTTTCTGCATCTTGGGCAGTGTTATCCTTTAGCGTGGGGGCTGTGAAACGTACCACCTCTGTCTTAAGTAAGGTGAAGTTTGCTTTAGAAAAGTTTTTTACTGTGGTTTCCTTAGTTGGGGGTGGTGGTGGGGTGTGGACATTCAGAGTGATTAGTTTATGGTCTGGTCTAACCAGTGACGGGTTGACCTCCGGTGTGTAACACCTGTCACCCATGTTGGTGATGACCAGGTCCAATATGTTTTCACCTCTGGTAGGGGAGTTTACCAGCTGATCCAGGGCATTTAAGTTGACGAATTCCAGGAAGTGCTGGGCCTGGGAATTTGCACTCAAATAGTTTTCCCAGTGAATGGTAGGGTAATTGAAATCGCCCAATATAAAGGTGTTCGGTGGGACCTTCATGTTTTCCAGTGTCTCCAGAAAGGTGGAGTAGTGGTCCTGGGTCATGGAGGGTGATCTGTAGCAGGCCACAATTTTCACTGCAGATTTGCCTGATGTTAGTTGCACATGAAAGATCTCAGAGGTATCATGCTGCGCCACTAACCTGGAGGTGTAGGTATCCTTGATGAATATGGATACACCCCCCTCCTTTTGTGTTTCGGTCCGTGTTCTGCGGCCAAAACGTGTGGCATGAGTTGTAGCCCGGTAGTGCTGGGGTGCTCTCTGGAGCCTTGAACCGGGTTTCAGTTACTGCACACATGTCAACGTTCTCAATACTGAGGAGTGCTTCGGGCACGTGCATTTTGAGATTTAAACTCCTGGTGTTGAGTAGCATAACCCTCAGTTTTTTGTTAATTGTGCTGTTTACGGAGGTGGGTTTGGACTTTTGAGCCTTGCCTAAAAAGGCACTATGGGGGTAGCAAGAGCCTTGGCCAGTATTCGAAAGCCTAGGGGTGACAGGTTCAAGCCGTCTCTTGCAAAGCAATGTGGCTTGTCGAGCATGTCACCCCAGGCTGACAGACACTGAATCCACTTTGAATGACACCAGAAGCTTAGCCAATTGTTGAAATTGATCATTTTTTCTTTACACCAAGGTAACATTCTTGGTGAGGGCAGGATGCTACTCAGGGTCAGGGTCATACCAACCTGGGCTGCATGATCACAGAGCTCTTCCATGTCTCTTTTCATGTAGTCCAGGAAGGTATGTCTCAGGTCATTCACACCAACATGAACAATGACAGAGCCATATTTGTACTTGTTCTGGAGTGACCTGAGTGCTTGTGTTATGTGGTGGATTCTGGCTCCTGACAGGCAGCTAACAGTAACCTTCTGCTTGTCCAGCCTAGTGAGTGGGATGTCAGTGTGCCTGACTATAGAGTCATCTATCACTAGTGTGTTAGGTATGTTATTTCACCTTAAGGGCTGTGATTGTGCGGCACACTGATTTTGTGTTTTATGTGTTGTCTGGTTTGTGACGGGAAGTGCAGGTTGTTTGGGTGTCTGCTTTGGAGGTCTCCGATACTTTTGCAGGTTTTTATTTAGGGCATCCGAGTATGATTTTGTGTGTGGCTGGAGGTGTGTGCAAGTGTTAACTTTCTCCTCTTGATTGTCTGTTCCAGTCTTGGGTGGAGACAGCTTAGCTTTCAGTTTGGCTGTATAATTGCATCTCTCACATATGTTGTTGTTTTGTGGTAGGAGGAGAGGGTTGTCTGTGTACATGAGGCAGTTGTAACATTGCCTCAGGATACCCAGATTCACCAGCTGGACTGGAGAGTGCACCTGAAGTTGCCCTTTGGTCATGCCTGAATAGTAGGGTGAGCTGCTTAGTTGGTGAGGGGTGAATAAAGAGCCTTGCCCTGCTGGGCAATCAGTGTCAGGGTATATTAGTGCTTGCTATTAGGTCTGAGCAAGTGCTGGGCTGTAAAATGCTTTTTGAGTGCTTAAGTTGAGTTAGACTAGTTTCAAGGGAAAAACTGAAGAGGAGACTTAGTGGAGTCGGGAATAATTTAACTGTAGCTAACTGGCACTGCCGGGGCGGCTGCGGTGGTGCAGCGGTTAGCGTTGCTGCCTCACAGCAAGAGGTTCTCTGGTTCAATTCTCGGTTGGGGTGCCTTCTGTGCGGAGTCTGCATGTCCTCCCTGTGGTCGCAGGAGTTTCCTCTGAGTGCTCCGGTTTACTCCCACATCCCAAAGACATGCAGTAGGTGGATTGGACACACTAAATTGGCCCTATTTGCCAGTGTGTGCATGTGTGTGCCTTCTGTGGAAGGTTAGGCACCGGACTGGCAACACGACACCGTAAAACTCCATTGCCAAATCATGAGCGGACAGATGATCCGCTGTGGCGACCCCTAACTGGGAAAAGCCGAAAGAAGCAGCAGCTAACCGGCACTGCCTGGTGCGCAAAATCGTGCAAACACTTTTTATAGTAGGGAAATGAAAGAGATAGAAATTAGCCCAAAATGGCCCCAATAAACTACTAACTTCTGGACTGGAACCACTCCTCTAGGGACAGACAGGTTGCTCAAAGCTCCCCTCTCTCACAGGTGAACAGAGAACCTTCCTTCGATCCAAGTAAGGTATGGGCAACTCAGAAACTAGTATCATAGCCATGAATTCAGCACTAGCCTGAAAACTGGACTATACTAGCTTAGAAAGTCGGGAAACAAGGAATTTTTTTGTTTTTTTTTTTTGAAAAGATAAGGCAAAAAACAGTAAAAATACACTTAAAACAGCTTTAAACGACTACAAATGGTCAGAAAAGGCTATCACACTTTAGTGTGTAGCCTATAACAGTTAAACAAATTATTTAAAAAAAACTTTTTAAAAGTGCAAGTAGTCAAATAAGTACAATATGTGAAAAAACCAAGCTTTTAAATCACAATAAACACTGGAAAATCTGCGTTTAGGCGGAAAACAGTTAAGTACAGCAAGAAAGTACAGAAAACTGATACTTAATCACTCCAAAGTCTCTCTTCTAAGCTAGGAGGCTTGCATCAGTTTAAGGCTTTCTAGTGCTACCCAGTAGGTTAGTTACAAGAAAGATGGGAAACGAGCGCAGATGTGGTCTTCTAAACCAGAAAGTTGAAAGAGACGGACAAACTGTTCAAATGGTCAAAAAACTACAATTTCTGGGCCAAGAAACTCTCCTCTCGTGGTAGACAGGCTACCTAGTGCTTACCACTCCCACTGATAAGCTAGAAGGCTTTCTTCCAACACAGAAAGGCTTGCGGGGCTCAGAAGCTTACCAACAGTCCTGGATACAGCAGCTCTGTATCTGGACTAGGCTAGTTACAAGCAAGGTGGGAAACAAGTGCAAGTGCGGCTTTTAAACCAGAACGTTGAAAGAGATGGAAAAAAAAAACTGCCCAAACGGCTAATAGCTACAATTTCTGGGCCAAAACTCACTCTTCCCCTTGCAGGATAGGCTACCTAGTGCTTACCACTCCCACTGATAAGCTAGAAGGCTTCCCTCCAACACAGAAAGGCTTGGGGGGCTCAGAAGCTTACTAACAATCCTGGATACAGCAACTCTGGGCTAGTTATAGGAAAGGCAGGAAACGGGCACAAGTGCGGCTTTCAAACCAGAAAGTTGAAAGAGATGGAAAAAACTGCTCAAACAGCCAATAGCTACAATTTCTGGGCCAGGGATCACTCCTCTTGTGGTAGATAGGCTGCCTGATGCTTACCACTCCCCACTGATAAGCTAGAAGGCTTCCCTCCAACACGGAAAGGCTTGGGGGGCTCAGAAGCTTACAAAAAGTCCTGGATACAGCAAATCTGTACCTGGACTAGACTAGTAACAGGAAAGGCAGGAAAAAAGCGCAAACACAGACTTTTAAATCAGAAGGTTGAAAGATGGAAAAGCCTCCCAAACAGCCAATAAACTATCATTTCTGGGCCAGAAACTCACTTTTCCCATGGTAGATACGCTACCTAGTGCTTACCATTCCCACTGATAAGCTAGAAGGCTTCCATCCAACACAGAAAGACTTGTGGTAGATAGGTTACCTAGTGCTTAGCACTCCCACTGATAAGCTAGAAGGCTTCTCTCCAACACAGAAGGGTTTGGGGGGCTCAGAAGCTTGCCAACAGTCCTGGATAAAGCAAATCTGTACCTGGACTACACTAGTTTTAGGAAAGGCAGGGACCAAACCCAAAACAGGCTTTTAACCAGAAAGTAGGAAGAGATGGAAAAACTGCCCAAATGGCCAATGAACTACAATTTCAGGGCCAAAACCCACTCTTCTCATGGTAGATAGGCTACCTAGTGCTTACCATTCCCACTGATAAGCTAGAAGGCTTCCCTCCAACACAGAAAGGCTAGAAGGCTTCCCTCCAACACAGAAAGGCTTGGGGGGGGGGCTCAGAAGCTTACCAACAGTCCTAGATTCAGCAAGTCTGTATCTGGACTTAACTAGTTACAGGAAAGGCAGGAAACAAGCTTAGAATTTTTTTTTTTTGTTACAGAAAAGCAACTAAAACAGCAGTAAATACAATTAAAATTGTAGTGCAGGCCAGCACACTCAAGTGTGTAGCAACACTATGGCAAAAACAGTTCAAATAAATGCAATTAAATTAACAAATGACTAAAAAACAAGTACAGAAGGCAGTAAATTAGAAGGCTACTAACTAGCAGTAATAAGTGCAGAGTAAGAGTGACTGAACAGATAGCACGCAGAAGAGCAACTAAGACAGTTACAGTAAGAGCAGCTGAATAAAATATATATATTTTTTTTTTTTGAGGGAGGGAATAGAGCAGGATTACGATGCTACAGGGGTTGTCCTTCCCAAATGCTCTCTTTGTACACAGTAGGAGTGCCTGAAATCAAAATATGATCTCATTGCACTCAGTTGAGTGAGCAAATGAAATGGGCCCAGAAGGAGTATCCAAATACAAACCTACAAGAGGGGTGGGCTGGCAATTTCAAAGTCACCAACATTAACACCAAAACAAGAACAGGGAAGGTGGGTGGGGAACTAACTGTAGGGAGATGGCCACAACTTCAGTTGAGCTAATATTCAGTGAAAAACACAAATAAATAAATTAAATACAGTACTATATGCAAAAGAGCAGATACAAGTGTACTTAAATTCACTTATACGTCCAGCTGATTTCAGGTAGATGCTAGCCAGCCAAAGCTCTGATACTACGCTGAGATAACTCAAAATGTACCACTTATATAAGGCAAGACAGAATGTCAGTGATGAGGTGAAACTACCCCCCACTGCCATCAATGGCTACACAGAAATTCTAAAAAGTACTCTGTAGAGAGACAGCCACAACCATTGCTTGGAGGGGCAATGCCTACTAAACCTCGGTGGCTGGACCTGTAAGAAAGTATGTCTGCATAGATTTAGCTTTTTCTTCCACCTTTTTTAAGACCTCTTCTGTCTTGGTGCCAAAAAAGTTGTCTTTGTTCAAGGGTGTGTCCAATAATTTGGATTTGACATGGTCTGGCAAGGTCTGTTCCTTACGCCAATCATGCCTTCTAATGACAAATCCGGTGACTGCTGCCCTGCAAGATGTTTCAAGGGTGTCAAAACCACACTGTAAGGTGTGCTTAGTTATTTGACTTGCAGAATGCATTAACTCTTGTAACTCTATTTTCTGAACAAGCAGGAAAAGGATATTTTTTGTTTGAGGGGTTCTATGGTATGTTGCTGATATTTCAGCATCTGGAACAGACAATTTAATGCTCTAATAGCAAGAGTAGCAGAGGTACATACTTTTTTACCCCATTTGTCTAATGCTCAGGAATCCCTATCTGAGGGGTTGGGATTCTTGGCTGAAGTTGCTTTGATTCCTTTAGATCCTTGAGAGATTACCTCAGGGTCAGCAGTAGGATTTTTGAAAAGAGATTTGTGAGATTCAGACTCTATAATACCTGTCAGGTTTCCTGGGAGCAGGAGGGAGGGTGTCAGGAGTAAGACTGGATTCCATAAAAACATCATCCACAACATCCAGGACAGGAGGAATAGCCAGAGGTCTGTGCTGTGGTAGATCTAAGAATTCCCGGAGTCTCTTTTCAGACTGAGGAAAGTCCTGACATTCCCACTGGAAATGCTCCCTTAAAGTATGTAGGGTTTCCCTAAAGGAAAAGTCCTCAGGTGGAGAGGCTGAAGGGATGGATTCCTCTGCATCAGAATCCTCATAAGCAGAGAGGGGTTCCATATCTTCATATTCAGATGCATCAGAGTCATCGGACTCCTGTTCAGATAAAACTACTGGGGACAAGTCTCTTTCTTTTGGAAGGGGTAGCCTGGCTTCCACTAATAAGCATTATAAGTTCTTCCGCCATTTTAAGCATTTGAGACTGAGGCAAGGAAGCAGAGGCCTGAGCTTGGGATGTCGGGTTTTTGGGTGTGGTTTGTACACTAAGCCTTAGAAACTCGGTTGTTTTCGAAAGAACTGAAGATGGGAAAAAAAAGTCTGTCTGTGTTGAGTATCGGTAGTGTGAAGTACTTCCTTGGAAGCCGGTGCCTGCTCAGAGGCTCCAAACCCATCCAAGGTAGAGACATCTGCAGGATCCCTAGTTGAAGAGTCTTGGGGTATACCAGACTCGGTAGCAGCCTGCGAATCCACAGAAGTGGACATCAGGGGCTGCAAAAGCACCTCACCGAGGACCGGAGAACTGACTACTAGCTTAATGGAAGCATAGTCGGCGGTTTTGGACCTGTGCAGTCCGTCTCTTTCTTTATCCTTAAGTTTTTTCCATCGGTAGTCGAATAGCTTGCCAAAGTCATATCAGAATTCGAGGACTGAGAGGGAAAATATCTAGCTACAATAAGGGCCTGACGACGTACAGTTCTGGTATTGAACAAAGCACAAAGGCGACAGCGGGGGACATCGTGGTCTGGGCCTAAACAGGTAACACAGTAATAATTGAAGTCTTGGTGTGGTATTTGCTTTCCACAGGTGAGACAATTGTGAACTTTTTCTGATATCGGTTAGAGCAAGAATAAAGGATCCCCAATGGGGTACTTAGCTTTAGAACACTTCAACTTCAATTCGGAAACAAAAACTCAGGTAGCGGCCAACCGGCACTCGTGCAAACTGCTTCTGCTTTGGGCTCCTCGGCAAGAAAGTCTGATGGAATGGCATCGGCTGTCTGTTTTTATACCACTGACGACCCAATGTCAGTCCTGGAGCGACAGCAACTGTCGCAGAAATACTAAGACTTTGGTATTCAGGCCGAATGAGGGCTATCCCTGGCAGGCTAACCCAAATGTGATGACTGCAACAGTGTAACACGAAGAACATCCACAGTTGTCGAGGCCAACAAGGAGCTATGAGGATAAATGTGATCTTCATCACACTTGCATTTGTGAAAACCTTGGAATCGGGGATGATGGGGGCAACAGTCTGTTAGTGCATCCTTTGGTGTCTCCCCCTTTCGCGGAATTAGGGGGAAGAACTTGCTGCATTTGGTTTATGTGGGGAAAGGTAAAGTGATTGCAGCCAGCAAGGCAGGCCCCAGTGGCTGAAAATCCACTCAGTTTTCATAGGGTTGAGGGAACACGTAGAGAGTTGTATCAACCTGTACAATCTGTCTGCCAAGATACTAGATTCCCCCCCCAGAATGTGCATTGCTATCAGAAAGCAATAAGATATCACCCAGTACCAGACTCTCATGGCTTCTTGACACAATGGCTAGGATCTGGTTCCTCACTGTTTGCTGATGTACCAAATTACTGCCACATTGTCTGACTGGACAGAGAACACACTCAGTGGGAGAGTGTCCTAGAAAGCCTACAATGCTAGGAAAACTGCTCCCATCTCCAAAACATTGATGTATATACTGGCCTCTGTTTGGGACCTTGTCCCTGGGCAGTCTTTACCAATGCCCCCCCGCCACCCCAACCCATGGGAATTGTTTGTGGTCACCACTGCTTTGGCAGAAGGGAGAATGAAAGGTCATCCTTGCAGTACAAGAGGAGATTCCAGCTACCACTGTAAGTGTGTGTGTGTGTGTGTGTGTGTGTGTGTGTGTGTGTGTGTGTGTGTGTGTGTGTGTGTGTGTGTGTGTTCTGCAAATCCTTGCCAATGACACTTGAAAAGACATAGGTTGTTTTCTGATTTACTACTGAAACACCAGAGTAAATTGAAGTACCTGCACATAGTATCTGGCTATAGGAATCAATGTGATAGAAACTGCCATGGTAGCTTCTAATGGGATAAAACATCTTGGGCTTGGTGATGTAGTGATGCAACTTGTCTGGAGGAGCTTTGCTTTTTGAAATTGTGTGTCCAGATGTGTGCCAAAAAAATCCAAAAAAAAAATGGACTGGTTGTGGCTTGAATTTTGATAAGTTTACTGTGATCCCTAGATCTATACACAGCTGTAACAAGGAATCTCTGGCTTGAATGAGTAGCTTTGTGGTACAGGCAGGGAAAAGCCAGTCTTCCAAATATGGGAATACTCAAAATGCCAGCAGTCATAGTGAGGTTGCCCCTGCTGCTATGCACTTGGTAAAAATCCAGGGAGCTGTAATGAGACCAAAGGATACAGCTCTGAACTGGAAATGACTGGCTCCCAGCCAGAAGCAAGGATACGTCCTGGAGCATCTGCCCATTTTTATATGATGCAGCACATCTAGTTATCCTTTCTCGGTACAGGAAGAATGGACTGAACTGTCACCATCTGGATTTTTGTCTGCTTAATGAACTTTTTCAGGCAACTTGGGTCAAAAATTGGCCTTAGGATCTCAGTTTTCTTTGGCACTAAAGAAAACCTTAATAAATTCCAGATCCTTTCCCGTCTGGTGTGACCTCTTGAATGATTTGATTTCTTAGGAGTTTCCTTATTTCAGAAACAGCTCCTTGCCAGAAGCGTCTCTTTCCCTTGGTGAGGGTGGATAATCGGGAAGTCTTTTCAGAGACAGAGGAAGGGTATGGAAAGAAATTAAATGGCTCTGATAATCATCCTTTGCACCCATTTGCCTCACATGATGGGCATCCAGATTGCTGGGTGCAAGGATAACTGCCCCCAGCCTACTTCCAAAGTGCAACAGTCTGGCAAGCATTCAGGAGCATTGAAAAGGTTTCTCCGAGAAAAAATCCTCTGAAGTCTTAAATTTTGCCAGCCAACTCTGCCCCTGGGGTGATGTCCAATACAAGTCCCCCCCTCGGAATGCTCTCTCTGGAAGTGTCAGGTTTAAATCCCCATTTGCAAAACCAAACTTTCTTCCTCCCTTTCCTATTCTTGAAGAAAGTCCTGTCCAGAGAAGAATCTGACCCCTGTGCAGATAGAGATTTACATTCTCTCTCAATTATTTAAATAAAGTTGAACCCAAGACAGTTGATCCATCACAGGGGACGTTAAAAGGATGTCTTGAAATGATCCGCAGTCATACAGCCACATCCAGGCATGTCTCCTGACAGTAACGCCTGTGCTGGCTGCTCTAAATACACCCTCTGTTGTACAGGAGGTAATGCACATACAGATACTGGATGAAGCTTGAAATGCTGCTAACTGTGAATTAATAGATTTCCTCTGATCTGCAGACAAGATCCCTGGGGGGAAATTTTGCGATCTCCTTGGTCAAACCCCTCTAAAAACACGTGACACGCGCCAAACAATTAAGTGCTCTCACCAAAAAGACAGATGAGGCATATAAACTCTTCTCAAATCTGTCCATCACGCGAGATTCCTGTTTGGTAGGTGGATAGAGGAAAGTACAGCTTTGTACCTACCATAAATGTAGATGTCCAATAGATATGCAACTGCAGTCGTAACATATGGGTTGTCCTGCCTCAGGCAGCCCTCGGTCGGCCGAATTCCAAAGTCTGGGTCCGGCGTCGGCTGGTGTCGCCTCCTCTCCGACGTCACAACGGCTGGAGTATAAAGGCATCGGCCGACGCCATCTTCTTCAGTGTTTCTTGCCCCAGATGTCAGGTGCCCACTTAGGAAGGCTAAATTTTGTAAATGGATAAAAAATAATCCCAAGCATGCACAAAGTACAGTTTTGTACCTACCATAAATGTAGATGTCCGATAGGAATGCATCTGCAGTCCTTACAAATGGGTTGTCCTGTCGTCAGGCAGCCCTTCGGTCGGCCGGATTCCAAAGTCTGGGTCTGGCCTCGGCTGGTGTCGCACTTCACCCGACGTCATAGCTGCAGTTCTTCGGGTATAAAGGCATCAGCCAACGCCATTTTCCTCAGTGTTTCTTGCCCCAGATGCCAGGTGCCCTTTTGGAAGGCTAAATTTGGATAAATGCCAATGTTTCCAAATAGTAGAGAGCAAACACAAAAAATAAGCATGTATGTACATATATACAAACAAATACACCATAATAGATCCCCCCCCAGCTAGCTATTAGATGGGCAAATACTCTAGGAGTACCACAGAGGGGAAGGCGGGTGGGTAATCCTGACTGCAGATGCATTCCTATCGGACATCTACATTTATGGTAGGTACAAAACTGTACTATGTCCTTCAAGGATGCATCTGCAGTCCTTACAAATGGGTAGAATACCATAGCCAAACTAGGGAGGAGGAAGAAGAGATTATGGTGTAGTTAGGATCCCTTGCAAAACAGCAGTGGCAAACCCTGCTCGGGATCTAGATTATAAAGGTAAGTTATAATGCTTGGCAAATGTATGCACGGAGGTCCAAGTAGCAGCCTCTATAATGTCCTTGGTAGCCACTCCTCGTAAGAAAGCTGTGGTAGTGGCCGTAGCCCTTGTAGAATGAGGCCTGATGTTCTCTGGAGTTTTCTTTCCATGGTAGGAGTAACAAAATCTAATGCAATTTCCTATCCACTTGGAGATTGTCTGTTTTGAAATTGCTTTTCCTTCCCTTCCTGTTGCATATGCTACCAGAAGCTGGTCAGTTTTTCTATTGCCCTTGGTTCTGTCCAGGTAGTAGCGTAACTGTCTATGTACATCCAAGGTATGCAACAGTCTTTCTCCCCTGTTCTGTGGGTTGGGGAAGAATGTAGGTAGGTGGATAGCCTGGTTTAAAGACACTCTGGATACCACCGTAGGCATAAATGTAGGATTTGTTCTCATGGACACTCTGTCTTGATGGAAGATCAGGAAGGGTTGCACTGCCATTAATGCCTGTAGTTCAGAAACCCTTCTTGCTGAGGTGATTGCCAGTAGGAAAGCAGTCTTCCAGGATAAGTATTGTAATTCTGCTGTTGCTGCTGGTTCGAAAGGGGGAAGTGTCAATTTTTCTAGCACAAAGTTCAAGTCCCATGCTGGCAATGGTGGTTTCCTCGGAGGTTTTACATTTTTAATTCCTCTCAGAAACTGCCTGAGCAGAGGATGTGAGAAGACAGGGGGATCCAAGCTGTATTCTGCAGAAATAGCTGATGCATGTATCTTGATGGAGGAATAGGACAGGCCTGTATGGAAGAGCTCTGACAAGTACTCCAGGATGTTGGCTATATTTACCAGTGACACATCTTTTCCCTTTGCAGTACTCCAAATGATATATCTTTTCCATTTTCCTGCATAATTCTTTCTTGTTGAAGGCCTGCGGGCCTCAAGGATAATGTCTTTAAACCTTTAGGATAAATTTGGGTTAGTTGCTCTTATGTAATGTTCCAGGCAGTCAGCTGCAAAGTTTTCAGGTTTGGATGCAGGGTGTTGTAGCTGTTCTGAGTTAACAGCAATGGGATCAGGGGTAGTGTCCACATTTGTTCCCGAGACATGCTCCTCAGTAATGGGTACCAATGTTGTCTTGGCCAGTCTGGAGCTATCAGAATGACCCTTGGACGTTCCTCTTTGATCTTCAATAGCACCTTGTGCATCAAAGGAAGTGGTGGGAATGCATATGCTGTCAGGTTTTTCCAACTGAATGATAGGGAGTCCACCTTCCAAGCAAGTGGGTGGTACGTCCTTGAGCAGAATTTCTTGAGTTGGTGATTGAGTGGGGATGCAAATAAGTCTATTTGTGGTAGTCCCCATTTTTTTGTGATGGCTTTGAAGATGTCCGGGTGTAGCATCCATTCGTGGGCATCCGTGGTAGTTCTGCTTAATATGTCTGCTAGGATGTTTTCTTTTCCCGGTACAAAAATCGCTTGTAACTGAATGTTGTAACTCAGAGCCATATTCCATAGGTCCAGTGCCATCCGGCATAGAGGGTATGAATGTGTGCCTCCCTGTTTGTTGATGTACCACATAACTGTGGTGTTGTCTGTCCTTATCATCAACTGCCCTTCTTGGAGGAATGGTCTGAATGTCTGGATTGCCAATTTTACTGCCAGCATTTCCTTTAGATTTATGTGCAGGTGCAGCTGTTCTTGAGTCCATAGGCCTTGTATGCACTTGTCCAGCATGTGGGCCCCCCAACCGAGGTCTGAGGCGTCCGTCGTGATGGTTTGGCTTGGTTGAGTGCTGTAGAAGGGCAAACCTGTGTTTGACTGACATGCCCGAGCCCACCATAGGAACTCTTGCTTCAGGCATGGGATTAGTGGAATTTTGGTTTCTAGGCTGTGCCTGTGTTGAGACCATAAATTCTTCAGGTACCACTGTAGCTTTCTCATATGCAGTCTGGCATGAGGGACTAGAATTATGCAGGATGCCATGAAGCCCAGGGCTTGCAGTACTTTTCTTGCTGTTAGATGGTTCTGCTTTGTCAATGCCAAGAAGTAGAGAGGAAGTTGTTCTTGTTTTTCTACAGTTAGGAATGCCATCTGCTCTGATGTGTCCAACTCTGCACCTAAAAAGGTTATTCTTTGGGATGGTATCAGCCTTGACTTTTTTATATTGACTGTATATCCCAGGGCTTGCAGTAAGTAAATGACTCTTTGTAAGTCTTCTGTTAGCTTGTTTTTGTTGTCCGCTTGTATCAGGCAGTCGTCCAGGTATGGATAAATTTGGATTCCCTGAAGTCTGCAATGAGCGATTACTGATGCCAGGCATTTCGTGAACACTCTGGGCGCAGTAGATAAGCCAAAGGGCAATGCTGAGAATTGATAATGCTCTGATCCTGCAAGAAATCTGAGGTATCTTCTGCAATTTGGTCGTATGGGGACGTGCAGGTATGCCTCCTTGAGATCTAGAGTCACCAGCCAAGACTCCTTGCCCAGCATGGGAAGAAGCTGCTGTAGGGTCAGCATTTTGAATTTTGGAACAATGAGAAATGTGTTTAAAGCGGACAGGTCAAGAATAGGCCTCCAATTTTTCTCTTTTCTTGGTACCAGGAAGAGTCTGGAGTAAAATCCCTTTCCTTGTTCCATAGATGGTACCTTTTCCACAGCTCTCATTCTTACTAATTGAGCTATTTGTTTTGAGCTTCTGTCTTTTGATTTGGTGGTAGGTTTGGCATTCCTCTTTTTCCTGGTAGAGTATGGAAATGAAACCTGTAACCTTGGTCTATAGTTTGCAAAATCCACTTGTCCCTTGTGATGCAGTGCCAGATTTTTGAAAATAAGGCTATCTTTCCGCCTAAGGGTGCTGCCATCTGTTCCCTGGTAGGCGGTGCCAGAGCCAAGTCACTGTGATTGTCCTGTTGCAGTGGCAGTAGCTGCGTCTGTGCCTCACTGGTTGTTGCCCTGCCACTGGCGTCCCCTGTAGGCACCCCCCCGGATTGATTTCTGCCTCTTGAACGCCTATTCCTACCTCTTTGTGCTTTAGAGGAGTCTGGAAAGGACCAATTTTTGGAGGGCCAGTTCCTGCTGAACCTTGGAGGTTGGACCTGTAAGAAATCTTTCACTGTTTGTACAGATTTGGCCTTCTCTTCCATCTTCTTCAGTACCTGCTGAGCAGGAGAACCAAATAAATTGACCTTATCCATAGGAGCATCTAATAATTTTGATTTAACATGATCCGGCAAGGCCTGTTCTTTCAACCATGCATGCCTTCTGATAACTGTGCCAGTCATGGCTGATCTAAAGGAAGCCTCCAGTGCATCATAGCCGCATTTTAAAGAATGGTTACTAACCTGTTGAATGTTATGCACCATTTCCAGAACATATTTCTTATCTAAAGATTCATCAGAGGACAGTTTCTAAGTTAACTGATCAAGCATAAACTCCTGATACTGGATCATATGAAACTGACAGTTCAATGCCCTAGCTGACAGAGTAGCAGAGGTGTATACTTTTCTACCCCATCTCTCTAAGGACCTGGATTCCCTTTCAGAGGGCAGGGGATTTTTTACAGAGGTAGATGCTACTGCTTTAGGCCCCTGGGAGATAGTCTCGAGATCTGCAAAAGGAGCCTTGTATAAATGGTGATGTGTGTCCGGGACCCTGTAGAACCTATCGGGCTTAGCAGGGGCTGGAGGTAAAGTATCAGGAGCAGTACAAGCATCATTAAATGCATCATCTACAACGGAAAGAACTGGAGGTATAGCTAAAGGCCTATGTTGTGGCAAGTGCAAAAAGGTCCTAAGCCTTTTCCTGGAGTCTGAGAAATCTTGGCCCTGCCACTGAAATTGTTCCCTCATGGCATGTAAGGTTTCCCCAAAGGAAAATTCCTCAGGTGGAGAGGCAGAAGGAATCGACTCTTCAGCATCAGAGTCTTCGTAAGGAGAGAAAGGAGCCTCTGGATGGTCTGTATTTTCTGAATCATCAGAGGAATCATCCGTGGACACTGGCTCAGGGGGCTCTGCTCTAGGTCTCTTCTCTGGAGGTGGTTGAGAGGCCCTGTCTGGATGAGGTTGGGATCCCCTTATTAAAGAGATGAGATCCTCTGCCAGAGAAAGCATTTGGGAACTGGAGCTGGGCCTGTGAGAGGGGGGCTTAACAGGCACAGACTTAGTAGTTTTGGCTGCTTTAGCCCTGGCAAAGGCCTTAATGGACATGGCTGCAGGAGGCCTAGCAGCACCACGTGCAGGGGTTGATACATCCAAGGGAATAGTGTCCGATAATTCCTGTGAAACCACAACAGCAGGTTGAATTTCAGAGGCCGATTCTACCAGGTTAGAAGAGGCCTCGGTAGAAGGCATGGATTCGGCTGAAGTAAGGACCGCTTGCCGAAACCGAGACACTCGCGGTTTGCTTAACCGCGGTTTCGGCCGAAACCGCGGACCGCGAGTGTCGGTCCTTTTCTTTGCGTTTTTTGGCAATTTGTGTAGTCGGAGGATCCGACGGCATAATATACGCAAAATCAGTGCCGAAAAACTGCTCAGCAAACTCCGACCGACGTCTAAGCGTCCGTCGGTTAAAAGAAGCACAGGCTAGACAAGCTGCTACGTCGTGGTCTGGGCCTAAACAAGGTAAGCAGTAAGAGTGGAAATCTTTATGAGGTATTTGTTTCCCACAAGTTAAACAGTTATTCACTTTTTCTGACATCGGCTGAGGCAAGAAAGAGTCCCCAACGGGGTACTTAGCTTTTTAGAAGTCTTCGAAGTAGTATTCGGTAGTAGTAATCCCTGGATCTGACCGACCGGCACTTGCGAACAGCTTCTGCTTCGGGCGCCACGCGGCAAGAAAGACTGAGGAAAATGGCGTCGGCTGATGCCTTTATACCCGAAGAACTGCAGCTATGACGTCGGGTGAAGTGCGACACCAGCCAAGGCCAGACCCAGACTTTGGAATCCGGCCGACCGAAGGGCTGCCTGACGACAGGACAACCCATTTGTAAGGACTGCAGATGCATCCTTGAAGGACATCAGTAATAAACAGATACACCATAGGAGATACCCCCAGCTGAAGGGAAGAGGGGTAGTGACCCAAAAAGAAGGATACAGAGGGGTAGGAGGGTGGGAAAATCCGACTGCAGTTGCATATCTATCGGACATCTACATTTATGGTAGGTACAAAACTGTACTATGTCCTTCAAGAATGCAACTGCAGTCATAACATATGGGTTGAATACCACAGCCAAGCTGGGGGTGGAAGGAACTACGATAAGGATGGTGTAGCTATAATCCCCTGCAGGACTGCCGAAGCAAAGCCTGCTCGGGATCTGGAGTATAATGGCAGGTGGTAGTGCTTGGTAAATGTATGCACGGAGCTCCATGTAGCAGCCTCTAAAATGTCCTTTGTTGCCACGCCTCTTAGGAAAGCTGTGGAAGTGGCTATAGCTATGGTGGAGTGTGGCCTAATATTGGCTGGCACACCTTTTCCATGAAAAGAATAGCAAAATCTGATGCAATGTCCAATCCATTTTGAAATTGTTTGTTTGGAGATTGCCTTTCCCTGCACTCCAGCAGCATAAGCTACAAACAGCTGGTCAGACTTTCTGGTGGCCTTAGTTCTGTCCAGGTAGTAGCGTAGTTGTCTGTGTATGTCCAAAGTATGCAGTAGTTTTTCCCCCCCTATTTTGAGGATTGGGGAAGAATGTAGGCAGATGAATAGCTTGATTTAGAGACACCCTGGAAATAACTTTTGGCATGAATGTAGGATTTGTTCTTAGGGAGAGACTGTCTTGATGAAAAATGAGGAAGGGGGGCACTGCCATGAATGCCTGTATCTCCGAAACTCTTCTTGCAGAAGTGACTGCCAATAAGAAGGCCGTCTTCCATGAAAGAAATTGCATTTCTGAGGATGCTGCTGGCTCAAAGGGAGGTAGAGTTAGTTTTTCCAACATGTAGTTGAGGTCCCATGCAGGTACTGGCTGTTTTCTGGGAGGTTTGATATTCTTTATCCCTCTTAAAAACTGTCTTAGCAGAGGATGCGAAAACACTGGAGGGTCACAGTTGTATTTTGCTGAGATTGCTGAGGCATGAATCTTTATTGAGGAGTATGAGAGTCCAGTATGAAACAGTTCTGCCAAGTATTCCAATATCTGAGGAATACTCAGTAGTTCTGTGTCCTGACCCTTTTTTGCATTCCAGATGCTGAATCTTTTCCACTTGGCTGAATAGGTTTTTCTGGTGGAAGGTCTGCGTGCTTCCAGCAAGATCTCTTGAACAGTTTGGAGAGAGAGTTAGGTGTTGAAGTCATGGAAGTCTCCAGGCTGCCAGATGCAATGTTTTCAGGTCTTGATGTACAGTCCTGTAATTGTGTTGCGTTAGGAGCAGGGGCCATAGGGTCAGAGGCCATGGTTTGGTCCGAGTTATGGTCAATAGCAGTGGGTACCAATGTTGCCTTGGCCAGTCTGGCGCTATCAAGATGCCTGTTGGTTGTTCTGCCTTTATTTTCAGTATCACCTTGGTCAGCAGAGGCAGAGGAGGGAATGCATAAATTTTTAGAGAATTCCACCTGAAGGAGAGAGCATCCGTTTTCCAAGCTAGAGGGTGATGAGTCCTTGTGCAGAACTTTTCCAGGTGATGATTTAGGTGGGAAGCAAAAAGATCTACGTCCGGTATTCCCCATGTCCTTGTCAGTTGAGAGAAAATGTGAGGGTGCAGCATCCATTCGTGTGGATCCATGAAGTTTCTGCTCAGATTGTCCGCCAGTACATTGTCCTTGCCTGGTACAAACTGGGATTGTAAGTGTATCTTCAGGCTCAGGGATTTTTCCCAGAGAAGCATTGTTAGTCTGCAGAGGGGATAAGAATGAGTGCCTCCCTGCTTGTTTATGTACCACATGACAGTGGTGTTGTCTGTCCTTATTAGCAAATGTCCTTCTTGTAGTGATTTTTCGAAAGTCTCGATGGCATGTATCACTGCCAAGATTTCCTTTTGGTTTATGTGCAGATGTCTTTCCTTTGGCGTCCATAGACCTTGAATGCATCTGCCCTCCATGTGCGCCCCCCATCCATGGTCTGAGGCGTCTGTTGTGATTATTTGGCCTGCTTGAGGTCTGTTGAAAGACATGCCCTTGTTTAGCTGACTGGCTTGAGCCCACCATAGAAATTCCTTCTGCAGGCATGGAATAAGTGGGATTATGTCCTCTAGGCTGTTGCTGTGTTGAGACCATAAGTTTTTTAAATACCATTGCAGCTTTCTCATATGAAGTCTTGCCAAAGGTATCAGAAGAATACAAGATGCCATGAAACCCAGGGCCTGCAGGATTTTCCTTGCAGTCAGCTGGGAAAGCCTTGCAAGGCCTTTGAAGTACTCTGGTAAATGCTGCTGTTTTTCCTCTGTGAGGTAGGCCATTTGTGTTTCCGTGTCCAGTTTGGCTCCTAGGAATGTAATCTGTTGGGATGGTAGTAGTTTTGAATTTTGAATGTTGACTGTGTATCCCAAGGCCTGCAGTAGATGCATGACATAGTCCAAATTCCCTTTTAAGGTTTGTTTGTTGTCTGCTTGTATAAGGCAGTCGTCCAAGTAGGGGTATATTTGAATCCCCTGCTGTCTGCAGTGTGCCACTACTGATGCCAGGCATTTCGTGAACACTCTGGGCGCAGTAGACAAGCCAAACGGCAATGCTGAGAATTGATAATGCTCTGTTCCTGCAAGAAATCTGAGGTATCTTCTGCAGCTTTGTCTGATTGGGACATGCAGGTATGCCTCCTTGAGGTCCAGAGTGACCAGCCAAGACCCCTTGCCCAGCATGGGAAGAAGCTGCTGCAACGTCAGCATTTTGAACTTTGGCACAATGAGGAAAGTGTTTAGATTTGACAAGTCCAGTATGGGTCTCCATTTGTTTTCTTTTCTTGGAACAAGGAACAGTCTTGAATAAAATCCCTGGCCTTGCTCCTGAGGAGGAACCCTTTCTATTGCTTTTATACTTAGTAGCTTGGAAACTTGAGAGAGTGCCTCTGCCCTTTGATGATGTGGCAGGTTTGGCATGCCTTCTCTTATAGGTAATGTGTGGAAGTGGAATCTGTAGCCTTTGTTTATCAAATCCAGAATCCAAATGTCTTTGGTTAAGATATGCCAGTTTTGTGAGAATAAAGCTAATTTTCCACCCAAAGGTGCTTCTCTTTGAACCTTTGTAGGCGGTACGAAAGTGAAGTCATTGTGACTGTCCCTGTGGTGCAGCTGAACTGTCTGCGCCACTTCTTTGATTTGGAGGTTGCCATTGGCGGCCCCTGTAAGATCCTCGGTGTTGCCCTCTACCCCTGGCTCGTCTGCTTTTTCCCCTTTGAAACTTGTCAGAGCCGGGGAAGGACCAATTCTTTGAGGGCCAGTTTCTACTGAATCTGGGTGGCTGAACCTGAAGGAAATCCTTTACTGTCTGTACTGACTTTGCTTTTTCCTCTATGGATTACAAAACATCTTATGCAGTAGCACCAAAAAGCTTTTGTTTCTCCAAAGGTGCATTCAGTAACTTTACTTTTACATGGTCAGGCAAAGATTGATCCTTCAATCAAGCATGTCTACGTATTACAGCCCCAGTCATAGCTGCCCTACATTAAGCTTCCAGTGCATCATAACCACACTGCAGAAAATGGTTATTAACCTGCTGAGTGCTATGTATATGATCCTGCAGTGCCTTTTTATCAATAGGCTCAGAAGAGGCTACCTTTTTCTGTAAATCATCCAGGAGAAAATCTTGGTACTGAAACATGTGAAAAAGGCAGTTAAGAGACCTCATGGCTAGGGTAGTAGAGGTGTATACTTTTTTACCCCATCTCTCCAGGGACCTTGCTTCTCTGTCAGCTGGTAGCGGGTTTTTGGCAGAGGAGGAAGCCACTCCCTTGGGGCCCCGGGAAATAGTTTCTAGATCCACAGAGTGGGCCTTAAAAAGGTGCTTGTGAGTGCCAGGGACCCTATAATATCTGTCCGGCTTGACAGGAGCAGGAGGAAGAGAGTCAGGGTTGGCAATGGAGTCAGAGAAAACATCATCCAAAACATCCATAACTGGAGGGATAGCCAGAGGTCTGTGCTGGGGGAGCTTGAGGAAAGTACGAAGCCTTTTCCTGGAGTCAGAGAATTCCTGACCCTGCCATTGAAAATGTTTCCTCATGGAATGCAGAACTTCCCCAAATGAAAAATCCTCTGGAGGGGAGGCAGAGGGAATAGATTCCTCAGCATCAGAGTCCTCGTAGGCCTGGAAGGGTTCTTCTTGAGTGTCAGAGTGCTCAGAATCCCCAGAGGCTTCATCCGAGGAGAGGTCGTCCGCCTGCTCCGTTCTAGGCCTTTTCTCTGCAGGTGGCTGAGAACCCCTGTCCAGATGAGGCTGAGAGCCCCTGATAAGGGAAATAAGATCTGCAGCCAGAGACATGATCTGCTTATCAGAGGAAGGGGCCTGGGCAGGTTTAGGATGGGCCTGGGCCTTGGCCTGACTGGCAGCCTTAGCACGTGCAAAGGCCTTGATGGACATGGAAACAGGAGGCCTAGCAGCCCCACGAGCAGGCGTTACCTTGTCCACAGGAATGGTGTCGGGTAGATCCAGAACTTCGGTTTCCGGAGGAAAATCGACAACCGGCACCGGAGAGGTCTCCGAGACCGAAGGTCGTGTTAGCGCTGTGTCGTCGGCCTGGAGCGGTAGATTTACCACTTCCGAAGGAGCCGGAGCGCTAGTAGAGGGTTTAGGAGAAACATCGGTAGTGGATGCGGGCCGAGGATGTCGGTCCCGGTCCTTGCGTTTTTTAGCAGATTGGGTTGTCGGTTGTTCAGACGGCATGATATACGCAAAAGATTCACCGAAGAAGTCCTCGGCGAATTCTGCCCGGCGCCTGAGAGTGCACTTATTAAAGCAGGCACAGGCAGCACAGGCCGAGACGTCGTGGTCTGGGCCCAGGCAGGGAAGGCAGAGAGAATGGAAGTCCTTATGAGGTATTTGTTTATCACAAGACAAACAATTATTAACTTTCTCAATTTGTTCTGACATCGGCTGAGGCAAGAATAAATGTTCCCCAACGGGGTACTTAGCTTTTAGATGACTTCGGTACTGAAAACACAGGAGCTGACCGACCGGCACTTGCGAACTGCTTCTGCTTCGGGCACCGCGCGGCAAGAAAGACTGAAGAAGATGGCGTCGGCCGATGCCTTTATACTCCAGCCGTTGTGACGTCGGAGAGGAGGCGACACCAGCCGACGCCGGACCCAGACTTTGGAATTGGGCCGACCGAGGGCTGCCTGAGGCAGGACAACCCATATGTTACGACTGCAGTTGCATTCTTGAAGGACATCTTTCTTCTGCAAGTTCTTTAATGGTCGCAGCCACTACCAATGAACCTTCTGCTGTCACCTTGCTCCAATGCAGATGGTCTTTTGATGCAACCAGAAATTTGCTGTGTTTTGTAGGAAATGGTAAAGGTTTATTTGGTTCCTCCCATGCCTGCCAAGAGATTAGGTCTATCATCTCATCAGCAGAGCGGAACGCCCTAAAAGTAGATGGGCCAGAATCAAAAGCCTCAAGAAAGACTTACTAGTCTGCACCAACAAAGCCTTCTAACCCCAAAACACTATTCCCTTTCAGCTCACAAATCAAAGGACTAGTCAGGATGGATATGCAATTTCGTACGTAACTTCTCTATGGCCAGCTTGGTGAATATGGCCACCCTCAGACAATGTAGCAATTGCCTCATGTTTACTGCAATCATTTAATCCTTAAAGAAGCAGACACAGTATGTGAGAGGTGTACATGCACAATGACACGGGAGGCTAAACTCTCGCATACATGTGCGCATCAGGTTGTCAAACCATGCAAACAATACCCACCTCATATAGTACAGACCAACAGATGCTTAGGCACTTAGAGCAATCTCACTAAACAAAAAATATCACCCAGACCACCTGTTCTCAAAGATATACCTCAGCGAAGGCACTCAGGAAAAGTAGCACCTAATATCACACAGTGGGGCCCCAAACACTAAGCCTCTAAGACAAACAAACACACTTCCCAAGCCTCTCATCACATGGGACTCCATTTTAAGATATACTGATGCCCTCTAACCAGGCTGAACAAGAAAAACATAACTATTAGTTGCTTATCTAGAGCTAGGATCTACCAAATCATGCATAAATTCAAGTCATTATGCCACAGGTGCCAGTACGACTTCATCACAGAGATGTACCTCCCTGGACTATATGAAGAAAGATATTACAGAGCTTTCAAACTGTGCGTCTCAGGATGGTATGAGCCTAGTTACCATCACTGAGGATGCTACAATATAAGCAAAAAAAAGATTCCTCAACAACTGGCTGTCTTTCTAGGGTCATTCTAAAGGAATCCAATATTTGTCCCCTTGGGAGAACATGGTCAACAGACAATGCTGCTTTCCCAAGGATGGTCTGCATGTTTCATCTATAGGCTTCCGGATACTGGCTAAAACGTTATCCACACCCATTTCCTTTTCAAGCACTGCCAAATTGAAAAACCTACCAAACACGGCAATATGAACTCAACTGAACCTCAAAGTTTACTCCTCAATGTCAGGAGCCTAAATAAAAAAGTACACTTCCTCCAAACCCTCCTCACACTCAAGAATGCACACATCTGTGCAGTTACCACAACATGGTTTAAAGAGGCAGACAGTACCCCAGCAATGCAAGGTTTCAGTAACTTCCACATTTTTAGAACATTTTTAGAATAACGAGCATACCCCTAGAGTGGTCAAACAGGATCATATGCTGGAGTTTCTTCATGTAAAGATCATCATAGACAAAATCCCTTACCATATTCTAGCCAGCAGCCGGTCACTTTCCATGTCCCAAGAAGCTCACAATGCATGCTTGCACCTACTGGAGACACTTGCATCTAACCTAACATCCTACTCATGGGAAACTAATTATCCATCTACAGACTGGGAATCTCTACAGCACAGACATGCTGGACTTATAAACACAAACATTCTTGACAAAATAGTAAATATGCCCACTAAAGCTCCAACATGCTACACCACATAGGAGAATGCTGTTCTCCCTGACAAGGTCCAACCATGAAGCTGTCTCTTTCCAGAAAAAATCAACTCTGTAATCACATTAAATCCAGTAAGTTAGGACCTACAGTTAGGAACTATTCAAAGACAAATTACCTGTTATTAAGTGATGGTTTGTTGAAATTCAATGTCACTCCAAACCCTGAGAACACAGATGCCTGTGCTGAATTGCTCTCAGAAACTCTGTACAACTATGACAATGGCTGCACAGAGACTGCTGCACCTACCAGAAGCAAGTTAAAGGACCAGCCTCAGAAACAAATCACCTTGGTGGCAATCCTAAATTAAACAAGATACACAAAAAAAGGAAAATAAAAACTTAGGACAAAAATCAGGAAAAGTACTTCACATAAAGATAAAAACTCTGAAAGTAGATGGGCAACTAAGAGGGCTAACTAGGTGAATAAAAGCCAACCCTGAGATTAAGATAGCTTCCCAGGTCAAAAATAACCATGAGAACTTCAACTATGTCAGAAAACTCAAGGGCAGCACACAGCAATGTGATGAACTGGTTGTTGATGGTGCCACATTCACTGAACCTGGTGATACAGCGATCTTGTTAGTGGACAAATTCAGTTCCAACTTTAAGCCCCTCTCACCTCCAAGCATCTCAACAAAGATAGCCAAAAACATAACCCCTCCAACTAACTATGGAGCATGTACTGACTGCACTCACTAAAGCCATAAAACACAGCCTCAGTGGGCCCCAGATATATTCCCAGGACGTCTCCTCAATAGTCTAAAATATGCCTCATCAGGACTCCTGGCATCATCATTTAACTACAGCTTTAAAACAGGCTCCGTGTCATGTAAATGGAGGACTGTGGCAGTAATCCCCCTTCATAAGGGAGAACCTTCAACAGGTCCTGGAAACTACAGGTACATTAGTCTTACTACTTTTATTTGCAAAGCCATGGTAAGAATTACAATGGAAATTATAAACAAGGACAAAGGAAACCTCCAGACACTGGATTCATCCCAGTTTGTCAGGAGACCTCCAGACATTGGATCCATCCCAGTCTGGCTTTGTCAAAGGGAGGTCATGCTTACTTAATCTGGTAAACTTCTTTGAAAAGGTCAACAAGGCAATGGATGAAAGGGAAAATAGTGCATCTGGCTAAGGCATTTGATACAATAACCCACACTGACATTGTCAACAAACGTATGGAACTAGGTATAAACCCCTTTAAAAAGTACAGTTTTGTACCTACCATAAATGTAGATGTTCGAAGATCCACATTGCTGCAGTCCTTACACTTGGGTAGTCCGCTGTCCTCGGTCGGCCCGAATAACAAAGTATAAGGCTGACGTCGGTCAAGGCGCATTAGACTGACATCAGGACGTCAGGGTACAAATGCGCATGACCGACGTCATATCCTCAGTCTTTTCTTGCCCCAGATGTCAGAAGACCCTAAAAGAAAGGTCAAAACCAAAAAACAGCAAACAACCAACCAACCAACCTTGCACTAATAATATGTACCATATATACAATATACACAATATATACAACCCAACCCACACAACCGCCTCTAACTACAGAGGGAAGGAGGAGGTAAATTGGACTGCAGCAATGTGGATCTTGAACATCTACATTTATGGTAGGTACAAAACTGTACTATGTTCTTCATCTCACATTGCTGCAGTCCTTACACTTGGGTAGAATCCCAAAGCAGAGGTAAGGGAGGATGGCAAAACTATAAAGAAGCAGGAGCTGCCAAAATGCCCTGTAAAATAGCAGTGGCAAAACCAGCCCTAGATTTAGAGTAAAGTGGAAGGTGATAATGCTTAGAGAAAGTATGCACTGAACTCCAAGTAGCTGCCTCCAAAATATCTTTAGTTGCCACCCCTTAAAAAGCTGTCAAGTGGCAGTAGCCCTAGTGGAATGAGGCCTAATCCCAGCTGGAATCTCCTTGCCATGATGGGAATAACAGAAAGCAATGCAAAACCCAATCCACTTAGAAATAGTTTGTTTTGACACAGGCTTGCCCTGAGAACTCAAAGCAAAAGAACCACATACCTGCTGAGACTGCCTGAACCCTTTAGTTCTGCTCAAATAATATCGCAGCTGCCTGTGTACATCTAAAGTGTGCAAAATCTTTTCCCCTTTATTTTGGGGATTTGCATAAAAGTAGGCAAATGAATAGTTTGGTTTAAAGCCACACTAGAAACCACTTTAGGCATAAAGGAAGGATTAGTACGAAAGATACCCTATCCTTATGGAAAATTAAGAAAGGCTCAACCGCCATAAGGGCCTGCAATTCAGAAACCCTTCTTGCAGAGGTAATGGCCAACAAAAAGCAGTCTTCCATGATAAATATTTCAACTCGGTAGTAGCTGCAGGCTCAAAAGGTTGTAGAGTGAGTTTCTCCAACACAAAATTGAGATCCCAAGCAGGAGTAGGAGCTCTAATGGGGGTCTTATATTCTTTGCCCCTCTAAGAAATTGCTTGAACAAAGGATGAGAAAACAATGGTGGGTCACAATCATAGTGAGTCGAAATTGCTGCAGCATGAACCTTAATAGAAGAGAAGGACAAACCTTTGTCCAGTAACTCAGTAAGATATTGAAGAGCCATACTTAAATTAGGCTCAGAAACATCAAAATCCTTTGCTGCACTCCAAAATAAAAATCTCTTCCATTTATCTGCGTACACTTTCCTTGTACTAGGCCTTCTAGCTTCCAAAATAACATTCAAAACTTGCTGTGGAAGTTGAGACCTTCTATGGTTCAAAACAGAATATGCCAGGCTGTTAGGTGAAGAGAGTGAAGCTTGACGTTGAGTAAATGACTGTCCTCCTGAGACAACAGGTGTGGAATCAAAGGCAAAGGCCATGGAGGCTCCCGTACCAGGCTTCTCAGTAATGGGTACCAGTGCTGTCGAGGCCAATCTGGAGCTATTAAAATCATCCTTGGCTTGTCCTGTCTGACCTTTAGAAGTACCTTTGGGAGGAGAGGCAGAGGTGGAAAGGCATACACATGAAGATTGCTCCAATTGAAAGAAAGAGCATCCACTTTCCAAGCTGTGGGATGAAACCTTTTCGTGCAAAACTTTGGCAGCTGGTGGTTTAGTGGAGAAGCGAACAGATCTATGTCTGGAGTTCCCCATGACACTGTCAATTTCTGAAATACATGAGGATCCAATTTCCACTCGTGGGGATCCATAATTCTTCTGCTCAACACATCTGCTAAGGAGTTCTGTGCTCCCGGCAGAAACCTTGCCTGAAGATGAAGCTGTAAACTGAGAGCAGTCTCCCACAAAATCATTGCTTGCCTGCACAGAGGATAAGAATGTGTTCCCCCTTGCTTGTTGATGTACCACATGACAGTTGTGTTGTCTGTTAGAATCAACACCTGCCCTGGAAGAAGTAAATCCTTGAAAGCTATTAATGCAAACTGGACTGCTAACATCTCCTTCAAGTTGATATGTAGATGTTGTAGTCTGGCAGGCCACTTGTCTTGTATCCACTTTCCATTTAGATGAGCTCCCAAGCTTTGTCTGAGGCATCTGTCGTTAGAATCTGACTCGCCTCTGGCCGGGTCACAGAGAGTCCCTTGTTTAGGTGACATTCCTGAGCCCACCACAAAAATTCCTTTTGAATGCAAGGTATTATTTGAATGACAGTGTCCAGATCCTGGCAGTGCTGTGTCCATACGTTTTTGAGATACCATTGTAGCTTCCTCATATGCAGTTTGGCATTGGGAAGCACCAGAATACAAGATGCCATGAACCCCAAGGCTTGAAGGACTGTCCTTGCAGTCAGCCTGGACTGATGAGACAATTGATGAAAGTAAAGGGAAGATTCTTTTGTTTGTCCGGGGTCAAATAGGCCATCTGGGATGCTGTATTCAGTCTTACACCCAGAAAGCACATGTCCTGAGAGGGTACTAGACTGGACTTCATTTCGTTCACAGAATACCCCAAGCATCTTAGCACTGTTATCACATATTCCAAATGATGAAGAAGCTCGTCCCTTCCTTGAGCCAGAATCAGGCAATCGTCCAAATAAGGATAGATCTGTATTCCTTTTAGCCTGAAGAAAGCTATCACTGGAGCCAGAACTTTCGTGAACACTCTGGGCGCAGTAGATAAGCCAAAGGGCAATGCAGAGAACTGATAATGAGAAGTCCCAGCCCGAAAACGCAGATACTTTCTGCAACTCAGTCTGATAGGAACATGAAGGTAAGCCTCCTTGAGATCCAAAGTTACCATCCAATGATCTTTGCCCAGCAGAGGTAAAAGCTGTTGTAACGTCAACATTTTGAACTTGGGAATGTCCAGATAAGTGTTGAGGATAGATAAATCCAAAATTGGTCTCCACGTGTTCCCCTTCTTTGGTACTAGGAACAGGCGAGAATAAAATCCTAGGCCCACTTCTGGCATAGGTACCGGCTGTATGGCCCCTATTTGAAGTAACAGAGAAATTTGTTTGTGAGCCTCTATTCTTTGCTGAGGAGGAACGTCTGGCATGCCTTTGAAAGGAGGCAAGGTATGGAAATAAAACCTGTAACCTTGGTGAATGATATCCAGTACCCATCTGTCCTGGGTAATTAAACTCCAATTTTCCTTGAAAAGTGCCAATCTTCCTCCCAAAGGTGCTGCCAGACGAGAAGGCTCTGGCAGCTGAAAAGGTAGGTCATTGGGTCTGTTTACGAAAGGACTGACCCCTGCCCTCACCCGAAGACTGTGCAGGTGAACTCCCTGTTCTAGGCCTGAAAGAGCCCTGAGCTCTGCCCCTACCACGCCTAGATCTACCTCTAGACTGGGAATCATAAGAAGGATACGTCCACCCCTTGGTAGGCCAATTTCTACTAAACTTCGGAGGCTGAACCTGCAAAAAATCTTTAACAGTCTGCATAGACTTAGCCTTGTCTTCCATTTTCTTTAAGACTGCCTCAACAGGTGAACCAAACAACACATCAGATTGTAAAGGAGCATCTAAAATCCTTGTCTTAACATGGTCAGACAAATTCTGATCCCTCAGCCAGGCGTGCCTGCGAAGAACTGACCCAGTGGCAGCCACCCTAGATGAGGCCTGTACAGCATCAAAACCACATTGCAAAGAATGCTTACCCACCTGTTCAGAAACATGTACTAAATCGTGTAACTCTTTACACTCAATACCTTCCGCCAGAGCATCTACCTTAGACTTCAATTGAGAAAGTAGATAGTTTTGGTATTTCAACATGTGAAACTGGCAATTCAAAGCCCTCATAGCTAGGGTGGAAGAAGTATAGACTTTCTTTCCCCATCTATCCAAAGCCCTGGCCTCTTTATCTGGAGGAACCGGATTTTTAACAACAGAAGCCTTAACACCCTTAGGCCCCTGACTAACAGTTTCTGGGTCCGCCCTAGGACTCTTAAAAGATACTTATGAGCTTCAGGCACCCTGTAATACCTATCCGGCTTAACAGGAGCAGGAGGCAAAGAATCAGGATTAAGAGAAGCCTCCGCAAACACATCTTCCACAACGTCCAGAACAGGAGGTATAGCCAAAGGCCTATGCTGGGGTAAAAACAAAAATTCCCTAAGCCTTTTCCTGGAATCAGAGAAGTTCTGACCTTCCCACTTAAAATGCTCCCTCATGGAATGAAGAGTCTCTGAAAAAGAAAAATCTTCAGGAGGAGAAGCAGAAGGAGTAGAATCATCCACATCAGAATCAGAATAAGGAGAATACTCCTGCAAGTCTTCAGCCGAAGACTCTGAAACAGCCGAAGCCTGCTCAAAACTCCCCAACTCAGGTTCCACCCTAGGTCTCTTATCAGGAGGGGGCAAAGAACCTCTAATCAAAGTAATCAAATCTTCTGCCATTTTAAGCATATGCTTCTTGGGCACAGAACCTGAAGAACTAGGGGTGACACCAACTGAAGCTAAACCTGGCCTGCCTCTGGGAGAAGCCCTGGCAACAGAAGGAGAGGGCCTAACCACCCTAGGAAGGGAAGGGAGTACAGTAACCTGAGAGGCCCCTTCAGCCTGACCTGCCTCCTGAGAGGCCACATCCTGCAATAACAAAGTCTCCCCCTGGGACTCCAGAGAAACCTCCGGTGGAACCCCCGGCTCCACCGACACCTCTAAAGAACCGGCGTCCGGTACGGACGGTTCTTCTTGCCTAGGCTTAGCTGCTTTGTCCTTGCGCTTCTTCGAAGAAGTGGGCGTCGGAGCATCCGACGGCATATTATAATTGCACCGCTTCCCGAAGACTAACCTGGCACAATCTAACCTTCTCTTAATAGTGCGCTTATTGAATCTAGCACAAAAGCGACACCCAACGTCGTGCTCAGGCCCTAAACAAGGAATACACAAAGTATGATAATCTCTATGCGGTATCCGTTTCCCACAAGAAATACAGTTATTCACTTTTTCTGACATCCGGTAAACCACTGAGGCAAGAAAAAACTAAAATATTCCCCAACGGGGTACTTAGCCAACTTTGACTCGGTCTGAAACTCCGAATTCGAAAAATTTCAGAACGCCAACCGGCACTTGCAACGCTGCTTCTGCATCGGACCATGCGGCAAAAAAGACTGAGGATATGACGTCGGTCATGCGCATTTGTACCCTGACGTCCTGATGTCAGTCTAATGCGCCTTGACCGACGTCAGCCTTATACTTTGTTATTCGGGCCGACCGAGGACAGCGGACTACCCAAGTGTAAGGACTGCAGCAATGTGAGATGAAGAACATCACACTGTACAGCTAGACAGCTCACTGACAGAACCCAGGAGGATAGAATCAGTGAGGCCACCTCCACAGAGAGGCCAGTCACCAGTAGAGTCCCGCAGGGCCCTGTGCTCAACATACTCCTCTGTCATCTATTTCTCAGATGTCAAAGCCGATATTAAAGGCCTCTGGTTGACCAAGTTTGCAAACGATTGCAAACTGGGAGCAGTCATTGAATCCCCCCATGATGAGCACACCCTTTAGGAAGGTCTAACACAGAAACGTTTGGTGCTAAAGCCATGCCTTAAAACTCAAAACCAACAAATGCATTATAGTACCTTTCAGAAAGTCTGCCACCCCGGGAAAGAATACCATTGACAAACACCCTTAAAAGTTGATTCACTAGTCCAGGATATGGGAACTGAAATAGTAAGTTAGCCTTCAACCAACCTGTGTCCAAAGTAGTAAGAAAATCCTTTTATGCTATTCAACTTACCATTAAGAACATGGCATCTAGGCCCTGAGAAGTCATCACACCACTATACTCAACCCTCTTCAGTCCCATCATATAACATAATGCCTCTTTCGGTATTTACTTGACCAGATACATGCAGCAACTGGGAAGTCCACAATGGTTCCTTACAAAAAAAAATACAGGGAGTAAACACAATGTCCTACACTGGCTGCCTCAAAGCCCTGTCTCTTTAGTAGTTATCATACAGACTTCTGAAAAGTGATCTCTGCTTGGTATACAAGGCATCAATAGACACTGTTTTGATGAAGCTTTTGCACATTTGCAAAACAAACAAACAGCATCAAGACTACTAGATTAAAATAGCTAAATTTTGCTTGTGACAAATAGGACATGCTGGAGATATACAAGTTTCTCAGAGAATCACATTCTCTGGTACAGGCTCCCCATCCATGTGAAGCAGAGTTCCTCCCTATCCTTATTTAGGCACAACTTTGACAAACAGATGGGCAATCAGAAATTCATCACTGGTATGGCTCCCAAGTCTCTAATAGACAGAGGCAGTCAATAAATCATCCCCTATATAAATTACATTTGTGGGTCATATTTGGGTTGCACGGCCAGGCTAACAAGAGCCCTAGTGGTCAGACTAGTATACACCTAAGAATCTGTGACCAATTCTTCTGGAGGTGGGGTTTGGGAAGACCAGCCCCCCCTTTCTGTCTGAGAAGTTTGAGGATCATCTCAAAAGAGATGTCCACAGTGTCATAGGTAGGTACTAGGCTATTGGCCCTAGGGCCTATATAAGCCTAGCCAAAAAGGTATCCTGGCTTTCGCCACTCAAGAAAATTATTTTCCTGTGCCCCTGTCGAGCACAGCCACAGAGGTGATTCCCCAGGGTGAATTTCCTATTTCCCATCCAATCATGATTTTTCTTGAAGAGTGCTAATGAGGAGCTTTGTTTGATATAAATAGGTAGTTTGTTCCAGAGTATGGGAAGTCTCTGGGACAGGAATCTATCCCTCCAGCATGTTCGATTTATTGTGGTGACAAGGTTTAGGTCCCTAAAACGTGTAGCTTGGAGGGATTGGGATTTCTTTAAGTGGAGCATGTCTAACAGCTTTGGGTTTGACATAGCTTTGTATATTAGGCAGTAATCACCTCTGAGTATCTGAGTAGGCGATATGCGATGGAGTAAAGCTGGACGTTTTTGAGATGGTCTGCATAGGCCATCTGTTTGAGGCCGGTAATCCTCTTTGTGAGGTATTTCTGCAGCTTTTCCTGTCGTTGCAGATGTTTTGTGAGGTACATACCAAAAGGGGCATTGTACTCTATAATGGGTCTAATGAGTGATGAGTAGAGGGGAACAATGACCACTTTTTTTCCTGGAGGATTATCCTTTTGTGATGAGGTGTGCCAAGGATTTCCTGACTACTGTGGCGATGTGATTATCAAAGGAGAGACTACTGTCCACCTGTGTGCCAAGGTCTCATCACACTTCCGGGGTTAAGTAGACTACCACATATGTGGTAGCTCATTGGTACAGAGTTTTTACCACAGGGGATGACAATGCACTTTTTGGCACTGAGCTTGAGGTCATGGCTTTGACACCAGACATCTGTCTCAGTGAGGCCCTTTTGTAGGATGTCCACATCGTTAGGAGTTTCGATTATGGCTCCTAGTTTGCAGTCATCTGTGAACTCTGTTAGCCAAAGACCTTCTGTGTTAGCCTGTACTTCAGGAAAGTAGATACCAAACAGTAGAGGACCCAGGACTGAACCCTGTAGTACTCCACTTGTCACTGGTATGAAGTTGGATTTGGAGTCTGCTACTTTTATAGTGTGGGTTGGGTCAGTGAGCCAATTGGCAACCCATCTTGTAACATAAGGATTTATACCTAGTTTAGTGAGTTTATCTATAATTCCAGAGTGGGGGATGGTGTCAAAAGCCTTGGCGAGATCTAGGTAGGCTGTGTGAACCACCTTACCCTTGTCTACGTGTTTGGTGACTCCTTCAAAAAAGTCTATCAGGTTTAGGAGACATGATTTGCCTTTTACAAACCCGAACAGGGTGGTGTCCAGAGTTTGGAGATTACTAATGTCTTTGTTTACAAGTTCCATGATGATACATTAAATGGCCTTGCAGACCAGGCTCGTTAAGGCTAATGGGGGATAGTTCCCGGGGTACGTAGTGGCTCCCCCTTTGTGGAGTGGGATAACAGTCACTGTGAGCCATTCAGTGGGCACAAAGCCTGAGGTGAGGCTATGATAGAACATGGTGCTTAGGTGGGGTGCCAGTTCATTCTGTAGTTTGTGTAGAACGCAGCCTGAGATGTTGTCAGGTCCCATGGATGCTGTGTCCTTGGCTTTGGAGAGTGTGGTTTTTACCTGTGCAGCCGTGATTACAGGAGCTTTGCATTCTTCCGGCATAGAGATGGGCCCTTTAGGGGGTGAGAGGGTGGTAAAGTTAGCACGGAATCTATCTGCTAGGATGTTGGCAATATCAGTTGGTTCTGTATATTTAGTGCCATTGTGCTGTAACTCAGAGCAGATCTGAGTGTTGCCATGGAGATTCTTGACATAGCTATAAAGAATGCTTTGTGGTTGCCTTTAGAATTAATGGCAATTTTGTTTTCATAACTAGCTTTGGAGGATTTTATGAGGGATCTCAGCTTCTTAATGAGGTTGACCAGGGAGTTCCTCCAATCACGGGATTTTACTTTTTTTTGCAACAGTTTCTTTCTTCTGTTGTAGAGTTTGTTTATGCCAGGGGACCACAAGATTTGCTTCCTTTTTTTGGAGGATAGCATGATCCATGCACTCGTGTAAGTGCTTATAAAGTGCATTTGTGTATGATTTGGCAGTCATACCTCTATTGTCTGTCTGCATGAGTGTCGTGAAATTTGCCACTTCTGTCTTAAGCATGAAGTTGGCTTTGGAGAAATTTTTTACTGTGGTTTCCCTAATGGGGGGTGGGGGCGGGATGTGGATGTCTAGGGTGATTAAGCTTGTGGTCGGATCTGGCCAACGAGGAATTGACCTCTGGTGTGGAACACCGGTCGCCCATGTTGGTAATGACCAGGTCTAGGGTACTGCTGCCCCTGGTAGGGGTGTGGACAAGCTGAGCCAAGGCGTTGGAATTTATGAATTCCAGAAAACGTTGAGCAAAAGAGTTGGTACACGAGTAGTTTTCCCAGTTAATGTTGGGGGTCGTTGAAATCGACCATTATTAGGGGGTTGGGTTGTACCCTAATATTTTCCAGTGTATCAAGAAATGAGGAGTGGGAATCCTGGGGCATGGTGGGGGATCTGTAGCAAGTTACAATTTGGATTGCGGTCTTGCCCAGAGTTAGTTGCACTTGGATAACCTCGGATGCATTATGCTGAGCAACTCGTCTGGAGGTGTGGATATCCTTAATGAATGTGGACGTGCCTCTGTCTTTAGTGTTTCGGTCCAGGTTAGGTGGCCGAAAGGTGTGGTATGAATTATAGCCTGGTAATGCAGAGGTGCTCTCTGGAGCCTTGAACCAGGTCTCTGTCACTGCACAGATGTCAATTTTCTCCATTTTAAGCAGTGCCTTGAGTGAATGCATTTTGAGGTTTAGACTTCTAGCATTGAGTACCACTACCCTCAGATTTCGCTTGCTTATACCTGTTACGGTAGTGAATTTGTCATTTGAAGCTTGCCTAAAAAAGGCACTATAGGGGTAGCAAGAACCTTAGCCAGTATCTGGAATCCCAAGGACGACAGGTACAGGCCATCTCTGGCAAAGCATTGGGGTCTGTCGATCATGTCATCCCATGCAGATAGATACTGGATCTCCTTAGAATGACACCAGAAGCTTAGCCAATTGTTGAAGTCAATCATTTTGTTCTTGTACTGTGGTACCATTCTGGATGATAGCAGGATGCTACTCAGGGCTAGGGTCATACCTGCCTGGGGTACCAGATCAAAGAGCTCCTCCATGTCTCTTTTCATGTAGTCCAGGGATGTACATCTCGGGTCATTCACACCGACATGGACAATGACAGAGTCATATTTGTACTTGTTGTGGAGTGACCTGAGTGCATTTGTTATGTGGCAGATCCTGGCACCCAACAGGCAGCTGACAGTAACTTTCTTCTTGATTAGCCTGGTGAGTGGAATATCAGTGTGGCTGACTGTAGAGTCACCTATGACTAGAGTGTTGGGTACGCTGCTGTGCCTTATGGGCTATGGTTGAGTGGCACACTGAATTTGTGGACTATGTCCCATTTGGGTTGTGTTGGGGGGTGGAGATTGCTTGCGTTTCTGCTTTGGAGGTCCCTATTGCTTGAGCAGATTTTTGAGGGCCTCCACGAATGTAGGTGTGTGTTTTGGTGGTGTAGGTTTTGAGGGACTAAGTGTTGAGTGTGGTGTGGTGCAAGTATTTACCTTCTCATCTTGATGGTCTAGTCCAGTCTTGGGTGAAGAGAGCTTTGCTTCCAGTTTGGCTATACAAGTGCATCTCTCACAGGTTGTAGTGTTGGGTGGTAGGAGGAGAGGGTTGTCTGTGTACACGAGGCAATTGCAGCATTGCCCCAAGATGCTCAGATTCATCAGGTAGACAGGAGAAAGCACCAGGAGCTGACCCTTAGACATGCCTGGATAGGTGTTTATTAAGTACTAAAAACTGTTTTCCTCTAGACAAGTGAGGAAAGTTGAGTGCTGTAGTAATTTGTAGCTTATTTAGTGCTTACAATGAATTCTGAACAAGTGCTGAGCTCAAAGAAACAGATTTGACTGTTAAAACTAAAACAAATGGCTAGTTCTAAGGGAAAATTTGAAGAACAGACTTTATGGTGCCGGGAATAGTTTAAACCTAGCTAAGCAGCGATGCATAAAGTGTATTTTCTTTCCTCAGGGGAATCAGACTGCCTCCTTTTGCACACCTGGGTTTCCTGTGGACAATCTCAATGGGTTGTTCAGTGGAGGACTCAGAAACTTTCATGGTCTTTTTTATAAGAACAGGTTCAAGGCTTTTGGAAACGGGCTGTCCTGACAAGAATAGAAGAACAGATTCAGGACCATGCTAAACCCTATGGGGAGGGTAAGATCCGATTTTGGATGATGTAGACTCTCTTAGCAGAGTACTCGCTTTCTCTCTTGAAAGCCTCGAATACTTAACTTGACAAAGATCCAGGAGCCTTGCCTTACCAGCTGAAACCCCTGTGGGTGGGTCCAACCCTGGATACCTTCCTGCTAGGCTCAAATTGACAAGCACCAAAGCTGCAAAAAAAGGAATTGATTTGAAGACCAAGGATTCAACCCCATCCTGTTGGGGTCCGTGCCTACCATATGGCTCTACGACTCAGCCAGGTCAGACGCTGTCAGAGCTGACCTCAGAGAACTCATCGGAGTCAAGGATGTGTGGACTCAATTCTGACACAGATCTACCCCCAAGGGGGAAGGTGGGATCTGAAGACTCTGACCAGAAGGGGTCATACTGGAGAAGGAGCCATTAGAGAACGGGGGGAAGAAGCAATCAACTCACCCTGATCTGACAGTGGCCGGAGACGGAAGGGCCCCAAATGAATTTGGTTATGGAGAAATCTCATCATCGACTGCTTCAGTGAGACTCCTAGAAACATGACTGACTTAGCAGATGATGCAGAAGAAGGTGACCTGGATTGGTTGTATGGTCAATCTTGGTGGGGAAATTGGCTCATAAAAACCTTGGTGGAGCAGGGGATCCTATACCTATCAGGCCCAAAGAAGCATTAGCTCTGAGGGTCTAGGAATTTTTGGATCTGAAGCCGAAGAAGGTGTTTGGTCTGGAGACCTTTTCCTGGAGGTCTCAGCCTTGTCCTTGTCTTTGACCTCAGGTTTATTCTTCTGTCAGGTGGCTTCTTTGACAAGAGTAGAGAGGAGGAAGAAGCAGATTTTCTAGAAACAAAGTGGGGTTATCTCCTGTAGAAGGTGGAAGTAAATCCTTTTAACTTGTTCCTGTGTTCAGTACTGCCTCTCAGGTCAAAGGCTTCACAAAAGGAGCAAGTGCTGTCCAACGGTGAAGGGCTCAAACAATACATTTTTCATGTGAATCAGGGTTGGGAAGAAGCAATGCACTTAAAGCACGAAGGCTTTTTTTTTTTTTTTTTAATTAAATTCTATAAGCTACCAGGAGAATATATATGTTTGGATCCTCTTTAATTTCAAAATTCCACAATCCCCAAAGTGCACAATATCAAACTCAAAATCTAGGGACTGTGGAATCTCAAAATAAAAAAAAGACCTAAAAAAACATGGTTTTACAGGGGGCAAGCTCCCCTGCACTCCCCACACCCCCTACGACTTAAATATGCTAACTCCAAGATCGCTCTACAGTGAAGAGAATGGTAATGGAGATTGCTATACAGTGCGGAAATGGAACATTACTGTTCTCGTCACTGTAGTGCGGTCTTGGACTTAGTATATTTAAGTTCCAGAGAGTATAGGGGATGCAGGAGGGCTTGCCTCCCGGCAAAACCATGTTTTTTTATGTCTTCTTTTCTCGAGGTTTTGAGTTCAATATTGTGCACTTCGGGATTGTGGAATTTTGAAATTAAAAAGTGTACCCATATATTTATTTGTATACGTATATATCACACACACACACAGACACACACATGAATATCAAAAGTGTTTTTGGTTAGTGTCTTGGGAGAAGCAAGGGGCTGAAAAAAATAAAAAAGAAGAAGAGCAGAAAAATTACAATAAGGCAGAAGATAAGGAAGACAGACTAGTGAACAGATTAAATTTTGCTTCTCTTTCGATATAAAAACATCCACAGACTGCCTGAGCATGCACAGATCCATCCTTTGCTTGTGGCAGCAAACAAGATCAGATGGAGCTCATTCTCTACACAGGGATTATGGGTACGGAGAGAAGCCCAAGCCCCAGACCTAAAAGCTTGAGAGTGGTCAAAGTCAGATTCAAGGTCAGATTGGAGATTCCATACATTGAGGAACAGATGGAAAAGACATCAGCTCTTTTGGTTTGTTTGCTATAAGATATTTTAACTACACAGTGCTTTTCCTTTGTGTGTTTGCATATGTTTGTGCACATGTGCTCTGATTTTTTAAATACATTTCCACTACTTTAAAACCACGGCTCTTATGTGTGTGAGGTGTGGAGAATGACTGAGGAAGGGGTGAATGTCTTTCAGAAAAATATTCACTTTGCAATCTGATAAACACCAAAAACTCTTGAAATAAGACTTCTCTCATCAGGAGTTACTATGCTACATTTTTTGCTACCTGCTAGGTGTGTGCACAGCAATAGGAATAAGAAAGAAATATGTTGTACCATAAAACACGTTAATCAGTCCATTAATCTCTTAAGTACATGATGCGGTGGAAAATATACATCACAATAATGGTAAACAGCTGCAAAAAATATATCTATATCTTATATATATATATATATATATATATATATATATATATATACACACACACACATTTAGACATACACATATATGTATATATATATATTATATACACACACACACACACACATATATACATCCAGGATCATGCTGGCACAGGGGCTGAAAAGAAATCCAAAAGAAATCTTAGAGAGATTGACCTTTAATCCCAAAAGTAAAACCTCCAAGACAAGTTGCAGTTTTACACATTTTAAACACAGTCAACTGGTACCAAAGAATGGTCAGTGATGGCCAAATATCTACTGCTCCATGACATGCAAATTGCGACCTCACTAGCTATAGTTAGCACTGTAAAAGATTGCGAGGAAATGCACAGTATCCATCACAGAGTCATGTGAAGAGGAGAAAGTAAAAGTTGTGGGTTAAAAATAAACACTCCAATTTCAGAGATTAAGCATCTGATCGTGTATGCAGTAATACTTCCAGGTATCCAAATGTCTGTTTACAGCTCCTGAATGATCATTTTCCATGATGATTTAGGCAAAGATGCAGATTCCCGCTTGAATATAGGTAGCTTTAAACAGTATTATGCCCCAGTGCTTCATTCATCCTTGTTATCACACTACTACAGCAACCCCCTTGAATATCTCATGTCAGAAACTGTCTACTTGGCAAGTGCAGAACAAAAGACTGCAAGGCTTTTCTTCTATACCTATCTATAAACCTACCATAGGATACAGCATTCCTGACCCAATCTTTACTGTCTTGGTTGCCTCTTAAATTACTCCTGTCCAATTATTTCTTTCACTAGTGACTTTTAACAAAAAACTACTGGCCTTCTCCTTTAAACTCCCAAAAGTCCCTACCATAAACCTCATTGAATTTAATGCCTACAAACATGCCAACTTCAACCTGCTCTAAGGTGAAATATCAAAACCTACTTGACTGCAACCTTCCCTGACACATACTACAGCAAATTTCACCAAGGAGTTCTACACCTATTTTGAAAAATGTATATAACCAGCAGTCCTTACTAGAACCAAGTATCACAGTAAATTCAAAACCAAACCATAGTTCTGGTCCACTGTCATAAACAAACTATACAAGAGAGACTACTTAAATTATTCAGCAGCCTCAAAACCATTTTATCATGGATAACATCAAAAGCATTTAAAAAAAATAATATGAAGAACACTATCAGGTCCACTAAAGGAGCCCATGGGCCTAAGCTGGCCTCTGATGTCAAAGATAAGTAAAACCACTACCCTACATTGCTTTGAACTTATTCATGACATCTCCAGCAGACATGGCTAATATCCTCGCAAACAAATTTATTGCCAAGTACACTGCAAAGACTTTTACACAAAGCCCAAAAATATCTAAATATCTTACTCCCCCAATTACTTCTAAAGATAATTTATGTAAAGTTCTAACTAAGAACAAAAACACTTCCTGCCTGGGACCTGACTATACCAGTTGCTTACTTAATACCATTAAATACCCTTGCAGACAAACTCCTTAAACCAAAGTTTTTACCAAAGTTTAACTACTGGTTTTGCATCCAATGAGTGGCATACTGCAGTGGTGATGCCTCCCCATAAGATTTACCTTACAACCAACTCAGGTAATTATAGACCTTTCAGCCTTACAATCATCATCTATAAAGCTATTAACCACTATCCTCAAGCTACCATATCAAGAATCTTATCAGACTTGACTTTCACAAAGCCTAAGTGTTGGAAGTTGGATCCTGTCTACTGAATCTGGTAAACTTCTTCAAAATGTGCAAGTGCCTCATCAAAAAGTATGAAAGTGACCAGAAGTGTCCCACAGGGCTTTATGTTGGGTGGGACCTTTCTTTTTTGGCATTTACTTCTTAGATATCCAAGCAGAGAGCCAAGCCCTTAGGTTAATAAACTCTTGCAGACCTCTGCAAACTAGGACTTATTAAGTCACCCTCTAACACTCAAATCCTCCAGAATGAAATCTCTGTAACAAACTCTTGGTGTACAAAAATGGGTTCAAACTAAATCTTAAAAAGTGTAGTATCATCACTTTTGTACACACCCCCTCACTGTATAAACTGTTTACTTTCAAAATGTCAAAGTTCATAAAAATGAACATTTGACACTTTGAAAATGACGTCATACTTCCTGCATACTACTACTTGTTTTTGGCTGTTCCCATTAGGGGTCGCCACAGCAGATCATCTGTTTCCATTTCTTCCTGTCCTCTGCATCTTGCTCTGTCACACCAACCACCTGCATGTCCTCTCTCGCCATATCCTGCATACTAATTACGTTAAAATGTCAAATCTGTTAATCAAATTCAACAGATTCAACAGTGATGGCAGAGAAGGTGCAAACTAAGTTAAACACCTACACTGTCATTCATGTTTTAGCAGGGGGGCAAGCTTCTGTGGGAGGCTGCACCCCCACACCCCCTGCAAATTAAATATTCTAACTCCAAGATCGCATTACAGTAAGGAAAAGGATACATTTCCCAATCTGCACTCTACCGTGACTCTATGCATAACATCTAGTTCATATCAGCGAGTGCAGACTTGCATCTGCTATGTACTCTCGATCTCCTAACATTCGGTAACATGGAAGTTGATTAACTGCCATTCAACTTTCCGTGTTCGCTGAACCAACGTTCAACTTTTTGACAGTAAACCTGTATAAACACTTCTCTACAAAAAGAAAATGTAGTCAGGGACCTAGGAACTTGGGCCAGTATCTTCCTCTCTTTTGACTACTGTATGACAATGGTCATTAGGAAATTGTTTTATTTATGAGCTGACTGCCAAAGGAGTATCATTAAGGTCTCAAGAGATAATCACTCCCTTTATACACAGCAAAATGCTTCTTTAAAGGAAAACAGTGATGTTTAGCATTTGATGTTCTATACTTTTGGACTTGCGACTTACACTTGAGACTTGAAATTATAAAAGGAAGTCTGATGATTTGAAAACATAAATAAGGTGCAAAAGACAACAAAACAGTACCTAAAAGAAAACCGGAAATTAACAGTACGTTAGAGACAGCAATCTGTAATCCCTGTGAAACTGTAGTACAAGGAATGTCTTCATTTTAAAAAATTATTCATTCACATGTGAGCATATATATATATATATGTATATTTTCACATCTCTATGCAAGTTAAAAACAAAATCTAAAGATAGTTGGCAGAGCCATTCATAAAGGATACCAGCAACAATCTGCTCACATGACCTGAGGACATCAAGGGCAGACAGAATCTTCTGAATAAAGAAAATCTCACAGGTACTGTACAGCCACATGTACAAAAAACACTGAAAGAGGAAGGAGAACCCACCTTAATGGAAGTACGAGGTACAGTAAGGAAAATGAAGGCAGCGAAAGTGGTTGGTTCAGATGAAGTTACAGCAGATATGATCAAGATCTTGGGTGCATTAAGGCAGCAAGGTCTCCTGGCAGTACTCACTGCAGTCAAGGGGGAAGGGTGGGGGGGGAGAGGGTGGGATAGCCCAGATGACTGGAGAATAAGAGTTATAGTGTTAGTGTACAAAAGCAAAGGGTATATTCACAAATGAAGTACAGAGGTGCCAAATTCTTGTCACACTGCATGAAGGTGCTGGAAAGGGTGAATGAAAAAACAATGCACTGCTGGAAAGGGTGAATGAAAAAACAATGTACAGAGTAAAAAGATGTCAGATGAGCAGTTCAGTTTAGATCATGATACAGCATAACTGACTTGAGATCTGCAGTGTGAATGATACAAGAAAAGAAGATCAAGATGAGGAAGAAGCCCAACTATGCATGCCTAAACTTGGGAAATGCATATGCAAAGGTCCCAAAATACTGATGTGAAACGTCTTGCGACAATACAAATTTCTAGAAACACTGAATAATTAATGTAAATATGTACAAGGATCCAATGATACAAACAGTGTCTGGACTAGCCAAGCATTCACAGTGGAAGTGTGTGTTCTTCAGGGTGCTGCTCCGTGTGCACTACTGTCCATATTGGTAATGGACATCAACAAACCAGTCAGCAAGATAGATCAATAAAGCAGCTTTATGCAGATGATGTAACACTGCAAGTGGACAGACTCCGATTAAGAACTTCAACAAATAATGGGAATGCAAAACTTAAGGAAAATAGGATGAAAGAGTATAGACAATGTAGTGGTCATGGCAACAAATGGCAAAAATCACAAGTGGAAAACTGAGATGGGAAAACAGTGGAACAGGTTAAGAACTTCATCTACCTGAGAGGAGTGGTTGAGCAGAAAACAACTGAATGAAAAGGTTCAAAGCTAGAATCAAAAGTTGCTGCAGCCAAGAAACAGTGTTAGTGTCAATGCATTACAGAACAATGCTAAAAAGTACGGTGTAAAAAACAATGGTGCAACTAGTGTCATCATGTGGCACAGAAATCTAGGCAGTGAAAGTCAAGCAGCTAAAGAAGTTTGAGGTGACAGGATGTGTTTGAGATGTGTTGTAAGATGTACACTGGAGGTAATGAAATAAAGACAGAGGAATCCAAAGTAATCCCAGTTGTGGAAAACGTTAACAGAAGAGATTATAATGGTTTGATCACACATGCAGAAAACCAGGAGGAGATTCAGTAAAGCAGATAAAGGAGAGACAAGAAACAGCAAGAGGAAATGAGGATACCCAGACAAAACAGAAATGGATTGCATGAGAGAAGACCTGTGACAAGCAGACATACCTGCTGAAGAACGTAGGACAGTAACTGTGCGTTGAGAGCGGTGGCAACAGTTGACAACACCCCAACTCCTTTTAAAATGGGTTAAAAGGGGAGATCCTGGTATGTATCATCTCCCCTTCCCTCATTCTAAACTATATACATTAGGCATACACAGAAATATACATATAATTTGACTTCCTCATAAGGCACTATTGTCGATGTGCATAATTTTGACACCAAACAGACATCATGCACGCTGACATACAATTATGCATGCAAAAACTTTTAAACAAAAGAAAACTTTTTTTGCAGGGGCAAGCCCCCCTGCACCCCCCCCACACACACACCCCCACTACTAATTATATATACTCTAACTCTGAGATTGCACAATTCTCGGGATAATGGCAAATTTGCCTCATTGAGAATCATCCAAGCCATACATTTCTACCTCTTAGAGAAAGAAATTTGGGTAAAGCCATAAATAATGAGAGCATTAAGTCCTAAAACAGGCACAATTTTCAAATATTGCTCTTAAAAACTAAAGGAACACACCAAAAATAAAAGGCATAAATCTTGATATTCTGCTGAAATCTGGACACTTCAGAGTGAAGGCCCGATCTGCTACTTTTGTAACTAAACAGATGTCAACCAAAGCACTGTTCGACAAAAGTAGCAAAACCCATATACAAACACAAGCACACACACTTGCATACATACAGATTTATTTTAAGTAACAAACGCACAAACATCAAATAATATATCAAATGCCGGCATTTTGAAACACACATTTAATGAAAGCCTAACTGACAAAAGCCAACCCCCCCCCCCCCCCCCCCAGAAAAAAATCATAAAAGAAAGCAACTTTCCTTCTGCAATCTTATAACAGGGGAATCATAAGCATCTTAAGCATTACACGGTATACAAGTCTTAAGACCATTTATGTCTTACCTTAGACTGTCCTGGCTTTTACCAAGGAGGGCTAGCTCAGTCAAGCAGAGGGTAAATTTGTGAATACACATCCAGTCATCCAAAGATACTGTATCACACTCTGCTGGATATGCAGCAGGGGTCTTTTCCAGAGATAGTGAAGGTGCTGCGTAATGACCCTCTCTCTCCAGGTTTTGCTTATTTGCTGATGGAAATCTGGATCCCTGGTTCTGGTAATTGTGAGATTATTTGAGTTGTGGAGATGCAAAAGATCCAGAACCACTGGGTCTCTAATGGCACAAAAGTCAAGACATACAGCTCCCCTTAGAAGGCTATAAATACTGAATAAAGGGACAGAGCTTCAGGTCCTTTCTGGTAGCTTTGAGGTTTTAAACCAGCAGTCTTAGTCAGAAGCCTCTGAGGTCTTTCTAGTTGTTTGACAGGACTAGTGTGGTACATCCCAGAGGGGGCATCATACTCAATAAGTGGCCTATCAACCAATGCTGAATATAAAAGAACAATGACCTTTTTAGATCTAGATAATATTTCTTTGTGAATTAACTATATTAAGTATGACTTTGACTACTGCTGTTGCATTACAATCAAAGGAAAGGGAACTAACAACCTAGGTTCCAAGAACTTTAACATTCTCATTTTGGAATGGGGGTGTTGGCTACTTTATACACTTGGAGAAGGGCTGTTTACCAAAAATGACAATATTGCACTTTTTAGTATTTAATCTGACCCCATTTATTGTACATCAGGTATTTACAAGTGTAAGTTCTTGCTGAAAGGCTTGGGTGTCAGAGGAGGACTTGACAGCAACTCCTAGTTTACAGTCATCTGTAAACTTAGTCAGAGGTTTTGGTTGTTGGTCTGAAGACCAGAACACTGAATGCTGAAAACTTCAACATCTGAAGTTGAAGGCTGGACTTCTGACAGTTCATCTCAGAAACTGTAACCTAGTCATTACAGTTGACTCTAACAGACACACAGACAGACACACAGACACACAGCTGAAACTTTCAACAATAGCTGAAAATTTCAGCATTAACGTAACAATCCCAAACTTACCTTTCACAATCCACCATCCACCCTTCACCATTTTCACCACTTAACCAACAATACACTATATAACCAGCACATTTGACAAAAATTACCATTCAGGTGAGAGAAATGGTTAATGGGATATACTAAGTATTGCCAGTAACCTCTTTCAAAACTAAAACTTGAACTTCAAGCATTCATATACTCGTTGTTAATGCTGTAGTAGTATCATTCATACAGGGCATCAAGTGTTGCCAGTCTCACTTCTAGAAGCTGTAAACAGAACTTATTTCTGTAAATATTTTTGACCTTGCACTACTGGATCTACATGCACATCAACCCTCCTGTCTTAAACGACCTAGCTCATGCAATGTGGATTAGGTTCATAGGTTAGTACTAAGCTAACTGCCCTTGCGAGCCATTTTAAGCCTAGCCAGTTATCTCTTGTGAGACTCAAACTATGCACCTTGTGTTTGTAAGGCAAACACCTTAACCATTAGGCCACCCTCATTTCATGTTGTAAACTATCTAACTAGAGTGCTTTTTTTGTTATACTGAGATTGCACAACTGGGGTGAGCTTGAAAAAGACCCAATGGGATCAGTGCTCTACACCAGTTAACAAAAATGAATACATATATAAAGAAATCAAACAAAAAATAAATCCACAGGTCAACAGCCAGTGCCATTCTTTCAGTAGTCTGTAACAGTGCATCCAGTAACACTCTTCAGCGGCTCCCACATAAAAATAAGGTCTTAGTTGCCACATCACGCTATCTACAGACACGTGTGAAAGGTGCATTGGTCATAACAAATACATACCTGTAACAAAAATATCAGTATTGAGATTACTGGTACATCCACACCGGATATAATCTGTGTGCTCCTTGTATGACTGAATTTCAGTTGAGTTTGGAATATCCCAAAGTCGTGATGTATAATCATCTGATCCTGACATTATTCGAAATTTATCAGAAGTAAAATGTGTCACGTGCACAGCTCTGTGGAGGGGAAAAAAAATCAATACTGTGATTTCTCTTTGCTGCATAAGAGCTACCAAAAATATCTAAGACCAACTCATTTAACAGTTTACTTTGAGATGCTACTCACCAAGTAAAGAATACTACTTAAGACTGCCCCAGTACATGGTTATAACAACAAAATATAGAAGCTGTAAATAGTAACAGCAATAGAGTGAGAAATACCAGTATTTTACACATCAGCTATGGAGCAATGATTTATTTTACAATTAACAAAACAGGTACGCATACAAAAGGCAAGCATAAACACAAATACCTCGTTTTGATCTATAACCAGTAACCATGGACAACAGAAAAGGAATCTGCAGAAGGCAATAACACCCCACCAGAAGTATACATTCTAAGACTGCAAATGCATATAGTGATCTGTGCTACCCTAAACAACACGACGACCACACTGACCTCTGTATCACTTGTCAAAAACAGACTTCAGAGTACAAGTGCACGCCTAAACTGTGCTAGTTATTTCTCACTCACTCCTCTTAAACTTCTTCTTCACTGTGTGCATCAAACTCTTTGTGCTCCTCTACCTGTTGAATAAAACTCTTTAAAGCAGTGTACAAGACTTTTCTCATTCTAGCCTCTTACTTGTCATGCCACCACTCCAGACATTAGATGTCTCCCTTAACCTACCTGTTTAAGAGACTTACCAGCACAACATATGAGAGAGCTATTTCCTTTCAACATGTTTAGAAAAGCATACTGCAGTTACGTCTAGGAGGAGCTTTCTTCTGCTAACAAAAAACAATGCATTACATTTGATTACGAAGAAAAGATAAAAAAAGATGGATTCTTAGCAACACTTGAGTAATGTTCTACACAGGACATCTGAAATCCAATGCAAACAGTGCATCTGGGAAAAAATACGGAACCTGAAAGAAACAGTTGTAGGGAAGCAATGAAAGAGGACAGTAACCTGTGAGTTGTCATATCATTTATTCAGAGCTTCCCTGTGGATTGCATCTAAATCCATCTGTGGACCTACAAAGTTGATGCAAATGTTTTTTTTTTTTCGTGCACTTGCTCTATCTTGGTGCTATTTAACAGTTATGTGCTGCATTTATTGATTTGTTTGAATTTCACTGTTTTTCAGCCTGCACTTATTAAAGAAATGCCATCTGTTTGTTACTATACTGCTCTTTGCTCATTTTAACAGTATCTTGATATTTCCTAGCTTCTTCTGATACTGCAAAAACTGTTCTGAGTTTATCAAAGCTTTCCTGATTTTGCCAAAATATTTTTAAATTTTGCAAAGTTTTTATGTGTTTGTAGACGCTTTCCTACATTTGCACACATTTTTCTGTATTTGAGAACAATTCTCAGGGTTTGTGAACTTATTTCCAATGATTCCTGATATTGCAGGAGTTCTGCCTTTTGCTGTAAAGCATTTGTTGCTGCACTTGAGTTCAGCATCGGTTTTACATTAAGAGGGTTTTATTCTGCACTCTGTTGGGAGCACAGAGTTGATTCAACCTATCCAATTTGGGAACTGCTGGTGGAAGGTTTACTGTGTGTTTATCTCATTGACCTGAGGACTTCACTGTGTTAAAGTCTTTCATCCTGCTGGTATAAAAGCCTTTCATCTGCACATCACACAGATGCAGCTACCCATGCCTTGTACATATGCAAACCTCTCCAGTTTAAAATCCTCTATAGGAAATGTTCACCATGGTCATCCACTGCTCATAGCTGATTGAAGAGCTGCTGGTTTGCACAGATACTACCACCATTGCAGGTCATCCTTCAGCATACTACTAAACACTCTCACTTAGACCTTTAGCTGAGTACCCCCTACTCCTTCCCATCTACTAAGGATTGAATATAATGGATAGGCACTTCACAGCCAGCTGTTTCTGGCTTGGTGGATATAGGTATCATGAGGCAGTATAGCAACTGCCTCATGTTCACTAACCACTTAATTTTTTAGAACAAACACAGTATGTTTCAGATGTACATATGCAATGTTATTAAAGGCAAAACTCTCACATGCACACACAAAAAATGCAAACCAGGTTCAGTGTTACACCCAAAACACTCGCTAGCAATACTAAGGAACAAACACACACACCCACAAAGCAGAGTTACTTGCATGTAATCTACTCAAACCTCTAAGACCTCCTAAAAGCATTTCTCTCTCAAAAAAAGACAGCACCTCTCACAACACGTAACTGTGAAAATCACAGTAGCCCTGCTTTCAAGCCCATATGGCAACACACCATACAGTACAACATTCTAGTTATTGGGGATTCTATTTAAAACATAATGATGTCCCTCTTACCAGGCTAAACAAGATTACAGTGAGCTGTCCGTCTACAGCTGGGATCCACCAGATCACGCATGCACTTAGGTCTTTAAACCACATGTACCAGTATGTCATGTCATAGTCCACATGGCCATAAATGACCTAAGATCTACCTCACTGGACTACATGGAGAGAGACACACGACGGAATTCTCTAAATACATGTCCCAGGCGGCTTTGAATCTAGCCTTGTGTAATATCCTACCTTCACCAATGATGATGCCACAGTACTAGCAAAAATGATCGATTTCAACAATTGGCTTAGTTTCTGGTGTCACAACAAGGGGATCCAATAACAAACCCCCGATGCTTTGTCAGAGACAGTTTGCTTGTCACTACTTGCCTTCTGAATATTAGCAAAACTTTATATATCCTCAGTGTCTTTTTTAGGCCATGCAAAGTTGTTATACCCTCCAACATAAGAAATAAACTGCACTCCCTGAAAGCACTCCTCACCCTAAAGAACATATGTGTAGGTACAGAACCATGGACAGCACGGTGGTTATCAAAGCTACAATGACTTTCACACATTTTGATCTCCTTCAGCTCAGGATAAAACAAAGGGAGAGGCTCTCAGTGCTCATAAAGGACAAGTACACCTCTAGACTGGTCCAACAACATGACTCACTTGAGGTGCTCCATGCCCAACTAACCACAAGTGCAACCCCCTACCATATTCTTGGTAGCTAAAAATTACCTAATACGAGTCTGGAAACAACACCTCCTACCTAAACCTACTGGAATCTCTTAACATTCAGCCTAATACCATATTTATGGGTGACTTCAACTACTGCTCCATAAACTGAGAGACTTGTACGACCCATAATTCACTTGCTCAGAAGTTAATGGACTTTGTCAATGCAAACACCCTGGTGCAACTAGATAGCACCTCAACTAGAGATATAAATATCATAGACCTAATACTCATGAACATGGGGGGATATTACTTTCTCATGTGCATTAATTTCTCCCTGGCAAAATCTGACCACAAAATGATCTCCTTTAGTATTAAAACTAATCTAGAACCCCCATCAAACTCCAAACATGTTAAGAACTTTGCTAAGGCCAATTATCTCAAACTAAGTGACAGCTTATTAAACTTCCAAGCCCTTCCCAACCCAGATGATAAAGAGGCCTACTCTGTGCTGTACACAAAAGCAATGTATAGCCACATTCATACCTGCATAGAGGAGGCAGTACCTGTCAGAATCAAACCTATAATTACTGGCAAAAATAATCCACCCTGGTGGACCCCTAGCATAAACAGGCTACAAGGAAAACAAATCCTCTCCAAAGCAAAGAAATAACAGACAAAAGATACTCAGTCTAAACAAATAAATCAGAGATTCAGTCAAATCTTCCAAAGCAAACCATGGGGCAAAAATAGCCTCCCAGGTGAAAGAACCATAAGGCTTTTTTATTTAATTATGTTAGTAAACTCAGGGGAAATGATCAGCAATGTGCAAAGTTAATTATGAATGGCAACAGTTAAACCCATCCTAAAACTATAGCAAACTGGCTGGCCAACAAGTTCAGTTCAAACTTCTCCCATCCTTCACCTCCTACCACACCCCAAAGAAATACCTGCAACCATCCTCCTACCGGTCATTATGAGGGAACTGTGACCACCAGGTAAGCTGTAGCAGAAAGGAAATCCTACTGTTTGTTCAATGCATGTGAGGCCAACCATTTCCCCCAGGGATGACAGTACCAGATTCAGAAGTCAGACTCTGCCTCACCTGATGAAAGAAATATACGGATACTCCTAAGTGCAGTCATCAGACCATGTGAGCGATGCTTCCTACCTATACCCATCAACCTCTTAGTACTAGAAATGTGGACAACATCTAAGGCCCAAAAATAGGGGCAAATTTTAAATAGTGCTCTTATAAACTTCGAAAGTTGCTAGAGCAGGATTTGTATAAGAATACATTTTTCTGAAGGATATAAAGTCTGAAGCTGCAATTTATGTCATTATTTAGCAATTTCACACCTCAGTGTTTATGAGAAAAACACACATTTTATGAGGAACAGACCAAAAGAACGAGGCAAAAACGTGGACATTTTATGAAAATCTGGACAGTTGAGAGCTACGTCTCTAACAAGTGATATTTTAAGGAAAACCTTATCAGAATGGCAATGTTCAATTTCAAGTTCCACCAATATATTCAGACAGGCGCTTTCCTCTAAGAGGATCTTATCAAGATGTAAGGAGCATCAAGCAGGACAACAAAGCAATGTGTTTTCTTGCCATCATGATCATATCTGTGCTATAGGATAATTCACCATAAGGCATAATTTTAACATTTCTAAATTCAAAAAAGACTAGGTGGTAGCAGATGTCACATCCACTGCGTGACTTCCACAATGAAGTGCTCATAGTTTAGAATGTGTATCCTCAATCAATCACATCTGATTTAGCAGTCTCAATAGATCAGCAGGTATCCCCTCACACCTTTGGTGCAGGAGACTGTGGGTTCTGTCCCCACACTAAGTGGCTGATTATTCTTTCTAGTACTGAAACTGAAGTGCAGCACATGGGGGAGTGTTGCACTCTTGAGTGCACCTTCCTTTGGATGAGACTCTAAACTGTGGCCCCAGCCACTTGAGTTGGTGGTAGTTCAGGTGGATACAAAAGATCCAACAGCATTTAACGTACAGAGTAGAAACTGCTTTAATTCCATCTGATTATTTAAACCTCTTTACAATAGGTGTGCATTCATACTCATAACATGTATATGTAGTTAATTCTTTTCTGGGGGGAAGGTCCCCAGTGCACCAGACACATTTCCCTTAGTCTATAGGAATACCACCTCAAGTATCCCCTGAAAAGTAGCTAATGGCCTACAGGGACTAACCCAGTAACCCTGATGGAGTTGCTGCATATCCATGAGACAAACACCACTCGCGCAACCAGCATGCAAGGCCTTAACCTGGTCTGTGACATTAACAGAATTTGTTGGAGGGATAGATTTGTGCCCTAAAGACTGAATACACTCCCTCTACATGTCAAGCAGAGTACCTCTCTAGCACTCTTTAAGAGGAACCTGGACGAATGGATGGGAAACAGAAAATATACCCCTGGGATCCTACCTGTGTCCCTGCTGGACAGAGAAAACAGGTGCTGACTGAGGGAACATGGGTGAAATTCTTGGGTAGGCTTATAAGGGCCTCCAGGCCAATAGACTAGTATCATCCTATGAACCAAAATGAAATAAATACATAAATAAAATAAAATTACATGCTGGAATCAAAACCGTAGGAAGAAATAACTTCAGATATGGTAAAAGGGTAGAGCATGAATGGAGGGGATGCAGATAATACCAGTCTGATGTCTGAAAGTAAGCAAGAGTTTAAGAGCCTACTGAACTGAAAGTAGAAAACACTAAAGCTGACTTTTTGCTCAGCATCAAAAACCCAGAATTATGTCATCTAGTCCAATGACTTATTTGCAAACAGATGGAAAGGAAGTAGAGACAGTGAAGCATTTTCTTTTTCTAGGTTTAAAGTTATCTGCAGATGGTGACTACAACCATGAAATTAAAAGGCTTGATTCTTGAAGGAACAGCTATAGAAAATATGTCAACTAAGGCCCATTTAGCTATAAAGCTATGATTTCTCCAGTAATACTCCAACACTCACAGCCATATGAGAAGTATATAGTGTAGAAAGTCTAACACTGGTTATATCATAGCATGATAGGAAGTACAGTTGTGTACACTTACATAAATGTAGATGTTCAGGTGTAGTCACTGTTGCAGTCATCACCTGTGGGTTATATCCCTGCTGTGGTAGCCCTTGGCTGGCCTGAATACTGGAGACAATTTTTTTTGCATCGGCTGCCATCGCCTGTAGTCTGACATCAGGTTGTCAGTGCTATAAAGCAAGGCAGCCGACGTCATTACATCAGTTTTTTTTTGCCCTAACCCATCAGAAGCACAAAGAAATAAGGACAAGTGGTCTTGGTGGCTAAAAGCCACCATGGAAAGCTCATGTCCCCCTAGGGAAACCAGGGCTGCAACAGAGAATACACTCGAACATCTAAATTTATGTTAAGTGTACACAACTGTACTATGTTCTTAGTGTTTCACTGCTGCAATCATCACTGTGGGAGGATTCCCAAAGCTAAGGAGAGGGATGGAAGGATAGGTTGGAGTCCTAGGCATGGGCCAGCAGGCCCTGCAGAACTGCAGAGGCAAACCCTGCACTAGACTTAGAAAGAAGAGGTAGGTGGTAGTGCGTTGTAAAGGTATGGACAGAGGTCCAGGTGGCAGCTTCCAAGATGTCCCTGGTGGGGACTTCTCTGAGGAATGCTGTGCAAGTGGAATGGGTACAGATAGACTTGGGGGGGGGTCGCATGTAGTCTGTAGCAGAAATGGATACAATGGGATATCCACTTGGAAATGGTTTGGAAATGGGCTTCCTCTCTGCCCCAGGGGCAAAGCTGACAAGTAGTTGGTCTGTTTTTCTGACTGGTGTAGTATGGTCCAGATAGCATCTGAGTTGTCTGTGCACATCTAGTGAGTTTAGAATTCTTTCCCCCTTGTTTTGAGGGTTGGGAAAGAAGGTGGATAGGTGTATGGCCTGGTTGAGGGTCACATCAGATACCTACTTAGGCATAAAGGAGGGGTTAGTCCTCAGGGAGACCCTGTCTGCATGGAAAATGATGAAGGGCTCAAAAGCCATGAGAGCCTGAAGTTCTGATACTTTTCTCGCAGAGGTGATAGCTAGTAGGAAGGCCATTTTCCACGAGAGGCATTTTAATTCTGTAGTAGCAGCAGGTTCGAAAGGAGGTAAGGTTTGTTTTTGTAGAACATAATTCATTTCCCAGGGAGGTGTGGGGGACCTTCTGGGAGGTCTGATAATTAGAAGCCCCTCTGAGGAATTGCTTAATCAAAGGATGAGAGAAGAGTGGTGGGTCTGAATCATAATGGGCAGAAACGGCTGATGCATGGATTTTAATAGAGGAGAAACAGAGGCCACTACTGAGAAACTCTGCTAGGTAATCCAAAGTACGAGGGATAGAAGGATGGGACATACTGGCCCCTTCGGACTGGTTCCAGGAGCAGAATATTGTCCATTTCCCTGCGTATGATTTTCTGGTGCTGGGCCTTCTGGCCTCTGTGATGTCTAAGACCTGTTGGCTTAACAGGCACTCCTTGTTAGCTTTTAAGGTATAAGCCATGCTGAAAGACTGAGAGTCTATAAGTCTGGGTACAGTATCTTCCCCCTCATCTGGGTCAAGAGGTCTGAGATCAGGGGAAGCTGCTTGGGAGGCTGTAAGGTCAGATTGCGTAGTAAGGGGTACCAATGCTGTCTGCGCCAATCTGGAGCAATGAGGATGGCCTTTGGTCTCTCTTCCCTTATTTTGATCAGTACCTTGGGAATAAGGGGCAGAGGAGGAAATGCGTACACAAAGAGGGAGTTCCAGGAGAAGGTCAAGGCATCCACCTTCCACACTAGGGGGTGATACTCCCTGGTACAGAACCTTTGCAGCTGTTGGTTGAGGTGCGAGGCAAAGAGATCCACTTCCAGAGTCCCCCACTCTGGAGTGATTTGCAGAGATTTCCCTGTGGAGCTACCATTCGTGGGGGTCCAGTAAGTTTCTGCTTAGGTGGTCTGTCAGGGTGTTGCTGACTCCTGGTAGGTATTGGGCGATTAGGTGTAGACCCATGGAGGTGGCTGTAAGCCAGAGGCTCATGGTTAACCTGCACAGAGGGTAAGATTGGGTTGCCCCCCGTTTGCTGATATACCACATTACTGTGGTGTTGTCTGTTTTTATAAGAAGAACCCCTGGCCTGAGATGGGGTTTGAAAGAGGTCACAGCCTTTTGTACTGCCATCATTTTTTTCTGATTGATGTGCAAGTGAAGTTGCTGGGCATCGCAAAGACCTTGGGTGCACCTACCTGCTAGGTGAGCGCCCCAAGCAATGTCTGAGGCATCGGTGGTGATGGTCTGGCTGGAAGGGCGGAGGATGAAGAGAAGACTCGTGTTCCTGGCACAGGTCTCTGCCCACCAGAGAAAGTCGGCCCTTAAACATGGGATCAGAGTGAGAGAGGTCTCTAGGGACTGAGAGTGCTGGCACCAAAGCTTCTTTAAATACCACTGAAGTTTTCTCATGTGAAGCCTGGTCAGACGAATGAGAAGGATGCAAGATGCCACGTATCCCAGGGCTTGCAGGAAAGTATAGCTGTGTACAATTACCATAAATGTAGATGCTTAAGTGTATTCCCTGTTGCATTCATCACACTTGGGTTATCTGCCTGCAGGTAGCCCTCAGTCGGCCAGAAAACCAGAGACTTAGTATTTCTCCATCAGTTGTTGTCACTCCAGGACTTGTGTCAGGCCTTCAGAGATATAAAAACAGGCAGCCGATGCCATTACATCAGTTTTTCTTGCCCCAAATGTCAGGAGCCCCCCAAATAGGGAGCTAAGTTATGGTGGGGAACACACCACCAGTAAAACGTAAATACCAATACCTCTGAAAAGGGTGAGTAATAGGCATATAGAGTAGAGTAGAGAGGGATAAGGGGGCTGGAGGGAGGGAAAAGTACAGTTTTGTACCTACCATAAATGTAGATGTCCGATAGGCATGCATCTGCAGTCCTTACAAATGGGTTGTCCTGTCGTCAGGCAGCCCTTCGGTCGGCCGGATTCCAAAGTCTGGGTCTGGCCTCGGCTGATGTCGCACTTCACCCGACGTCATAGCTGCAGTTATTCGGGTATAAAGGTATCAGCCGACGCCATTTTCCTCAGTGTTTCTTGCCCCAGATGCCAGGTGCCCTCTAGGAAGACTAAATTTGGATAATTGCAAAAGTTTCCAAATAAGAGAGAGCAAATAAAAATAAACATGTATATACATATATACAAACAAATACACCATAATAGATTCCCCCAGCTAGCTAGAAGATGGGTAAATACCCTAGGAGTACCTCAGAGTGGAAGGAGGGAGGGTAATCCTGACTGCAGATGCATGCCTATCGGACATCTACATTTATGGTAGGTACAAAACTGTACTATGTCCTTCAAGGATGCATCTGCAGTCCTTACAAATGGGTAGAATACCATAGCCAAACTGGGGGAGGAGGAGTAATAGGATTATGGTGTAGTTAAGATCCCTTGCAAAACAGCAGTGGCAAAACCTGCTCGGGATCTGGAGTACAAGGGTAAATTATAATGCTTGGCAAATGTATGCACGGAGCTCCAAGTAGCAGCCTCTAAAATGTCTTTGGTAGCCACTCCTCGTAAAAAAGCTGTGGTAGTGGCTGTAGCCCTTGTAGAGTGAGGTCGGATGTTTTCTGGAGTTTTCTTCCCATGGTAAGAGTAACAAAATCTAATGCAATTTCCTATCCACTTAGAGATTGTCTGTTTTGAAATTGCTTTTCCTTCCATTCTTGTTGCATATGCTACCAGTAGCTGGTCAGTTTTTCTATTGCTCTTGGTCCTGTCCAGGTAGTAACGTAATTGTCTATGTACATCCAAGGTATGCAACAGTCTTTCTCCCCTGTTCTGTGGGTTGGGGAAGAATGTAGGCAGGTGGATAGCCTGGTTTAAAGATACCCTGGAGACCACCTTTGGCATAAAAGTAGGATTAGTTCTCATGGACACTATCTTGATGGAAGATCAGGAAGGGCTGTACTGCCATTAATGCCTGTAGTTCAGAAACCCTTCTTGCTGAAGTGATTGCAAGCAGGAAAGCAGTTTTCCATGATAAGTACTGTAATTCTGCTGTTGCTGCTGGCTCGAAAGGAGGGAGTGTCAACTTTTCTAGCACAAAGTTCAAGTCCCATGCTGGCAATGGTGGCTTTCTAGGTGGTTTTACATTTTTAATTCCTCTCAGAAACTGCCTGAGCAGAGGATGTGAGAAGACTGGAGGGTCCAAGTTGTATTCTGCTGAAATAGCTGATGCATGAATATTAATGGAAGAATAGGACAGGCCATTGTGGAAGAGCTCTGCCAAGTATTCCAGGATGTTAGCTATGTTTACCAGTGACACATTTTCTCCTTTTGCAGTACTCCAAATGAGATACCTTTTCCATTTTGCTGAATAATTTTTTCTTGTTGAGGGTCTGCGAGCCTCCAAGATAATGTCTTTAACCCTTTGAGATAAATCTGGGTTATTTGGTCTTATGCAATGTTCCAGGCAGTCAGCTGCAGTGTTTTCAGGTTTGGATGCAGGGTTTTGAAGTTGTTCTGTGTTAACAGTAAGGGAACTAGGGGCAGAGGCCATATTTGTTCCCGAGACATGCTCCTCAGTAATGGGTACCAATGTTGCCTTGGCCAGTCTGGAGCTATCAGGATGATCCTTGGACGGTCTTCTTTGATCTTCAATAGCACCTTGTGCATCAAAGGAAGAGGTGGGAATGCCTATGCTGTCAGGTTTTTCCAACTGAAAGATAGGGAGTCCACTTTCTAAGCAAGTGGGTGGTACGTCCTCGTGCAGAATTTTTTCAGTTGGTGATTGTGTGGGGATGCAAATAAGTCTATTTCTGGTAGTCCCCATTTCCCTGTAATGGTTTTGAAGATGTCCGGATGCAGCATCCATTCATGGGCATCCGTGGTAGTTCTGCTTAGGATGTCTGCTAGTATATTTTCTTTTCCTGGCACAAAAATTGCTTGTAACTGAATGTTGAAGCTCAGGGCCACATTCCAGAGGTCCATTGCCATCCGGCATAGAGGGTATGAATGCGTGCCTCCCTGTTTGTTGATGTACCACATAACTGTGGTGTTGTCCATCCATATCAACAGTTGACCCTGTCGAAGAAATGGTCTGAATGTCTGAATTGCCAGTTTTACTGCCAGCATTTCCTTTTGGTTTATGTGTAGGTGCAGCTGGTCTTGAGTCCATAAGCCTTGTATGCACTTGTCCAGCATGTGCGCCCCCCAACCGAGGTCTGAGGCGTCCGTTGTGATGGTCTGGCTTGGTTGAGTGCTGTGGAAGGGCAGTCCTTTGTTTGATTGACAGGTCTGACCCCACCATTGGAATTCTTGCTTCAGGCATGGAATTATTGGAATTTGGGTTTCTAGGCTGTGCTTGTGCTGAGACCATAAATTCCTTAGGTACCACTGTAACTTTCTCATATGTAGTCTGGCATGTGGAATCAATATTATGCAGGATGCCATGTAACCCAGGGCTTGCAGGACTTTTCTTGCTGTTAGCTGGTTCTGCTTTGTTAATGCCATGAAGTAGAGAGGAGTTGTTCCTGTTTTCTACTGTTAGGAATGCCATTTGTTTTGATGTGTCCAGCTCTGCACCCAAGAAGGTTATCCTTTGGGATGGTATCAGCCTTGACTTTTTTATATTGACTGTGTATCCCAGGGCTTGCAGTAGATGAATGACCCTTTTCAAGTCTTTTGTTAATTTGTTTTTGTTGTCCGCTTGTAACAGGCAGTCGTCCAGGTAAGGGTAGATTTGAATTCCCTGAAGCCTGCAATGAGCAATTACTGATGCCAGGCATTTCGTGAATACTCTGGGCGCAGTAGATAAGCCAAAGGGCAATGCTGAAAATTGATAATGCTCTGATCCTGCAAGAAATCTGAGGTATCTTCTGCAATTTGGTCGTATGGGGACGTGCAGGTATGCCTCCTTGAGATCTAGAGTTACCAGCCAAGACTCCTTGCCCAGCATGGGAAGAAGTTGCTGTAGGGTCAGCATTTTGAATCTTGGAACAATGAGGTATGTGTTTAAAGCGGACAGGTCGAGAATAGGTCTCCATTGGTTTTCTTTTCTTGGTACCAGGAAGAGTCTGGAGTAAAATCCTTGCCCTTGTTCCATAGATGGTACCTTTTCTACAACTCTCATCCTTAGTAAGTGAGTTATTTGTTTTAGAGCTTCTGTCTTCTGATTTGGAGGTAGGTTTGGCATTCCTCTCTTCCTTGGTAGAGTATGGAAGTGAAACCTGTAACCTTGGTCTATTGTATGTAAAATCCATTTGTCTCCTGTGATGTAATGCCAGTTTACTGAAAATAAGGCTAGCTTCCCGCCTAAGGGTGCTTGTAGTTGTTCCCTGGTAGGCGGTGCCAGAGCCAAGTCACTGTGATTGTCCTGTGGAAGTGGTGGTGGCTGGATCTGTGGCTGTACCTTGCTGGTTGTTAGCCTGCCACTGACGTCCCCTGTAGGCACCTCTGGATTGACCCCTGCCTCTTGAGCGCCTATTCCTGCCTCTCTGAGCTCTGGAGGTGTCTGGAAAGGACCAATTCTTGGAAGGCCAATTCCTGCTAAACCTTGGAGGTTGGACCTGCAAGAAATCCTTGACTGTCTGGACAGATTTAGCTTTCTCTTCCACCTTCTTCAGCACCTGCTGTGCAGGGGAGCCAAACAAATTGAGCTTATCCATGGGAGCATCTAGGAGCTTTGATTTAACATGGTCTGGTAATGACTGCTCTTTTAACCATGCATGTCTTCTGATCACTGTACCAGTCATGGCTGATCTAAAGGAAGCCTCCAGTGCATCATAGCCGCATTTTAAGGAATGATTACTGACCTGCTGAATGTTGTGTACCATTTCCTGAACAGATTTTTTGTCTAATGGTTCATCCGAGGACAGTTTTTTAGTTAAAGTACAGTTTTGTACCTACCATAAATGTAGATGTCCGAACTGGATAGCATCTGCAGTCATAACAACTGGGTTGTCCTGTCGTCAGGCAGCCCTTCAGTCGGCCGGATTCCAAAGTCCGGGTCCGGCTTCGGCTGATGTCGCACTTCACCCGTCATCTCTGTTGGTCTTCGGGTATAAAGGCATCAGCCGACGCCATTTTCCTCAGTGTTTCTTGCCCCAGATGCCAGTAGCCCTCTTGTAGGCTAAAAATTTTGGATAAATGCCAATGTTTCCAAAAAGATAGTGGTAAACACAAAAAATAAGCATGTATGTACATATATACAACAAATACACCATAAAAGACTCCCCCCACCAGCTAGCTATTAGGAGGGTAAACACCCTAGGAGTACCACAGAGGGAAGGAGGGAGGGTAATCCTGACTGCAGATGCTATCCAGTTGCGACATCTACATTTATGGTAGGTACAAAACTGTACTATGTCCTTCATGGATGCATCTGCAGTCATAACAACTGGGTAGAATACCATAGCCAACTAGGGGAGGAGGAAGAAACTAGATTATGGTGTGTTTAGGATCCCTTGCAGTACAGCAGTGGCAAACCCTGCTCGGGATCTGGAATATAGAGGCAAATTATAATGCTTGGCAAATGTATGCACGGAGGTCCAAGTAGCCGCCTCAATAATGTCTTTGGTTGCCACTCCTCGTAAAAAGGCTGTGGTAGTGGCTGTTGCCCTTGTAGAATGAGGTCTTATGTTCTGTGGAATTGGTTTTCCATGGAAGGAGTAACAGAATCGTAGGCAATTTCCTATCCATTTGGAGATTGTCTGTTTGGAAATAGCTTTTCCTTCCCTTCCTGTTGCATAGGCTACGAAAAGCTGATCAGTTTTTCTGCTACTTTTTGTTCTGTCCAGGTAGTAGCGTAGCTGTCTATGTACATCCAAGGTATGCAGTATTCTTTCCCCTCTGTTTTGTGGGTTGGGAAAGAAGGTAGGTAGGTGGATTGCCTGGTTTAAAGACACTCTGGATACCACCTTAGGCATAAATGTAGGATTAGTCCTCATGGACACTATCTTGATGGAAGATTAGGAAGGGTTGTACTGCCATTAGGCCTGAGTTCAGAAACCCTCCTGGCTGAGGTTATTGCCAGTAGGAAGGCGGTTTTCCACGATAGATGCTGTAGGTCTGCTGTTGCTGCTGGCTCAAAGGGTGATAGTGTCAACTTTTCTAGCACAAAGTTCAAGTCCCAAGCTGGTAATGGTGGTTTCCTTGGAGGTTTTACAGTCTTGATTCCTCTGAGGAACTGTCTGAGTAATGGGTGTGAAAAAACAGGTGGATCAAAGCTGTATTCTGCTGATATAGCTGATGCATGTATCTTGATGGAGGAGTAGGACAGGCCTGAATGTAGAAGTTCTGCCAGATACTCCAGAATGTTAGGCATATCTATGTTTGGCACATCTTTTCCTCTTTCAGTACTCCAAATGACAAACCTTTTCCATTTTCCTGCATAGTTCCTTCTAGTTGAAGGTCTGCGGGCTTCAAGAATAATGTCTTTAACTCTTTGGGAAAGTTCTGGATTAGCTGCTGCTATGTGATGTTCCATGCAGTCAGTTGCAACGTTTTTAGGTTTGGATGCATGATGCTGTAGTTGTTCTGAGTTAACATCAAAGGCATCAGGGGTATTGGCCACATATTGTTCTGAGACATGCTCCTCAGCAGTGTTGTCTTGGCCAGTTTGGAGCTATTAGGATTATCCTTGGACGTTCTTCCTTGATTTTTAGTAATACCTTGTGTATCAAGGGAAGAGGTGGGAATGCATATGCTGTTAGGCCTTTCCAACTGAAGGAGAGCGAATCCACTTTCCATGCTAGTGGGTGGAATGTCCTTGTGCAGAACTTTTTGAGCTGGTGATTGAGAGGGGAAGCAAATAGATCTATCTGAGGCATTCCCCATTTCTTTGAGATGGTCTTGAAGATGTCCGGGTGTAGCATCCATTCGTGGGCATCCGATGTGGTTCTGCTTAATATGTCTGCTAGAGTATTTCCTTTTCCCGGTACAAATATTGCCTGTAACTGGATGTTGTAGCTGAGTGCCAGGTTCCACAGCTCCAAAGTCATTCTGCATAGGGGGTATGAATGAGTGCCTCCCTGTTTGTTGATGTACCACATGACTGTGGTGTTGTCTGTCCTTATCATCAACTGGCCCTCTTTGAGAAATGGTCTGAAGTTTTGGATTGCCAGTTTTACTGCCAGCATTTCTTTTAGGTTGATGTGCAGGTGAAGTTGATCCTGCGTCCACAATCCTTGCACGCATTTGTCCAGCATGTGGGCCCCCATCCTAGGTCTGAAGCGTCTGTTGTGATGGTCTGGCTTGCTTGACATCTGCGAAAGGGTAGCCCTGGGTTTGACTGGCATGCTTGAGCCCACCATAGGAACTCCTGTTTTAAGCATGGAATTAGTGGAATTTCTGTTTCTAGGCTGTGCCTGTGTTGGGACCATAAATTCTTTAGGAACCACTGTAGTTTTCTCATATGTAGTCTGGCAAGTGGAACCAAGATTATGCATGATGCCATGAAGCCCAAGGCCTGCAGTACTTTTCTTGCTGTTAACTTGTTCTGTTTTGTTAGTGCCAAGAAGTAAAGAGGAGTTCTCTTTGTTTTCTGCAGTTAGGAAAGCCATTTGTTTTACTGTGTCCAATTCTGCCCAAGAATGTCCTTGTCTGGGATGGGATCAGCCTTGATTTTTGTAAATTGACTGTGTATCCCAGTGCTTGTAGCAAGTAAATGACCCTTTGTAAATCTGTTGTCAGCTTGCTTTTGTTGTCCCTTGTAGCAGGCAGTCGTCCAGGTATGGGTAAATTTGAATTCCTGTAGTCTGCAGTGGGCGATTACTGATGCCAGGCATTTTGTGAATACTCTGGGCAGTAGATAAGCCAAAGGGCAATGCTGAGAATTGATAATGCTCTGATCCTGCAAGAAATGTGAGGTATCTTCTGCAGATTGGTCGAATGTGGGCGTGCAGGTATGCCTCCTTGAGATCTAGAGTTACCAGCCAACACTCCTTGCCCAGCATGGGAAGAAGTTGCTGTAGGGTCAGCATTTTGAATTTTGGGACAATGATGTATGTATTTAAGGTGGACAGGTCGAGAATAGGTCTCCAACTTTTTCCTTTCTTGGAACTAGGAATAGTCTTGAGTAGAATCCCTTTCCTTGTTCTGTTGTTGGCACTCTTTCCACAGCTCTCATGTTTGCTAACTGCATTATCTGTTGTAGAGCCTCTGTTTTTTGATTTGGAGGTAGATTTGGCATTCCTCTTTTGACTGGTAAAGTGTGGAAGTGGAACCGGTAACCTTGATCTATGGTTTGTAAAATCCACTTGTCTTTTGTGATATAGTGCCAGTCCTTTGAAAATAAGGTTAATTTGCCGCCTAATGGAGCTGCTATTTGTTCCCTGGTAGGCGGATTTAGAGTTAAGTCACTGTGGCTGTGTTGTTGTAGTGGCAGTGGTTGTGTCTGTGCCTCTGTTGTTGCCTTGCCACTGTCGTCCTCTGTAGGCACCTCCTCTGGATTGGTTTCTGCCTCTGGAACGTCTGTTCCTGCCCCTTTGGGATCTTGTGGAGTCAGGAAAGGACCAATTTTTGGCAGGCCAGTTCCTGCTAAACCTTGGGGGTTGGACCTGCAAGAAATCTTTAACCGTTTGAACAGATTTTGCTTTTTCTTCCATTTTCTTCATTACCTGCTGGGCAGGTGTACCAAACAAGCTGGTCTTATCCATAGGAGCATCTAATAACTTAGCTTTAACATGATCCGGTAAAGCTTGTTCCTTTAGCCATGCATGCCTTCTTATCACTGTGCCAGTCATGGCTGATCTAAATGAAGCCTCCAGTGCATCATAGCCACATTTTAAGGAATGGTTACTAACCTGTTGTATGTTATTTACCATTTCTAATACATATTTCTTATCAATTGATTCATCAGAGGATAGCTTTTTTGTTAACTGATCAAGCATAAACTCTTGGTATTGTATCATGTGAAACTGACAGTTTAAAGCTCTAGCTGAGAGAGTAGCTGAAGTGTAAACCTTTTTGCCCCATCTGTCTAAAGACCTGGCTTCCCTTTCAGAAGGAATAGGGTTTTTAGCTGTGGTCGCGGCTACTGCCTTGGGACCCTGGGATATAGTTTCGGGGTCTGCAAGTGGGGCCTTGTAAAGGTGGTGATGAGTGTCTGGTACCCTGTAAAATCTGTCTGGTTTGGCAGGGGCTGGAGGTAAAGAATCTGGTGCAGAGCAGACATCATTGAAGGCATCATCCACTACAGAGAGCACAGGAGGTATAGCTAAGGGCCTGTGTTGTGGAAGGTGCAGAAAGGTTCTAAGTCTTTTCCTGGAGTCTGAGAAATCCTGCTGCTGCCATTGGAACTGCTCTCGCATGGCATGTAAGGTTTCCCCAAAGGAAAATTCTTCTGGTGGGGAGGCAGCTGGAATGGATTCTTCAGCATCTGAGTCTTCAAAATTGGAGAAAGGAGCCTCTGGCTGGTCTGTTATGTCTGATTCATCAGCAGAATCATCAGAGGACACAGGCTCGGGGCTCTGCCCTAGGTCTCTTCTCTGGGGCTGAGAGGCCCTGTCTGGGTGAGATTGAGATCCCTAATTAATGAAATTAAATCTTCTGCCAGAGTAAGCATTTGTGAACTAGAAGAGGGCCGGGTTGTAGGGGTTTAGCAGGCACTGTTCTAGTAGTTTTGGCTGCTTTGGCCCTGGCAAAGGCCTTAATGGACATGGCTGCTGGAGGCCTAGCAGCACCACGTGCTGGGGTAGACACATCCAAGGGAATGGTGTCTGAGAAGTCAGTGGCAACCACCGTAGTGGATAAAATTTCTGAGGCCGATTCAAGAGAAGTAGCAGGGGCCTCAGTGGTAGTGATAGATTCTGCTGTATTTTGATCAGTTTTCTCGGTTTCGGCGAAACAGAGACACTCATCGCGTTTGCTTAACCATGGTTTCGGCGAAACCGCGGATCATGATGTCGGTCTTTATCTTTGCGTTTTTTAGCAGTTTGGGTAGTCGGAGGATCCGACGGCATAATATACGCAAAATCAGAACCGAAAAACTGTTCAGCAAACTCCAACCGACGCCTAAGCGTTATCGGTTGAAAGAAGCACAGGCGAACAGGCTGCTACGTCATGGGCTGGGCCTAAACAAGGCAGACAGTAAGAGTGGAAATCCTTATGAGGTATTTGTTTCCCACAGGTTAAACAATTATTAACTTTTTCTGACATCGGCTGAGGCAAGAAAGAGTCCCCAACGGGTACTTAGCTTTAGAAGTCTTGGTAGTATTCGGTAGAAGTAATCTCTGGATCCGACCGACCGGCACTTGCGAACAGCTTCTGCTTGAGCGGCAAGAAAGACTGAGGAAAATGGCGTCGGCTGATGCCTTTATACCCGAAGACCAACAGAGATGACGTTGGGTGAAGTGCGACATCAGCCGAAGCCGGACCCGGACTTTGGAATCCGGCCGACTGAAGGGCTGCCTGACGACAGGACAACCCAGTTGTTATGACTGCAGATGCATCCATGAAGGACATCTGGTCTAACATAAATTCTTGATACTGAATCATGTGGAATTGACAGTTCAAGGCCCTAGCTGAAAGAGTAGCAGAAGTGTAAACTTTTTTACCCCATCTCTCTAAGGCCCTAGATTCCCTTTCAGAGGGGAGGGGGTTTTTGGCAGAGGTAGCTGCTACAGCCTTAGGTCCCTGGGAGATAGTTTCGGGATCTGCAAAAGGAGCCTTATACAAATGATAATATGTGTCCGGAACCCTGTAGTACCTATCGGGCTTAGCAGGGGCCAGAGGAAGAGAATCAGGAGCAGTACAAGCATCATTAAATGCATCATCCACATCAGTAAGTACTGGAGGAATGGCTAAAGGCCTATGCTGTGGCAAATGCAAAAAGGTTCTAAGCCTTTTCCTAGAGTCTGAAAAATCCTGGCCCTGCCATTGAAATTGTTCCCTCATAGCATGCAAGGTTTCCCCAAAGGAAAATTCCTCAGGCGGAGAGGCAGAAGGAATGGACTCTTCAGCATCAGAGTCTTCATAAGGAGAAAAAGGGCCCTCTGGAGGGTTAGAATTATCTGATTCATCAGAGGAGTCATCTGAAGAAACTGGCTCAGGGGGCTCTACTCTAGGCCTCTTCTCTGGAGGTGGGTGAGAGGCCCTGTCTGGGTGTGGTTGGGATCCCCGGATCAAAGAAATGAGATCCTCTGCTAGACTAAGCATTTGTGAACTAGAGCTAGGCCTGTGAGAGGGGGTCTTAGCAGGCACAGTTTTGGTAGATTTTGCTGCTTTAGCCCTGGCAAAGGCCTTAATCGACATGGTTGCAGGTGGCCTAGCAGCTCCACGTGCAGGGGTAGAAATATCCAAAGGGATAGTATCAGATAAATCCTGAGAACCTGCAAGAGCGGGTGGGATTTCAGTTGCAGATTCAACCATGCTGGATGAGGCCTCGGTAGGAGGTAAGCTTTCGGCCGAAGGAAGAACCGAGTGTCGGTCCTTTTCCTTGCGCTTTTTATATATTTGCGTAGTCGGAGTATCCGACGGCATAATGTAAGCAAAAGCGGAGCCGAAAAACTCCTCAGCAAATTCCGACAGACGTCTAAGCATCCGTCGGTTGAAAGAAGCACAGGCTAGACAAGCTGCTACGTCGTGGTCTGGGCCTAGACAAAGTAAGCAGTAAGAGTGGAAATCTTTATGAGGTATTTGTTTCCCACAAGTTAAACAGTTATTCACTTTTTCCGACATCGGCTGAGGCAAGAAAGAGTCCCCAATGGGGTACTTAGCTTTTTAGAAGTCTTTGGTAGTAGTAATCTCTGGTTCTGACCGACCGGCACTTGCGAACAGCTTCTGCTTCGGGCACCACGCGGCAAGAAAGACTGAGGAAAATGGCGTCGGCTGATACCTTTATACCCGAATAACTGCAGCTATGACGTCGGGTGAAGTGCGACATCAGCCGAGGCCAGACCCAGACTTTGGAATCTGGCCGACCGAAGGGCTGCCTGACGACAGGACAACCCATTTGTAAGGACTGCAGATGCATCCTTGAAGGACATCCAGGACTGCAACAGTGACACTTGAACATCTACATTTATGATAAGTGTACACAACTGTACTATGTTCTTTGTGTTTCACTGTTGCAGTCATCACACTTGAGTTGATTCCCAAAGCTGAAGAAAGGGTGGAGGCAGTCAAGAAGAGTTGGGGCTGGCTAGTATGCCCTGCAGGACTGTTGTTGCAAAACCCGCCCTGGATTTGGAAAAGATAGGCAAGGTGGTAATGCTTGGTGAAGGTGTGCACAGAACTCCAGGTAGAAGCTTCCAGGATGTCTCTGGTAGGGACTCCCCTGAGGAATGCTGTAGAGGTAGACGTTGCCCTAGTTGAATGTGTTCTGACCCCCTGAGGGGTTGGATTCCCATGGTGCTTGTAGCAGAAAATGATGCAGTGTGCTATCCATTTGGAAATGGTTTGTTTTAAAATGGCCTTGCCCTCTGCCCCTGCTACAAAGCTGACTAGTAACAGATCAGATTTCCTGAAGGGTCTTAGTCCTATCAAGGTAGGATCTGAGCTGTTTGTGCAGGTCCAAGGAGTGCAGGATCCTTTCCCCTTTATTTTCAGGATTAGTGAAGAATATTGGCAAAAGGATAGATTGGTTGAGAGCCACACTGGACACCACTTTAGGCATAAAGGAAGGGATAGCCCTGAGGGAAACCCTGTCAGCATGGAAAATAATGAAGGGTTCCCACAGCCATAAGTGCTTGTAGCTCAGACACTCTTCTAGCTGAAGTGATGGCCAGAAATAAGGCTGTTTTCCGAGAGGAATTTTAACTCTGCTGACGCCGCAGGCTCAAAGTGGGGTAGCGTGAGCTTTTCCAGTACAAAGTTAAGGTCCCAAGGAGGAGTGGGTGCTCTCCATGGTGGCCTTAAGTTGATTGCCCCTCTCAGGAACAGTTTGATAAGAGGGTGAGAGAAGAGAGGTGGCTCAGTGTTGTAATGAGCCGAAATGGCACAGGCATGGATCTTAATAGAGAAGAACAGGCCTCTGTGGAGTAAGTCTGCTATGTAATCCAGGATTAGAGGTAAGGAGGGCACAGCTGTGTCTTCTCCAGGAGCAGTACCTTTTCCACTTATCACCATAGGATTTCCTTGTACTGGGGCTTCTGGCTTCAAGAATGACGTCCAGCACCTGCTTGCTTAGCCTGGTCACAGGGGACAAATTTAAGGAATAAACCAGGCTGCAAGATTCATGGTTTGCAGCAGTGGATGTAAGATCTGTCCCCCCTACTGAGTGAGGAGGGTTGGGATCTGGGGTAGGTGCCAGGGCAGCACCAGTGACAGGCTGCGCAATAGTGGGTACCAGTGCTGGTGTGGCCAGCCCAGGGCAATCAGGATTGTCCTTGGTCTGCCCTGTCTTATCTTGAGTAATATTCTGGAGAGAAGAGGCAGAGGGGGGAATGCACAGGTTGAGAGGTTATCCCACTGCAAGGCTAAGGCATCCACCTTCCTGGCCCCGCTGTGAGGTGTCCTGGTGCAGAATTTGCTGAGCTGGTGATTGCAGGGGGAGGCAAAGAGGTCCACCTCTGGGGTCCACCATTTTTGGATTACAATACTGATGGTGCGGGGGTCTAATTTCCACTCATGTGGGTCTATAAGATTTCTGCTTAAGTAGTCTGCCAGAGAGTTTTGTTGGCCTGGCAGGAACTGAGCTTGCAGATGAATCTGCATGTCCAAGGCCATGTTCCACAGGGCCATGGTTAGCCTACAGAGTGGGTTCCTCCCTGCTTGTTGATGCACCACATAACTGTGGTGTTGTCTGTTTTTATTAGCAGAGGTCCTGGTGAGAGTAGGGACCTGAAAGCTGTCAGCGCATGCTGAACAGCTTGCATCTCTTTTTGGTTGATGTGCAGATGAGTTTGACATGGGCTCCAGTGGCCCTGAATGCACTTGTCGTCCAGGTGTGCACCCCAGGCATAGTCTGATGCGTCTGTGGTTAGGGTCTGGGCGGTGTGGGGTTGAGAAAAAGGAAGTCCCTTGTGGTTGCATGCTGCTGCCCACCAAAGAAACTCTCCTTAGACAAGGTATGAGAGGTATGACGGTTTCCAGGTTCCGAGAATGTTGACACCAAAGACTTAAGTACCACTGAAGTTTCCTCATATGCAGTCTGGAATATGAATTAGTAGGAAGCAAGAGACCATGAACCCTAGGGCCGGCAGGATTTTCCTTGCAGATAGCTGGGTTCTGGTGGCCATTTGAGCAAAACCCAGCCCGTCAGATATGCTTGTTTTTCTGGAGTAAGGAATGCCATTTGGGATGCTGTGCCCAAGCTTGCTCCTAGAAATACAATCTTTTGATTTATTTTCGTTGATAGTGTACCCCAGGGAGGATAGAACGTTATTTACAAAGGTCAGGTGCTGCAACAGCTGTTCCTGTCTGCCTGAAACAAGCAATCATCGAAGTATGGGTAAATTTGAATTTTTCTCTGTCTGCAATAAGCAATGGCTGGAGCTAAGCATTGCTTATTGCAGACAGATAAGCCAAAGGGAAGTGCAGAGAACTGATAATGCATAGATCCTGCCCTGAAGCATAGGTATTTCCTGCATGAGTCCTTTATAGGGATGTGCAGATAGGGTTCTTTTAGGTCTAGGGTGGCTAACCAGGGATCTTTAGCCATCATAGGAAGACGTTGCTGAAGGGTGAATATTTTGAATTTTGGTACCACCAGGAAGGTATTTAGAATGGAAAGATCTAGGATTGGGCACCAAGTGCCCTCTTTTCTGGGTACCAGGAAAAGTCTGGAGTAGAACCCTTGACCTATCTTTTCTGCAGGGACAGGCTGAATAGCCCTTATGGAGAGCAGGGACTGAACTTGGTTTTGTGCCTCTGCCCACTGGTTTGGAGGAAGATCTGGGAACTCTTTTGGGGTTGGCAGTGAATGGAAATAAAATTTGTACCCCTGGGATACAATGCTGAGAACCCATCGGTCTTTGGTGATGCAAGTCCAGTTTTTTGCATGATGGGCAAGCTTTCCTCCTAGGAGCATGAGCAGTTGGGCAGAGGTGGGGAGAGGAGTTGAGAAGTCATTGTGAATTCTTTCTGTAAAGGGGTGGCTTAGCGCTCCCTGTTTTTGAAGTGGAGGCACTCCATTGCTTAGATCTCTGCATACTCTGAGACTGTAGTCTGGGGGGTCTGTTTCCCCTGGGTCTAGTTTGAGATGGTCTTGAGGGAGCTGGAAAGAACCAATGCTTCGAGGGGCAATGCCTACTGAATCTAGGAGACTGTACTTGCAAGAAATCTTTGACTGTCTGCATAGATTTAGCTTTTTCTTCCATCTTTTTAAGAACCTCTTCTGCTTTGGTGCCAAACAGATTGTCCTTGTTCAAAGGAGCGTCTAGTAATTTTGATTTGACATGGTCTGGCAAGGTCTGCTCCTTAAGCCAAGCATGCCTTCTCAGTACAGAACCAGTGACTGCTGCCCTGCCAGATGTTTCTAGGGCGTCAAAGCCACATTGCAAAGTATGCTTGCTGACTTGGCTTGCAGAATGCATAAGCTCTTGTAATTCTTTATTTTCTGCACAATCTGTAAAAGTAGCTAATTTTTGCTTAATAAAGTTCCATATGTTGTCGATATTTAAAGCATGTGAAACTGGGAATTCAAAGCCCTAATGGCGAGAGTTGCAGAAGTGTATACTTTCTTACCCCATCTGTCTAAAGCTCCGGAATCCCTGTCCGAAGGGATGAGATTCTCAGCTGTGGTTACTTTGATACCTTTAGGCCCCTGGAAGATGACCTCTGGGTCAGCAGTAGTATTTTTGAAAAGGAACTTGTGAGAGAGTCAGAAACTCTGTAGTACCGGTCTGGTTTTCTAGGAGTAGGGGTTTTCTAGGAGTAGGGGGTAAAGTTTCAGGAGTTAGACTGGATTCCATAAAGACATCATCCACAACATCCAGGATTGTGGGTATTGCTAAAGGCCTATGTTGTGGAAATTCTAAAAATTCTCTGAGTCTCTTTTTGGACTGAGGATAGTCTTGGCATTCCTAGTGGAAATGCTCTATTAAAGTATGTAAGGTTTCACCAAAGAAAAATTGTCTGGTGGAGAAGCAGAGGGAATAGATTCCTCTGAATCTGAATCCTTATAAGCAGATAAAGGCATGTCTTTATAATCAGATACCTCAGAGTAGTCAGGCTCTTGGTATGTTAAAGCTGCTGGGGACTGGTCACTTTCTCTTAGCAGGGGAAGGCTGACTTCCCCTAATTAGCATAATAAGGTCTTCTGCCATTTCAAGCATTTGATGCTGTGGCAAGAAAGCCGGTGCTTTAGTTTGGGTCGTCGGTTTTTTAGGTGTAGCTCGGAGTCTTGGTCTTAGAAACTCGGAAGTTTTAGACAGAACTGAAGATGTGAAAGAAGTCATCAGTTTGTGTCGAATATTGGTAGAGCAAAGAAATTCCTCAGAAGTCGGTGCCTGCTCAGCAGCTCTGGACCCATCCAAGGCAGAGACATCCACAGGTTCCGTAGTCGAGAAGAGTCTCGCGGCATTCCGGACTCCGAATGGGTCTTGGTAGAGGCCTGTGAATCCATTGAGGCGGGCATTAGGGACTGCAAAAGCGTCTTACTGAGTACCGGCGAACTGGCGACCAGCTTAACAAAAGCATCGTTGGCAGTTTTGGACCTGTGCAGTCTGTCTTTATTCTTACTTTTTTTAGGAAGATCAGTAGTCGGAAGGCTTACCAAAGCCATTTTGGAATACAGAGATTGAGAATGAAAGTATTTAATGACAATAAGGGCCTAACGACGAATAGTTCGGGCGTTGAACAAGGCACAAAACCGACAGAGAGGTACGTTGTGGTCTGGGCCTAAGCAGGTGATGCAGTAAAAATATAAATCTCGGTGTGTTATTTGCTTTGCACAGGCGAGACAACTGTTAACTTTTTCTGACATCGGTTAGAGCAAGAAAAAAGGATCCCCAACGGGGTACTTGGCATTAGAAGACTTCAGGATGATTCAATTCGGAAATGAAAACTCAGGTACCGGCCGACCGGCACTCGTGCAAAATGATTCTGCTTCAGGCTCCTCGGCAAGAAAGACTGATATAATGGCGTCGGTGGCTTGTTTTTATACCCCTGATTTCAGTCCTGGAGCAACAGCAACCAACGCAGAAATACTAAGCCCCTGGTATTCGGGCTGACTGAGGGCTACCTGCAGGCAGATAACTCAAATGTGATGACTGCAACAGTGAAACACGAAGAACATCTTCCTCGCAATGAGGTGACTTCTGAAAGCCAGCTGCATAAAGTAGAGAAGCAGGAATCTCTGCTTTTCTGGAGATATGAAGGCCATTTGGTATGCTGTGTCTAGCACAGCTCCCAAGAAAATGATCTTCCTGATGGGGTTTTGCTTCTATTCTTTTCATTGATGGTGAAACCTGGGGAAGTTAAGAGTGATTTGACAAAGAGAAGGTCCTGGAGCAGCTTTTCTTTACACTCTGCCTGAATGAGGCAGTCATCCAGGTACGGGTAAATTTATATATTTCTCTATCTGCAAAATCCTATGGCTGGGGCCAAGCATTTAAGGAATACACTGGGAGCAGTAGATAAGCCAAAGGGCAGTGCAGAGAACTGAAAGTGTTGTGAGCCTGCTCTGAAGCGCAGGAATTTCCTGCATGATTCCCTGATGGGGATGTGGAGGTAGGCATCTTTTAGGTCTGGAGTAACTAGCCAGGCATTTTTGTTAGTGTAGGCAGCAGCTGCTGCAAAGTTAGCATTTTGAAACTGAGGACCACCAAGGAGGTGTTCAGAATGGATAGATCCAGGATGGGGCGCCAAGTGTCCTCTTTTCTGGGAAAAAGGAATAGTCTGGAATAAAAGCTTTTGCCTGTTTGATCTGAGGGGACAGGTTCTACTGCCTCCTGGGATACGAGAGTTTGGACCTACTTCAATACCTCTGCCCACTGATTTGGAGCTAAGTCTGGGTACCCTCTTGGAATTGGGAGTGTGCTGAAAGAGAATTTGTATCCTGGAAAAATGATCTTTAAGACCCATTGGGTCCTTTGTTACAGAAAGCCAACTGTCTTTGAAGAGGGAGAGATGAGTGAAGGGAGGGCAGAAAGGGGAGGGGGGAGTCATTGGGAGTGTTTTCCATAGAAGGTTGGCTTAGAACTCCCTGCTTTAGAGATGGAAGTGGTCCATTGTTTGCTTCTCTGCTGGCCCTGGATAGGGGCCTGGAGGATCTGTCTTTGCGGGGCTTACCTTGGCCCTGTCTGCTAGGTGCAGAGAAGGCCCAGTGCTTAGAGGGAAAGTTCCTGCTGATTCTAGGAGGTTGAACCTGAAAGAAATATTTTACTGTTTGCATAGATTTTGCTTAGTTTTCCATCTTTAAGCACCTCTTCTTTTTTTTTCCCAAACAAGCGCTCCTTATCTAGGGGTGCATCAATAGGTTTAGACTCGACATGATCAGGGAGAGGTTGTTCCTTCAGCCATGCAGGTCTCCTAATAACAGATCCTGTTACTACTGCCCTGCTAGAGGCTTCGAGGGTGTCATATCCACATTGTAATGAGTGTTTGGCCACTTAACAAGCAAGAGTGCAGTAAATCTAACTCTTGAATTAGCACAGTCAGGAAAAGTAGCAATCTTCTGTTTTAATAGTTCCAAAGTGTGCTATTGATATTTTAACATATGGAACTGTCAACTGAGTGCTCTGATGGCTAAGGTTGCAGAGGTGTATACTTTTTTACTCCATCTGTCCACAGCTCTGGAATCCTTGTCAGAAGGAAGAGGATTCTTGGCAGAACTACTCTTAGCTCCTTCAGGTCACTGTGTAATGACCTAGAGGTCTGCAGCAGGATTTTTGTACAGGTATTTATGAGAATCCGTACTCTGTAGTACCAGTCAGGTTTACTGAGAGAAGGAGGGAGGGCATCGGGTGCTAAGCTGGATTCATGCAAAACATCATCCACCACTTCTAAAATAGGGGGGATGGCTAGGGGCCTGTGCTGGGGCAGGTCCAGAAACTCCAAGTCTTTTCTTAGACTGTGGGAAGTCCTGAGATGCCCATTGGAAATTTTCTCTGAGGGAGTAAAGGGTTTTCCCCAAAGGAAAGGTTCTCTGGAGGGCAGGCAGAAGGGATGAATTCCTCTGCCTCTGAATCTTTATAAGCAGTTAAGGGATGCTGTTTCTCCTCAAAAACTGAATAGCCAGATTCCTCAGAACCCTGTTCTGCCATAATTTCTGGAGAAGGGTGCCTTTTCCTTTTAGAAGTTGTGGCCTGACTACCCCGGGATAAGGGAGAGGAGATCCTCCACCATTTTAAGCATTTTTGCTTGACGTGGTGGAGCAGTAGCAAGACGGTGGCTAGAAGCAGATTTACTAGGAGTGGCCTGGCTTCTAGATCTGAGAGAAATGGTAGTCTGATGCGAAGACGTCTGTTTTTGTCTAGATTCGGTAGTGCGAAAAGCCTCCTCGGAAGCCGGTACCTGTGTCATGGCTCCAGACCCAACAGAGGCAGAGACGGCCAAAGGCTCGGAAAATGAAGTAGATTTCTCCGAAAGGGTCTTGGTAGAGGCCTGCGTAGATATCGAACCGGGCATCAGGGGCTGCAAAAGAGCCTCACTGAATTCCGGAAAACTGACTACCTGCTTAGTGGTAGCGTCGTTAGAAGGCTTAGCCTCGTGTGGTCTTTATCTCTACGTTTTTTCAGAATGTCCACAAATTGTTGGCGGACTGATGTCATATCGGAATGCGAAGATGGAACACAAAAATAACTGTCTACAAAAAGATTTCTACAGTGAATGGTTCTCGCATTAGAGGGGGCACAGAACCGGCAACTGTGGACATCGTGGTCTGGGCCTAAACAAGTGACGCAGTAAGAATGGAAGTCTCTGTGTGGGATCTGCTTTCCACAGGCAAGAGAAAGTACAGTTGTGAACACTTACCATACATGTTATAATAAAGAAAGGGTACCTCCTAATGCTAAAGTACAGCTATCAGTAACAAGTAAAAACAGTATTCAAAATGAAACGCTGTACAACAATGGCCAATGAAGTAAAGTTCTCTTGGAGAATAGGTAGTGTGGTTAAATGATATAAAACTTAAAAGTGCAACATATATAGCAAAAAACTTGCATACATTTCCAGTACTTAAATTAAATGCACTTACAAGATATTCACGCTGTGAATGCAGTTATACCATAGTGAAATGATGGTGCCAAAGTATCCAGTCTTATGATGGCTTCAAAGTATCAGTAACCAGTCTAACAGATCAAATAAAAGCTTCTAGCTTTAATGGCAGTTAAAATCCTTTTAGTGTAGAAAAAGTTAAAATCTTCATGTCAAGTTAAAATCATGATGTAGAACAAAACAGTCCCTATGTATTCCAAAAGATAAGAGCTTTCGGTATCTTCTTCAGATCGTAGACTGCTTAAGCTGTTATCACAGTTCATCACAGTCACATAGCAGCTACTACATCTTCAGTGTGGCTACTTTGTATATCAGACAAAAAAGATTGGATACTTTGAAGCCATCATAAGACTGGAAACTTTGGAGCCATCATTTCACTATGATATAACTGCATTCACAGCGTGAATATCTTGTAAGTGCATTTAATTTAAGTACTGGAAATGTATGCAAGTTTTTTGCTATATATGTTGCACTTTTAAGTTTTATATCATTTAACCACACTACCTATTCTCCAAGAGAACTTTACTTCATTAGCCATTGTTGTACAGCGTTTCATTTTGAATACTGTTCTTACCATAAATGTAGATGTTCAAGTGTATTCACTGTTGCAGTCATTACATTTGGGTAATCTGCTGACAGGTTGCCCTCAGTCGGCCTGAATTCCAAAGTCTTGGGTCCTGCGTCTGTTGCTGTCTCCTCTTCCATGACGTCAGGTCGTCAGGGGTATAAAACAGGCAGCCGACGCCATTTTCTTTAGTTTTTCTTGCCCCAGATGTCAGGTGCCCCACAAATGGGTAGCAAAAAAAAAAAAAAAAAAAAAAATATATATATATATATATATATATATATATAAAAACTATACATACATGCAACAATATAAACTTTACCTTCATCTACAAGCAAATACACCACAAAGGCTGTAGAAAATAGTGAAGGAAAGAGAAAACTCCAGAAAAAAGGGGGATGGCGGGCGGGTAACCTGGTACTGCAACAGTGAATACACGCGAACATCTACATTTATGGTAAGTGTACACAACTGTACTATGTTCTTCGTGTTTCACTGTTGCAGTCATTACATTTGGGTAGAATCCCAAAGCTATGATGGGAGGCTGGAGCTAAACTGCATTAGGGGTGACTATTAGGCCCTGCAGAACTGCAGTGGCAAAGCCTGCCCTGGACTTGGAGTAGAGAGGCAAATGATAATGGTTTGTAAAAGTGTGAACAGAACTCCCAGTAGCAGCCTCTAGGAATGTCTTTGGTTGGTACCTCTCTGAGAAAAGCTGCTGATGTAGCTGTAGCCCTGGTGGAATGAGACCCAATGCCCTTGGGCACCGGTTTACCATGGTTTAAGTAGCAGAAACAAATGCAGTGGCTTATCCACTTTGAAATAGCCTTTCCCTCTGATCCTACTGCAAATGCCACTAGTAGCTGCTCAGTTTTTCTTAGAGCTTTAGTCCTGCTCAAGTAGAATCTTAGCTGTCTTTGTATGCCCAAGGAATGCAGAATCCGCTCTCCCTTGTTCTGCGGGTTTGGATAAAAAGTTGGCAGATGAATAGTTTGGTTAAGAGCCACACTGGAAACCATCTTAAAAAATGATAAAAGACTCCACAGCCATGAGGGCCTGTAGCTCTGAAACCCTTCTTGCTGAAGTAATTGTCAGTAGCAAAGCTGTTTTCCATGATAAGAACTTTAGATCTGCAGTAACAGCTGGTTCAAAAGGAGGCAGGGTGAGCTTTTCCAACACAATTGAGGTCCCATGCAGGAATTGGTGATCTTCTGGGAGGCCTTAAATTTTTGGCCCCTCTAAGATACTGCTTTAGCAAAGGATGTGAAAACATTGGTGGCTCTGTGTTGTAATGAGCAGAGATGGCAGAGGCATGGATTTTTATTGATGAAAAAGATAGGCCTTTGTCAAGCATCTCAGTCAAGTATTGTAAAATCTGAGGAATATTTGGCTCTGCTGTGTCAGTTCCTTGTGCTTGGCTCCAAGCACAGAATCGTTTCCATTTATCAGCATAATATTTTCTAGTACTAGGCCTTCTGGCTTCCAAAATGACATCCATCACAGATTTACTGAGAGGTGTTTGAATAATTACATGATCAGCCATGCTGCCAGGTTCAGTGTTCGGAGCTGATTGTGCAGGATCTGATTGTTTTGCTGAGACAGTAAGTGAGGTATTGGAGGCAAGTACAAAGCTGGGAATTGAGACATATTCCTTAGGACTGGGTACCAGTATTGGTGGGGCCAGTCCAGGGCAATTAGTATCATCTTTGTTTTTTCTTGTCTGACCTTTAGTAGAACCTTGGGAAGAGGCAGAGGGGGAAGGCATAAACTGATAGGTTTTTCCAAATGAAGGATAGGGCATCCACTTTCCATGCTTGTCTGTGATAAGTCCTTGTGCAGAATTTGTCCAGTTGATAATTCCAAGGAGAGGCAAATAGGTCTATGTCTGGGCTCCCCCATTTCTCCATTATCATGCTGAAGACTTGTGGATCTAGTTTCCACTCGTGAGGGTCCATAAGGTTTCTGCTTAAGTTGTCTGCCAGAGTAATTTGCTCTCCTGGCAGGAATTGAGCTTGAATATGTACTTTGTAAGTCAAGGCAGTGTCCCACAGTGCCATGGCTAGTCTGCAAAGGGTGTATGAGTGCATGCCCCCTGCTGTTTATGCACCACATAACAGTGGTGTTGTCAATCTTTATCAGTAGTTGTCCTGGATGAAGTAAGTCCTTGAAGGCTGTCAGGGCATTTTGAACAGCTAACATCTCTTTTTGGTCGACATGCAGATGCATTTGTTTTGGGGTCCATAGGCCCTGAATGCATCTTCCCGCCAGGTGGGCCCCCCATGCATAGTCTGATGCATCTGGTGTTAAGGTTTGGCTGGCAGGGGGAAGAGTGAAAGGCCGTCCCATGCTTTGGTGACGTGCCTTTGCCCACGAAAGAAACTCCTGTTGTAGGCAGGGAATGAGAAGAATCATTGTTTCCAGACTGTGACGGTGTTGACTCCATAAACTTTTTAGGTACCACTGCAGTTTCCTCATATGCAGTCTTGCATATGGAATCAGTAGAATGCAGGATGCCATGAACCCAAACGCCTGCAGAGTTTGTCTTGCAGATAACTGAGTTTTTGTTGCCATCTGTTTGAAGTAAGTAGTCAGTTACCTTTGTTTGTCTAGCGTGAGGTAAGCCCATCTGGGCAGTTGCATTTAAGCTTGCACATAGGAATGTTATCTTTTGAGAGGGTACCAGTTGTGATTTCTTTTCATTTATTGTGTACCCTAGGCATGTTAAAAGCCTTTTCACAAACGCCAGATGCTGAAGAAGAATGTCCTTGTTCTCTGCTTGAATGAGACAGTCGTCCAAGTACTTCTTTGTCTGCAAAATGCAATTACTGGTGCCAGGCACTTTGTAAAGACCCTGGGCACAGTAGATAAGCCAAAGGGCAGTGCAGAGAATTAGTAATGCATAAAGCCAGCCTTGAAACGGAGGTATCTTCTGCACGATTCCCTTATTGGGATATGCAGGTATGCCTCTTAAGTCTAATGTCACCAGCCAAGCGTTCTTGCCCAGCATGAGCAGAAGCTACTGCAAAGTCAGCATTTTGAATTTTGGAATGTCCAGGAATGTGTTCAAAACTGATAAATCCAGTATTGGGTGCCAGGCCTCGTCTTTTCTGGGTGCCAAGAACAGTCTTGAATAAAACCCTTGTCCTTTTTCCTGTTCTGGAACTGACTGAATAGCCCCCATATCCATGAGGGACGTAACTTGTTTCTGTACCTCTGCCCATTGATTTTTTGGCAGATCTGGCCAACAGTTTGCAATTGGCAGAGTGTGGAAGTGGAATCTGTATCCCTGAGATACTATGTTTAACACCCACTTGTCCTGGGTTATTAACTGCCAATTCTGAGCATAAAGTGCTAATTTCCCCCCTAAGGGTGTTGCCAAAAGACAAGTGCTTGGTGATGACAGAGGGAAGTCCTTGAGACTGTTTACTGTAGGGTTGCGCTTTACTTCCTTCAGATTTGGAGGTAGAAGCACCCCCATTGCTCTGACCTGTAAGAATCCTGTGACTGGTATCTAGAACCTTTAGGGCATCTGGATTTCCCCGTGAAGCTCTGTCGGACACAGGAAAGGACCAATTTTTTTGTAGGCCAGTGTCTACTGAATATTGGTGGCTGCACTTGTAAGAAGTCTTTAAAAGTTTGCATAGACTTAGCTTTGTCTTCCATTTTCTTCAAAACCTCTTCTGCCTTAATACCCAACAGAGTATCATGCTGTAAAGGTGCATCCAGCAATTTAGCTTTAACATGATCAGGCAAATTTTGCTCTTTTAACCAGGCATGCCTCCTAATCACAGATCCAGTAACTGCGGCCCTGCAGGAAGCCTCTAAGGAATCAAAACCACATTGCAAAGTATGCTTTACAACTTGTTCTGCTGCATGCAACAATTCCTGCAATTCTTTATTTTCTGCACATTCAGAAATATAATTTTCTGTTTCAGTAACCCCATAACATGTTGTTGATACTGGAGCATATGAAACTGGCAGTTTAAGGCCCTAATTGCCAAGGCTGCAGATGTATAAACCCTTCTTTCCCCCATCTATCCAGTGCCCTGGAATGTCTGTCACAGGGGGTAGGATTTTTTTTGCTGTTGAGGCCTTAACACCTTTTAGACCCTGTGAAATAGTTTCAGGGTCAGCAGCAGGGTTTCTAAATAAAAATGTGTGAGTCAGGAACCCTGTAATATCTGTCTGGCTTGCTAGGAGCTGGACGTAAGGAGTCTGGAGGCAAGCTTGCTTCCAAAAACACATCATCCACAATGTCTAAAACAGGAGGTATGGCTAAAGGCTTATGCTGAGGGAGAAGGAAATCCCTAAGCCTCTTTTTTTGATTCTGAGAAATCTGGACTCTCCCAGTGAAAATGCTCCCTCAAAGTATGCAAGGTTTCTCCAAAGGAATAATCTTCAGGAGGAGATGCAGATGGGATAGGTTCCTCTGCATCAGAATCCTCATAGGGTGGTATAGAAAATTCCTGATCAGAAGAGGAATCAGAAGAAATAGAAACCTGATCTGAAGATTCATAATCAGTGTCTTGCCTAGGCCTTTTATCAGGAAGGGGTTGGGAACCCCCATGATCAGGGTAATTAGGTCTTCAGCCATTTTGATCATCTGCTTTTTGGGCATAGAGGCCTGAGCACGTGGCTCATGCATCGGTTTGTTTAGCTTTAGAAGTTGCTTTTGTCTGATTTTGAAGCTGGTGTCAGTTTTATATAAAAATGCTGTGGCCTGACTAAACCCTCAGAAGCCAGAACCTGCTCAGCGGCTCCGGACCCATCTGAGGGAGAGACATCCGCGGGTACAATACTTTGAGAATCTCACGGAATGCCGGACTCCACATGGGTCTCGATAGAGGCCTGCAACTCGAACATAGCGGGTATCAGGGGCTGTGAAAGCGCCTCACCGAGTACCGGCAAACCGGCGACTGGCTTAGGAGAAGCTTCGTCGTCTGTTTTGGACCTCGACAGTCTGTCCTTTTCTTTGCGTTTTTTGTGAACTCCGGTAGTTGGATTGCTATCAGACGACATTTCAGGACAGTTAAATCTGTTTCCAAAATATTTTGAAGCAAAGATATACCGACGCTCAATAGTGTGTTGGTTAAATCTAGCACAAAACCATCAGCTAGGCACGTTATGATCAGGGCCTAGGCAAGGAATACAGCATAAATGGAAATCCTTATGAGGTATTCGTTTCCCGCAAGTAATGCAATTATTAACTTTTACTGACATCGGTATGGAGCAAGAAAACATTTCCCCAACGGGGTACTTAGCTTTAGTGAAGACTTCGGTTCTGCAACTCGAATTCGAAATTTTCAGGAGTCAGCCGACCGGCACTTGCGAACTGCTTCTGCTTCGGGCACCACACGGCAAGAAAGACAAAAAAAATGGCGTCACTTGCCTGTTTTATACCCCTGAAGACCTGACGTTATGGAAGAGGAGACAGCAACTAATGCAGGACCTAAGACTTTGGAATTCAGGCCGACTGAGGGCAACCTGCAAGCAGATTACCCAAATGTAATGACTGCAACAGTGAAACACGAACATTTGTTAACTTTTTCGGACATCAGTTAGTGCAAGAAAAAAGGATCCCCAACCAGGTACTTAGCTTTAGATGTTTTCAGCTGAAATTCAACTTCTGTTAGCAACCGACTGGCACTCGTGGAAACTGCTTCTGTTACGGGCTCCATGGCAAGAAAGACTGATATAATGACATCGGCTGCCTTGCTTTATAGCACTGACAACCCGACGTCAGACTTCAGATGATGGCAGCCGATGCAAAAAAACATTAACTCTGGTATTCGGGATGGCCAAGGGCTACCACAGCAAGGATAACCCACAGGTGATGACTGCAACAGTGAAACATGAAGAACATCAATAAGTTCCCCAAGTAAGGAGAAAAAGGAGAAGGACACATCTGTAGAAATATGGACACGGGAAAGAGAAGAGATTTATGGTGCAATATTTTTGCAAAGGAGAAAGTAAAACTAATCAATACAAAAAGAGAAGAACCAAACATATTTGAAGTGAAATGCAGGCAAAGGCATCTATACGTGGAAAATTTAACAGTACAAAAATAAGAAAACAGAAGAAAAGTAGAAAAGCATAAGTTAAAGAAATTGAAAGTGAGGTTATGAATTACTTGCAAAGTGAAAGACTAAGTGTAGAAAACCTAACTTTGATAACATCACAGCAGGATAGCATAACGGATTCCCAAATTAAGGAGAAACCAGTGGTGTAGGAAACATCTGATCAGTTGCCATATGAAGATACTTTGGAGCCTTCCACTGGAAACCAGTACAAAAGTTCAGTTGGAGTTGCACAGCAAGGGAAGGAACAGATAACTGTGTCAACTTTGACACAGTCAATGAAGTGGAGTGATAGGCCAGTGACCTCCCATATGAAAGCACAACAGATGACACAGGATGAAATTGAAGAGAATATGGCACAGGAAGATGCTGTGGAACTTTCTACAGAATGCCCACAGGAAATGGAGAACAAAGAATATGCCCTCAGTTTAGAAGAAAATGACCTAAGAGAAGAGTTGCTTGATTTAATAGAGATGGGCAGACATATTAAGACCGATCAAAGAAATAGACTACAGAAAGTCAATAAAACCCCAAATTAGAAGTTTGATAAAACAAATGAACACAATAATTAGGATTATTCACAGAGATTCATGCGGTACAAGAGAAGTAATTAGGATATATTACTGTGCAGCTAAATTAATACCAGATAATCTTCCCAAGAAAACACAGGTAAGTAAGGGGAAAGGAAAGGAAGAAATCAAATGCCATCATGGAAGTATTGAACAGAGAAAACTATAAAGTAATTAAAGACAAGAGGTGCCACTGTCAGAAGAGTATATAAAAGAGGGACTAGATAAACAAAAATACTCGGAATGATTGACATGACACAAGCAATACGCAGTATCAGAACAGATTAGCATCTATTGTACATTATCGCAAATAATAAACTAAAAATATCAACACAGACAGAAAAACTTTAAAGATATGCTAATAAATATAAAGGAAAAGTACAAAATAAGAGATGTATTGATGACCCAAAAACATTTTAGAGAGAACTGGGAAACAAGCCAAAAGGAACTGAAACACCACCAACAAAAAGAAGAAATAGATACATTTTGGAAAACATATCTATGAAGATAACATAAAGACGCTAAATAGAAATAGTAAAAGAAAGAATAAAGACATGGCTTTTCCCGATTAGGGGTCGCCAAAGTGGAACTCCGGTCCGCTCATGATTGGCAGTGGATTTTTACGGTGCCGAGTTGCCAGCCTGACACCAAACCTTCAAAGGCACTCTCATTCACGCTCGCACCTACCGGCATGTCTTTAACGTCACTCGACCATGGGGAGGACATGCACACTCCACACAGAAGGTGCTCCAGTTGAGAATCGAACAGGAGAACCTCTTGCTGTGAGGCAACAACCCTAACAGCTGCATCACCGCGGCTTTTTAGAAGTTCAAATGTACAAGATATGAAATGTAATGAAGTAAAGGCTAGAAAGATTGAAACACTTAAGAAAATTTCCTAAATGGAAAATCCCAGGCCCAGACATCCATTTAGCAGAAGTAAGGACTGACAAAAGTACAGTCTTCCAACAGATATGTTGCAAGGAAGCCGAAGCCACAAACTCAAAAGGAGCCCAAGCTAACTTTCCCAAAACAAAATAAAGATCCCAGTGGGAAGGAGAACAGGCTTCCTGGGAGGCCTAATATGAAGGATGCCTTTGAGGAATAGTGTAGCTTCAAATCTAGAAGCTAAAGGAGGTGACAAAGGCATACAAGTAGAGACAGCTGATATGTGGGCTTCAACAGATGAATAAGCCAACCCAGCATTAAGCAATTCACGCAGATAAGACAGAACCAATGGAGCATCCTGAGTAAGTGGATCCAGGTTATGAGAAAGATGCGAAAACAGAAAACCTCTTCCATTTGGATAAGTAGGATTTCCTATTATTGGATTTTCTGGCCTACTGTAGGGCTCTAAGCACATCAGCTGAAGAACAGACAAGTGGGGATGGATGACAGATCCCGGTCTTGTGCGAATAGGTCCACCCTGTGAGGTTAACTTGCGATGATTGCCTTTGACTAAATGCAGAAGAGGGAACAGTCTCACCCAAAAGGGAGTTACCAACAAGATTTTGAGAGCACCCTGTTGAATTCTGAACAAGACTTCTGGAACAGAAAGCGTATACAAACATCCCCTTTCAAGAAAAATATAGGGTGCCCACCTTCCAAACCAGAGGACCTGGGACTCCTGCACAAAATACAGGAAGCTGTCAGTTCACAGGGGAGGCAAAATTATCTATTTGAGGAGTAGCCCACTGAATGACAATATCCAGAAACATCCCTGTGAAGCATCCATTCATAGGATTGGAGTTAAGAACCTGCTCAGTGTGTCTGCCACAATGTTCTGACCTGAGGGAATGCAAAACGCCTGAACAGTCACTTGATAATGCATAGCAAGATCCCAGACTAGGGGTCCCAACCAGCAAAGAAGACAAGATCTTGTCCTCCCCTGTTTGTTGATATACCTGTGGTATTGTCTGTAAATAAATACCTTGAGAGGTCCTGGGGAAAAAAGAGAATGAAAAGCCTGAAGCGACAGCAGAACAGCTCTCATCTCTTTGAAACTGATGTGCTTTTTCTGTTGAAGAGGCGACCACACCCCCTGCACCTCTAGGGAGCCAAATGTTGCTCCCCATCCCACCTCCAAAGCATCTGTTAACCACTCCTGAGAGGGAAGAGGGGGAAGAAAAGGGAGTCCTGGATTTAGAGACAACTGCTGGATCTACATGTAAAGTTCCTTCTTGAGACGAGGTAGAAGAACTACAAATTCTAGGGGATGCGCATGTTGAAGCCAAACTGACTTCAGAAACCACTGAAACTTTCTTATGTGGAGTTTGACCAAAGGAAGCATAAGGATGGTGGATGCCATAAACCCCAGAGCTCTCAGAAATTCCCTGTCTGTTACAGAGGCCAGAGGAAGAAGAGTGTGAAAGAATGAAATGAATGTTAAGGTCTTGTAAGGAGGCAGGGATGCCAACATAGGCACAATCTGTATCCTGCATCCCAGAAAAACATGGCCCTGAGGAGGAGTCAGAAAAGACTTTTGAAGTCTGTGAACCCCGGGCTTTGCAGAAGAGAAATGGCAAAGTGAAGATTTTGTAACAGGGTCTCTGGAGAGGATGCCTGAAATAGGTCGTCAAGTAAGGAAATACTTGAATCCCCTGAATTCTGCAAACAGCAATCACAGGAGCGAGGCATTTGGTGAATACCCTTAGGGCAGCAGAAAGGCCAAAGGGCAAACTAGAGAACTGAAAATGCCAGGAAGAAGGGAAACATAAAAGCTTCCTGAAAAGGGGATAGATCGGGTATGGAGATAAGCATTTTTGAGATCCAGAGATACCATACAAGCCTGAGGAAGCAAAAGACTGAACAAAGTCTGAAGGGACAAAATTCAAAAGGGCACCTTCAGAAAATTGTTTAGATGACTGAGTTCTAGAACTGGTCTCAAAGTACCATCTTTTCTGAGTACTAGAAATATCCTGGAGTAAAACCCCCTCCCCCTTGGGACACAGGTACCTCTTGAATAGTACCCTGAGTCAAAAGGTCCTGGAGATCTCCGGAAAGGAGAGTTGTTCCTGGGGGGGGCTGAGGAATACCCATAAAAGGGGGAAGGGATTTCCCAACCATGAAATACCCCTAGTGAATAATGGACAGGCCCCAGGAATCCTGAATAATCTGTAGCCAAACATCAAGAGAAAGACAGAGGCAAAGAGGAAAGTGGCTGGGAGAATAGGATACTCAGACAGCACTTGGTTTACCTTGAAAAGGAGACTTCTGAGGCACAGAAGTCTGAGTAGCACCTTTTTAATCTTAGGACGGGGGCAGGATTGTCTGCAAACAAAGACTGACTTATTGAGGTAGCTACTCTGAAATTCGGGCACAGGAGAAAAACACATGTTCAAGTTCCTGTAAAGCCTTACCCTTATCCTAAAGGGACTTAAACATAGCAGCTTCACCAAACAAGTGATTATCAACAGGGGCATCCTTCAACTTAACCTATATATCATCAGGCAAAGGCTGAAGCCAAAGCCAAGAATACCTCCTCATCACTGACCTAGGAGAAGCATTTGCTGCAGCATAACTACACTTAATACAATGCTGAACTACCGGGAGGAAGTCCCTAACAAGGGCATAGCAAAAGTTTTACCTTCAGAGTCTGGAAAATCAGAAATAACCTAACATGCCTTGGATAGGAGAGCCAACAAAATACCTGGACATATGGGTCTGATACTTAACCCTAAAAGCCAAATTAGCAGAGGTATAAACCTTCTCACCTAGCCTTTACATGGTCCTGCTATCTTTATCTGAGGGCAGTAACTTGGGAGAAGGAAGCAACTGAGGGCTTGTCAGAAGCTACAGACACCACTGAGGGATCATCAGAAGGACACTTGTACAAAAAGTTACAGTCCTCAGGTACCCCATAGAATCCTATCAGGTTTTTTGGGAATAGGGGACTGAGTGTAAGCCTTAGAAGCACTGGAAAATGCATCCAACAAGGCAGACAAAACAGGAGGAACAGCAGAAAGTTTAGGAGAATCCATCTGCAGTAACTCTTCACACCTTTTATGTACTTCAGAAACCTAAGCACAATCTCATTTAAAAAACTCCACCATCCTGGATATAGTGTCTCCAAAAAAAATCTTTTCAAAGGCAGTATCAGGACTGGTACAGTCCTCTTCCTCCAATCCACAGTCCAAAGGAGAGATAATCTGAGAATAAGCAAGGGATTCCTCATTCAAATCCAGCTCCTCCTCAAAGGAATCCTGTTCCCTAGGTCTTTTTGGGGAAGTAGAGGACCAAGCAGGGGCTAGAATGTCCCCAAGAACGTTTCAATGCCATTAAAGCACTAAACAAGCTCTGAGTGAAGACCTGCCATTCACTCTGTGGATCCTTAGAAGCAGAAGCAGGAGTAATAAGTTTAGTCTCTGCTTTTTTTAATGGGACGTTTGCTTTTTAAAATTTGGAAGGCTCTAACCCAGGACAGCACTCAATAATGGTAGTAGGGACTTCTTCTCTGACTAATATTTGAGGAGCACTCCTAGACCCCTCAAAGATAATCAGCTGTGGCTCCCCCTAAACGTCCGAAATAGATGTCTACAATACCTCCTCTGATATGCTTAAAGTAGAGTCCCTGCTTGCCTCCAACCTGGTTGCAGCAGGGGAATCCAACAATAAAGCCGGGCGAGCCTCCACGCATTCACTTGTCTCAGGAGAAACGTACAGCAGAGGTGAACCGAAAAAGATTCTGACCTAGGCTTCTTGGCCTTCTTCACTGACAGCTGTCCCTCAAAGGGGGGGGGGGAGGTCCCCTCCATCGTGCCTTTTGCAAGAAGCTGAAGACACTGGTTTCCAAGATAGAGCACCAAGGAAGAAAGTCTACTATGAAGGGTTTTAGGTATAAAGGCTTTCCAGATGAAAAAGGACGTATGGCCATGCGAGGTACCAAGGCAAAACAGACACTGTTCCTGGTGGTCTTTAAAGGGAATCTGTCTCCCACACTGGCATTTACCCTTCCTGGATGATATGAAACCCGACAATTAACAATAAAAGATAAGCAAAAAGAGACCCAAAGGGGCACTTATCTGCAATGGCTTGATGAAGCAGCAAGTGAACGAATGTTCAGACTGGTGGAAAAGTAGTTCCGAGGATGGTACATCACCTTTATGCCCTATGCAACACAAGGAGCATACATGTGACGTATGTTGTACCTTAAAGAAACCTAAAGGCTTTGGCATACACTGGCTGGAAGTCGGGCCGCTCTTGACAAAGGACCCCTATTGTAAAGAATACTACAACAGTGAAATAGAAAGACATCTGGTGAATATGATACAAAAGAAAAGAACTGGTAAAGAATTGGAGATATACTGGAGCAAGACAGTTGATCAGTGTTTGGTGATCAAGAGAAAAGTGTGGCAGGACATTCAAGATGTCTGCACAATGATCAAGAGCTTAACTTCAGCTCTTCCAGTATGAAAACAAACACAGGCATTGCAGCCAGAGAAATTGTTAACCTGAGTAAAACTCAGTTACTGGCTAGTAAGTACACTGCCGCGATGCGTGCAAAGAAGAAACTAAGAGAGCCTGAAGGAAAATCATGTAGAAACGGTGAAGAGAAACCATTGACTGGAAGAATCCCGCAGCTGTTCAGTAAAAAGCTTTGGTGCAAGGCATGGCTGCCAGTAATCTAGAGGAAAATAAGTAAAATGTGCTTAGAGTTGATTAAAATAAATGAAATATTAAAGGAGCATATCAACTCAAATAACAAAAAAGGCTGAAAAAAATGAAAGAAGCTTCAAACAGATTTTCCGATGAGCTGATAAAACTGCAAAAAAACTGTCGAAATTAAAGGCCGAGTACAATCCCAATTGGGGGGGGGGGGGGGGGGCAGCAGGGGAGGTCTTGAAATTTTAAGACCAACCATTTTTAACATCAATTCTTCTCTGGGTTTTCAGTCTTTTTCGGCTTTGACACTCAGCATTTCAAACTGCTGACATTTCAATAGAGTCTAATATTCTGTATGATTGTTATTCTCCTGAAGGATCGGTTTCTCTAGAGAATAAGGTATTGCATATGATAAAGAATTTTTGAAGACAAGGCAGTTAACATTTTATAAAGTTATAAAAAAGTGATGATAGCAGGAATACATGGAACAGCTAGAAAATGTCAAGAAGTATTAATAACAGGGGGGTTGACATATAAATGGAAATATGGAAGTCAAAACGATGGTAGAAGATGCAAGTAAAGCAGTAAGGCAAAAGTCTATGGAATATTCTGGAACAATAGGGAATTAAAGGAAATGTTTTGAGAGTTATTAAATATGCATATGAAGGTAATATGCAAGGGCATTAGTGAATGGATGGTTTAGCTGACGCATTCCCATACAACATGGAATAAGACAGTGATATCCCAATGAGCCTTATTTTATTTTCACTACCTAGACTACAACTGCAAGTGAAATATAAGGTAGGATGACAGAGGGGATGTCCGATGAGGGAGAAAGTGATTATTCCATTTTTATCCTGTGCAGATGAAAAAGCAGCAAGAAACAGACAAAAAAAAAATCAGTAATGTTCTAAACAGGTTGCTAAAGAGAACAAGTCTGATACTCGATAAAAAATGTAAGGCAGTGAGAGATGTAGTAAAAAAAAGAAGTGTATTTTACAAAACAAAAATCCTTGTTAGTAATTAAGTTTGTCAAGAAAGAAGCAATAATGAGAGAATGGCAGGATTTGATTGATGCTAAAGAAATGTAAGCATCATGGAAGACATTCAGAATTCATTTAAAAAAGAGGGCATACTTAAATTCAGATGTAAACTGGAAAGACAGTATAGGTACATGATCCCAAATAATACAGAGATGGACATTTTACAGTCAATAGTATTATTTGGTGGTAAAGATTAAATCTAGTAAAAAGAGGGGTATTATATTTAAATGAGAAAGAAAGTGGCTTGGATCTACTGCATTCTATATTTTACTGAAAAGTTGGAAAAATAAAAATAGAATTACAAATATTTTGATTCTACATATAATTTTCAGGGGGAACAGTGGGGAAACAAAACAGAAAAAAAATCTTGCAATAACATTCCATCTGCATTGTCAGTCATCTATTATTGACTGATGAGTTACATTTCTGAGACTCTGAATCGATCCGGACATTACACAGCTCGTGCCGTCCAAAAAAATCTCTCGCGCTGCAAGTCTACTCATAATTTCCTTCTCCAAATTACCTCAGATCGAGTTTGCAGACACAAGAAGAAGAATTAATAAAGGTCAGAAGCCTTGTCCAAGGCGCCCGAAACAACAAGAACCCAAGAATGGATATCGCTCAACCAGAAACCTGAAGGGCAGGGAGGGTGGGAGGGATGCAGGAATAGATAAAGATTGACAACACAGATGGAACGTTATTGTAAGACATAACTTCTTTATTTGATGTTGTCAATCTTCATCTATTCTTGACTGACGGGACAGTCTCCATTTACCTTGTATCCTGGGAGGCCTTAATGAAAGATATTTCTTAGCACCACAGAACCAAAGGATGCTTGCCCCTGGAGACGATGTCCAATCTGTAATGCATAATAAAGGTATGAGGCTTAGCCCAAGATGAGGCAGTGCAAATTTCTGACATGGAAGCTTTGGAGTGAAAGACGGCAGAAGTTGCCACTGATCTTGTAGAGTGCACCACAACTGGTTTTGGGACGGTCATATTCAAGTTCTTTTATAAGAGAGATGTACATTCTCATAACCACTTGAAGAGAGTTATCTTGGACACTGGTCTTCCTATAGTTGCATAGTAAAGGACACAAACAACTGATCAGACTGTCTAAATTTTGTTCCATCCAAGGAGAAGATGAAGGCAGTACTCCTCTCTCATAGAATAATTTGGGAAAAATACAGGTAAGTCCATAGACTGTCGGATATTAACATCTGAGATCACCTTAGGCAGAAAGGTTGGACTTGTCCTGAGTGACACTCTATTCTTATGGAAAATTAAGTAAGGGGCTTTAGAACACAGAGCTCGCAATTCTGAGACGCATCTCACGAAGTGACAGCTAGGAGAAATAACGTCTTCCAGGAAAGGAACTTTAAATTACAGGTAGCTGCTGGTTCAGATTAAGTGATTGCAGTACTAGAGTTGGATCACAACGAGGGACAGGATCTTTAAAAGGGGGTTTTAAGCATATCGTACCCTTTAGGAAAACCTTGCAAAGTCTGTGTTAAATCAAAGGTTGGACTCCAAAAGCAATATGAAAATTCGAAATTGCTGCTAAAATAACTGACTGTAGAAGCAGAGGCTCCTTTATTAAAGATGGCAGCTAGAAATAGCAAAATTATCTCTACTGGCACTAAAAAAGGGTCTAATCCATTGTCAGAGGCCCAAACAGAAAATCTCTTCCATTTGCTTAGGTAGAGAGTTCTGGTGGATTGTTTACGAGATGCCAACAAAATAAGCCGCACAAGAGATGGTATAGCATTGTGCCTGGTGACTAACGGAAGTGGAGGAACCCAGCTGTCAGCTTCAGAGTCTGAAGACTGGGATATACTAGTTCCTGGGGATGAGACAGGAGATTCGGAACTGGGTCCGGAATCCATGGGCGGCAAATCAGAGGAGTCTAAAGGAAGGGAAACCATATCTGTCGAGTTCAATAAGGAGCAATGAGGATCACTTTGCTTCACAGAGGTGCTTTCTTGAGAAATAATGGGATCAGAGAGACGGGGGGGAGGGGCGTAGAGAAGACCTGGGGGCCAACGGTGTAGAAGAGCATCTCTGGGTGACTGAGGAGGAATTAGGGAAAAGTAGCTTCTGCACTTGTCATTCAGGAGTGAGGCAAACAGGTCGCAGCAAGGCTAGCCCCAACAAAGAAAAATCTCCTTCGCCACTCTGGAGTTCACAGACCATGTGTGAGGCAGGAGGATGCATCTTCTCAACTTGTCCGCAATTACATTCGAAGCCCCTGGGATGTACATTGCTATCAGAAAGCAGTCGGAAGATATAGCCCACTGCCACACTCGAATGGCTTCATGACACAGTGGTAGGACTTGGTCCCCCCGTTTGTTGATGTACCAGACTACTGACATATTGTCTGATTGAATGACCATCATCCCTAGAGGTAAGGCAGAATGAAACGCTTGCAATGCCAGAAGCACTGCCTTTATCCTCCAGTACATGGATATGCAGGTTGGCCAAGTGCCTTGGACGGTCTTCCCTAGATATTGCCCCCCACCCCATCTGGGAAGCATCCGTGGTCACTATGACCTTGGACTGGGGGAAGACAAAGACGACCTCGAAGAATCTCCTTCTAAGGCATCAACCAGGTCAGATCGTTCTTGCATCGGCTGGAAATAAAAATTAAGTGGTCCATGGGATGTTAAAAACTGAACACTGGTTTGCTAAAAGCCGATGGAGAAGTCTCATGTGAAATCTTGCTAGTGGGACTAATCTGATAGCAGCTGCCATGGAAAAGTACAGTTGTATACACTTACCATAAATGTAGATGTTAGAGTGTATTCACTGTTGCAGTCGCTACATTTGGGTAATCTGCTGGCAGGTTGCCCTCAGTTGGCCTGATTAACAAAGTCTTGGGTCCTGCGTCGGTTGCTGTCCCTTCTTCCATGACGTCAGGGGTATAAAACATGCAGCCGACACCATTACATCAGTTTTTTTTGCCCCAGATGTCAGGTGCCCCCCTAACGGGGAGCAAAATAAAATTAAAAACACAAAAATATACCTCCAAACAAAAGCAAATACACAAAAAAGGCTTTTAAGCATAGTAAAAGAAAGTAGAGGTATAGTAAGAGAAAAACAGGGGGCTGGAGGGAGGGAGGGTAACCAGGACTGCAACAGTGAATACACTTGAACATCTACATTTATGGTAAGTGTACACAACTGTACTATGTTCTTCGTGTTTTACTGTTGCAGTCATTACATTTGGGTAGATTCCCAAAGCAATGGCTGGGAGGATGGATTTATACAGCATTAGGACCAGCTATAAGACCCTGCAAGACAGCAGTGGCAAAGCCAGCTCTTGATTTAGAGAAAATTGGTAAATGATAATGCTTAGTGAAAATATGAACTGAACTCCAGGTAGCAGCTTCTAGAATATCCGTGGTAGGAACACCTCTGAGAAAGGCTGCAAAAGTAGATGCAGCCCTGGTGGAATGAGATCTGATCCCCTGGGGGATAGGTTTTCCATGATGCTTACAGCAGAAATGAATGCAATGGCTTATCCATTTAAAAATGGTTTTGAAATAGCCTTTCCCTCTGCCCCTACAGCAAATGCTATCAGTAATTGTTCGGATTTTCTTCGAGGTTTAGTCCTGTCCAAGTAGAATCTAAGTTGTCTGTGCACATCCAATGAATGCAGAATCAGTTCCCCTTTGTTCTGTGGATTGGGAAAGAAAGTTGGCAAATGACTGGACTGATTACGAGCCACACTGGATGCCATCTTGGGCATGAAGGATGGATTGGTCCCGAGTGACACCCTGTCCGCATGAAAGATGATGAAAGGCTCCACTGCCATAAGGGCCTGTAACTCAGATATCCTTCTAGCTGAAGTGATTGCTAGAAGGAAGGCTGTTTTCCAAGAAAGAAAATTAAGTCTACAGTAGCAGCTGGCTCGAAAGGAGGTAGAGTGAGTTTCTCCAATACGCAGTTAAGGTCCCAGGCAGGGGTTGGAGCTCTCCTGGGTGGTCTCAAGTTTTTGGCCCCTCTGAGGTACTGCTTGAGCAGAGGATGAGAGAAGAGGGGAGGTTCTGTGTTATAATGAGCTGAAATGACTGAGACGTGGATTTTAATGGAGGAAAAAGACAGGCCCTTGTAAAGCATCTCAGTTAAGTATTGTAAAATCTGAGGTAAATTGGGCACTGCTGTGCTCATCCCTTGAGATTGATTCCAAGCACAGAATCTTTTCCATTTGTCAGTATAAGATTTTCTAGTACTAGGTCTTCTCGCCTCTAAGATGACATCCATCGCAGGTTTGCTGAGGGATGCTAAGGGTAAATTTAAGTGATCAGCCAAGCTGCAAGGTTCAATGTTGGGAGCAGAGGACGCAGAATTTGGTTCTCCTGCTGAGACAATAAGGAAGGTGTCTGAGGCAGGTGCCATGGAGAAATTTGTGACACACTGCCCAGGAGTGGGTACCAGTGTTGGCGTGGCCAGTCTGGAGCAATCAAAATCATTCTTGGTTTGTCCTGTTTGACTTTTAGCAGAACTTTGGAGAGAGAGGCAGAGGGGGAAAGGCGTAGACCGATAGGTTTTTCCAGCTGAATGACAGAGCATCCACTTACCAGGCTTTTTTGTGAAGAGTCCTTTTGCGAAACTTGTCCAACTGGTAGTTGTGGAAGGAGGCAAATAGGTCTATGTCTGGGCCCCCCCATTTGCTTGTCAACATGTTGAAAATCCGTGGTTCCAGTTTCCACTCGTGTGGGTCCATGAAATTTCTGCTTAATCCGTCTGCAAGTGTATTCAATTTTCCTGACAGGAATTGAGCTTGTAGGTGCACTTGGTAGCTCATGGCTGTGTTCCACAATGCCATGGCTAGTCTGCAGAGGGGGTAGGAATGTGTACCCGCCCCGGCTTGTTTATGTACCACATAACCGTGGTGTTGTCCCTGTCTTTACCATTAGTTGTCCTGGATGAATGCAGTCCTTGAAGGCTGTCAGAGCATTCTGTACAGCTAACACTTCTTTTCGATTGATATGTACGTGCATTTGATTTGGGGTGCATTTGCCCTGAATGCACTTCCCTGCCAAGTGAGCCCCCCATGCATAGTCTGATGCATCTGTATTTAGGGCGTGGGCTGCAAAGGGTGGTGTGAATGGCAGTCCCTTGTTTTGGTGGCAGGCCTCTGCCCACCATAGGAATTCCAGGCTTAGACAAGGTATGATAGGAATCATTGTTTCCAGGCTGTGACAATGTTGATTCCATAGACTTGGAAAGTACCACTGAAGTTTCCTCATATGCAGTCTTGCATATGGAATTAGAAGAATGCAGGAGGCCATGAACCCCAAGGCTTGCAGTATTTGTCTTGCAGATAGCAGAGTTTTTGTGGCCACTTGTTTGAAGTAAGTTACCAAATAAATTTGCTTCTCTGGAGTGAGGAAAGCTATCTGGCCAGTTGTATTCAAGCTTGCACCCAGGAATGTAATCTGTTGAGGGGGTACCAGTTGTGATTTCCTTTCGTTTATGGTGTACCCCAGACAAGTTAGAACCTTTTTTACAAACGCCAGATGATTTAGAAGTATGCCCTGGTTTTCTGCCTGAATTAGACAATTGTCCAGGTATGGATATATTTTGAATATTTCTTTGCCTGCAAAATGCAATAACTGGATCCAGGCACTTTGTGAATACCCTGGGTGCAGTAGATAAGCCAAAGGGCAGTGCAGAGAACCGATAATGCAAGTCGCCTGCTTTGAAATGTAGGTATCTTCTGCAAGATTCCCTGATTGGGATGTGCAGGTATGCTTCCTTTAAATCTAGAGTTGCCAACCAGGCATCTTTGCCTAGCATAGGAAGTAACTGGTGAAGAGTCAGCATCTTGTATTTTGGAATGTCCAGAATGGTGTTTAGAGTAGACAGGTCCAGAATTGGACGCCATGATTTGTCTTTACTGGATACCAGAAAGAGCCTGGAATAGAAACCTTGTCCCTTTTCCTCTTCCGGTACTGGTTGAATAACCCCCATGTTTAAGAGGGAAAGTACTTGTTTTTGAGCCACTGCCCACTGATTTGGGGGTAGATATGGCCACACATTTGGGGTTGGCAACGTGTGGAAATGAAATCTGTATCCCTGGGAAACTATATTTAAAACCAGTTTGTCCTGGGTTATGAGTTTCCAGTTCTTTGCATCATGAAGAGCAATCTTTCCCCCCAAAGGGGCAGCTAAAAGGTAAGTGCTTGGTAATTTTAAAAGGAAGTCATGGAGACTGTTTACCATATGGCGTGTCTTGTTATTTCCAGACATGGAAGTGGAGGCCCCTCATTGCTTAGCTCTGAGAGTCCCCTGGAATTGAAACCTGGTGCTTTTGGTGTGTCTGGGTTTGGCTTGAGAGGATCTGGAAGGAGCTGGAAAAGACCAATTCTTAGTAGGCCAGTGCCTACTAAATCTTGGTGGTTGCACTTGTAAGAAATCTTTTACAGTTTGCATAGATATAGCTTTATCTTCCATCTTTTTTAGAACTTCTTCAGCCTTATTCTCAAAACAGACGGTCCTGATTTAAAGGAGCATCCAACAATTTCGCTTTAACATGATCTGGCAAAGATTGCTCCTTAAGCCAAGCATGCCTTCTAAGCACAGACCCAGTAACAGCAGCCCTGCAGGAGGCCTCTAAAGAATCAAAACCACATTGCAAAGTATGTTTTCCAACTTGTTCAGCAGAATGCACTAAATCCTGTAAATCTTTATTTTCCGCAGTCAGGAATCATCATTTTCTGTTTAAGCAGTCCAATAATATGCTGTTGATATTTTAACATATGAAATTGGCAGTTTAAAGCCCTGATTGCCAAGGTTGTAGAAGTATAAACCTTCTTACCCCATCTATCCAGCACCCTGGAGTCACTTATCAGAAGGGGTAGGATTTTTAGCAGTAGAAGCCTTAATGCCCTTGGGCCCCTGAGAAATGGTTTCTGGATCTGCAACAAGATTTTTGAAAAAGGAATTTGTGGGAGACTCAGGAACCCTGTAGTATTTGTCAGGTTTACTAGGAGCCAGAGGCAGGAAATCAGGGGCCATACTGGATTCCGAAAACACATAATCAACAATGTCTAGTACAGGAGATATAGCCAAGGGCCTATGCTGAGGTAGAATAAGGAAATCCCTAAGCCTCTTTTTGGAATCAGAAAATTCCTGACTTTCCCAGAGGAAATGCTCCCTTAAGGTATGTAAAGTTTCCCCAAAAGAAAAATCCTCAGGAGAGGAAGCAGAGGGAATGGAATCCTCTGCATCAGAATCCTCATAAGGAGGTATGGACAAATCCAGGTCATTAGAAGAACCAGAAGAAACAGAAACCTGATCAGAAGATTCATAATCAAGCTCAGCCCTAGGCCTCTTGGGGGGGGGGTTGACTACCCCTGATTAAAGTAATTAGATCTTCAGCCATTTTGATAATTTTTTAGGCATAGGGGCCTGAACATGTGGCGTGGGCGTTGTTTTTTTAGACATAGATAGAGATTTAGGCCTTGGAATGGAAGGTAGAGTTGGTTTAACATGCAAGTCTGTAGGCCTGAAAACACCCTCAGAAGCCGGTGCCTGTACAGCGGCTCCGGACCCATCCAAGGTAGAGACCTCCGTGGGTTCCATAGGTGAAGCATCTCATGGCATACTGGACTCCAAATGGGTCTCAGTAGAGGTCTGCGAGTCAGAAGTAGCGGGTATCAGGGGCTGCGAAAGCACCAGAGTACCAGCGACTGGCTTAGGAGAAATGTTGTCATCAGTTTTGGATCTCAACGGCCTGTCTTTTTCTTTGTGTTTTTTCAGATTTCCAGTAGTCGGATGGCTAACCGACGTCATTTCTGGATAATTAAACAGAGAACCGAAAAATTTAGAGGCAAAAATGTACAGACGACGGATAGTGTGCCGATTAAATAAGGCACAAAACCGACAGCAAGGTACGTCGTGGTCAGGGCCTAGGCAAGGAATACAGTACAAATTAAAATCTTTATGAGGTATTTGCTTCCCACACTTAATGCAATTATTAACTTTTACTGACATCGGTAAGGAGCAAGATAAAGTTTCCTCAATGGGGTATTTAGCTTTAAGTTGAAGACTTCAGTTCTGAAACTCGAAAATGAAAATTTCAGGAGTCGGCAGACTGGCACTTGCGAACTGCTTCTGCTTCGGGCACCGCACGGCAAGAAAGACTGATGTAATAGCGTCGGCTGCATGTTTTATACCCCTGACGACCTGACGTCATGGAAGAAAGGACAGCAACGACGCAGGACCCAAGAATTTGTTAATCAGGCCGACTGAGGGCAACCTGCCAGCAGATTACCCAAATGTAATGACTGCAACAGTGAAACACGAAGAACATTCAGAGCTTGTAGAATGAGATCAGCAGGTATCTTGTTGGAGTACAGTAGTGGATGAACTTGCATCTGTATTTTCTGTAATTTCACGGTGTTTACTTTTATGACCAATTGGCAGGACAGGTCCAGCATGAAATCCGTAGTCTGTTGTAGTAGATGCCTGGAGGGAGCAGACAGGAGCCAGCTGTCTAGGTAAGAAAACACACAATCTGTGCAGTCTCAAGTGAGCTGTGACCACAGCTATGCATTTGGTGAACACCCAGGGGCTGTGTTGAGACCAAAGGGTAGGGCCCTGAACTGGAAATGACTGGTTCCTATTCGGAAGCGGAGAAACATTTGAGAGTTTGTTCACTTTTATGTGGTAATAAAGAGTACATCCAATCATCTTTCTCTAAGACAGGCAGAACAGACTGAACCCAGGACCGTCTGGAATTTTGCTTGCCTGACAAATGTATTTAGAATACTGAGATCCAGAATTGGTCTCAAGTCCCATGTTTTCGTTGGCACTAAAAAGATTTGAGAAAAAAACGGATCCTAACTGGTCTTATGGGACTTCTTGGATGACTCTTTCTAGCAGCTTTTGTACTTCTATTGCTGCTTGAACTCTCTGGATGAAACATCTGGGAATCTTGCAGGGATTCTCAGCTAAAGGGTGAATGGAATTAGATAACCTCTGGTTATTATCCTTAGCATCCAAGCATTGGAGGTTAAGCGTTGTCAGGCATTTGGGTGCAAGGAAAATCTGCCCCAGAGTGCTTCTACAGGTAAGCAAATCAGGGTTCCCTTCAGGAGTGCTGATAGGGTTGACTAGAGAATGAATCCCTGGAACCTTGATTCTGCAGATCACTCCTGCCTGTAGGTCGGCGTCTTCCTCTGTTAACTCCCCCCTCTGCCCTGAGGGGAGTCCGAACCACGTGTGCCCTGGAAAGGCTTCCGGGACTTTTTTGAATCACATTTTACCACTCCTTTGAGTCCTAGAATAGGATCATTGAGGAGTGGAAAATCATACTTCGACAGCAGACCAAATCTTTTCATCCTTCTCACACCGGGACAGAGTTTCCTTAAAGGAGAACTGTACCCACACAATCAAAAAACATGCTTATTTCATCATGGTTTGGTGTTTTCTACACTTTAACACCACTCTGGGACTATTTACAGGCTTTTAAATATTTTTATATGAAATTTCTGAGTCTGACCACATGGTTGCTAGCATCTTGAAATAATTCTGATTGTTTAGTCTGCCTCTAGGTATCCTACAATGCAGTGCTGGTCTGAAAAAATTGCATAACACAGGCCTCTTTCTTGCTAAAGCTCCTGTCACTGCATTGATTTTACATGCATACACTACTGTCTTTCAGTCAGTTTTAAGTAACATTTCATGCCATTCATTGAAATGACTACTTAACATCAACAGTGCAATTGCCACATTACTGACTTTCAAACTTTTTACTGCTGCTTCTTTTCAGAATGGCTAAACTGCAGTCTTTTGTGAAGCCTGAATTGTACTACTTTGACTCATCTCCCTTAACACTAACTTCCCTAGCTGTCAAAGTGCCAAGGGTAATTTGAGCAGTTACCTGCTGTGATTGACAGCTCACAGCAGGAGACTTGATTCATTGTACTTTCTCTGTATGGGTAGTGGGAGGACCAGGGAGCTGTGACATTACAGCATGGGTGGGTTTTTAGGACAGTCGTGGTGATCTTAGTTTGGGGAGGGAATTGGCCAGAAAACTACCCGTATTCAGGGGCCTTAATAACATCAATGAAATGGAGACTGCAGCCAGCTTTTCTAGGGTGGGCTAAAAGTTTTCTGAGAGTGAAACCACCAGAGTACAGTAAGGTACTGCTCTAGTGGAGAGAAACAGTTGATTTAAAGTATTTTTAATGCTGTATTGTTGTTTATTCAAACAAGGACAGTAAATAGGGAGAAAAAGGACAGAGAAGTTGAGAATTTAATAAAAATAATCCCATTGTTGTAGTTTACCTTTGGAACCAAACAAGGATGACCCATCTTCTCTCCTTGGCACTCAGGAAACAAATTATTTGCCTTCTTTACCAACTTATGAATCCAGAAAAAATAGGTCTGCTTATCCTCTACAGGAGCACTACTGCTAAATGGTCTTATAAACTAACTGCTCAAGGTAAAACATTAAAAAAGTAATCCTTTAGTACAGAGATTCTTCTATACAACATTCTTCTCAGAGTTCAAATGTGTGATGTTCTCTCTAAGCAAACTAGTTATAAATAAATAAAGCTCATTGTCAGCAGACTCCAGCAGCATAATGCTTCTGTGTATTTCCATCATTTGCACAACATGTTTACCATCAGTCAGAATAAATGTCTATGTAGACATTTTCATCTTTAAATGCCAATACTGGAAGAGTGCAGTTCTGTTAGGAACTTACCATAAATGTAGATGCTTGAGTAGATTCACAGTTGCAGTCCTCACTTTTGGTATTCCTACCTACCAGTAGGCAGACTGGCTGGCCTGACTTCCACAGCTCTACCCCCCTCCCCCAGGGCTTCATTTAACACCCTCCAACCACTAAGAAAGGATATTGATGGTATAAGAGCTGTGTAGGCAAAGCATCAACTTCACAACTTTATTGCCTTGGCTAAAGCTAGGCAGAAATCTGCAGTGCCAGCACCCAAAAGGACCAGATGGCAGCAGCCCTCTCTGCCCTAGTTCCACCTCAGAGGTCCCCAATCCCCTTCTCATAGCAGTAGGAACAGGTAAAAGAGGAAGGGGGTCTGGTGGGGGAAGTGAGAGGAAAGGTGCAGATAAAGGACTAAACTGCCAGCCAAACACCAGGTGCAAGGAATACAAGTGAAGAGATGGACAGAGGAAAAAAGAAGGGGAAAGATGGGAGGGTAGCCAGACTGTAACAGTGAAATCTAGTTGAACATCTATATTTGCAGCAAGTTCCTAACACTATGTTCATCATAGTATTTACTGTTAGCAGACAGCACTTTTATGAACAATCCCAAATTATACAGAAATAGAGCAGATTGAGACAGTAAAACAGGGGGAAAAATAAATAAATAAATAAATAAGCCCAGCATGACAACACAGGTAAATCCTGCCTTACCCTGCAGGCAACCCTTAAAATGTAGCTTTCTGAAAAGGTGTGAACAGAAGTCAAAGTTACTGCTTCAAGAATAGCCTGAATAGTGACCCATTTCAGGAAGGCTGTGGTGGGTGCAGTGGCTTGAATGAAGTGGGTCCTGATATGCCCTGAAGCAGTTTTGCCATGAGATGTTTAACAACAGGAAATCAAATGAGCAAGCCATTTAGAAAGAGTCTGCTTACTTATGGATGTGCCCTTTTCACACTTTTGCAAAGGAGATAAAGAGATGACCTGTCTTTCTGAATTCTTTAGTCCTGAAGAAATAAAATCTCAGCTGTCTACATACACTATGCACATGGCGTGGACATAAGAAATTTTCATAGAACAAGTAATAACAAGAAACAGAATCTTTCAAGATAGAAATTGGGGAGTCACTGGAACAGGTGGTTCAAAGATGGCATGGTCTTTTTTCTTATGTAGTCAAGATCTTATGGTGGAGCAATATCTCATCTTGAATATTTAAGATGCAGGCCCCTTGAGACACTGCTCAAAAAAAGGTTTCAAGTACAAAGCTGGATCCATAGGTGGGCAGGCTGAAACAACAAAAGCATGTACTCTGACAAATGCACATCATAAATGAAGTCCAAAAAAGTTGCAGATCAGGCAAAGGTCGAATATACCCACAAACACAGAAAAAATTCCAGGCTCCGACCACCACGGCTAACACAGCCAGATGCAGATCATAAGCCAGTTTTTGTAAAGGTCTGACACATTCTCATACCATAGCCACTTTAGCCTCGTTTGGGTCTTGGTTTTTGGCATGCCATCAGTTCCCATTTAGTTGGCTAACATTTCCTCGTATCTGGCTTCCTAGTCTACCTCATGATTTTAAGCATGTTCTAAGAATACGTTTGCCTACCTAGCATTGTATGAAATCATCCAAGCTGTCAGCCATAGAAAGGTCAGGTTAGGGTGTAAAAGATGGACTCTTGTTTTGAATCACAAGATCTGCCAGCCAAGACATTTTCCATTTTCTCTTAGCAGACTGTGTAGAAGAGGGAATTGATGTTGCCCTGGTCAAAAAGGAGCCAAGAGAATGACTTCTGTCCCTTCCTCTTTGATTTTAGGAGTACCACTGGGGCCAAGGGTAAATGAGGAAAGGCATAAAAAAGGCCTGCCTGATGCAAGGATAATGTATCTATTCTGCAAGTTTCAAAAGTTGCTGTCCTGCAACACAACCTTTTCAGCTGCCCATTTACAGCACAGGTAAACAGGTCCATTTCCAGAAAGACATTCCTCTTTAGCAAACATTTGTGAGCGTCTATCTAAGATTTGCTCAGCCTGTCTGCCAGAACATTTTGCTGACAAGGGAGGTAGGATGCTGTCACAGCCAAGTCCTCTGCTTGAGCCATTTTGCAAGGTATGCACTGCCACTGCCTGCTTACACACAAGGTATGAATAAAGGACCCCCTTTCTATTGAATATATGGCTGAAGATCTTCAGTACTAGAATGACCACCAATATTACTTTAATGTTTACATAATTCTTCTTCATCTTAACACCACACAGTCAAACGGAGTGTCCACTTGGGCGCCTAGATAATTCAGAGGAGTCCATGGTGAGGGTCACAGTGGGCCGAGATGCTCTGAAAGGCATCTCCTGGTTTAGCCTACATTGTACTACCTACCGTGAGGTATCCTTTCTGATCTAAGGTAGAAGTGGGTTGGCAGTCTCTAGGGACTGGGTGCACTGACTCCATCTGCTTTTTAACTCATTCCCTCCACTACAGCTCTTTTAAGGGTGTACTTGCTAGGGTATCATGATAATTACAGATGCCATTAAGACCCAAACTCCAGAGATATTCCCTGGCAGAGACCAAAATCTGAGTGGAAACCAACAGAAATGGATACAGATATAGATCCATTTTTTTCTTGGGAAAGAAAAGCTCTTTGAATTGAGATATCTAACAAAGATCCCAGGAGAACAATCCTTTGGAAAAAAAAGACTTTGGAATGTTCTACGGAATCTCAGATTGTACAAGAGATATCTAAACCAAGAAAGACTCCTGACGCTTTGAAAAAGTACACTGCAAAGATGAGCAATTTGTCTAAAAATGGAAAATAAGAATGTCCAGTAGCCTGCAATGAGCTACAACTGGAGCTAGAAAATGTTGTGAATACTTTTGGTGCAGTGGAAAATCCAAAGGAAAAGGCAGAGAACTGATAATACGATCCGGAAACAGAAAACCTTACGAAACATCTGAAGTCTGGATAAATGGGGATGTGATAAGCATCTTTTAAATCTAGAGTTACACAAAAACTTAGATGAGGAAAAAGTAGTAACAGGTTGTGAAGTGTTAGCATTTTCAACATGGGCACTACCACAAATTAGTTTAGGAAAGAAAGCTCCATAACTGGTGTCCAAGCCTACTCTGTTTCAGGCACCAAAAACAACCTTCAATAAAAACCTTTCCCTAACTGAAGAGGAGGAACTGGCTCTATTATTCCTTGAGACAATATATGTTGAACAGGGGGAAATACAGGAGTCTGGTCTTAACTGGTCTGGTGGGTTGAGGAATTACACCCTGAAAGGGAAGATTTGCTCCCACTGCCATCTGTAAACTTTATGAATGACCTTCAGAACCTATTGGTCTGAAACTATTTGCTGCCAGTGACAGAAGCTGAGATCTAGACTTTGTAAAAAGGGAATGCCAGGGAGGGAGAAGAAGACATGGTCCCTTAAATGGTCACTCTGACTTGCTAGAATGTCCTTTGCTCTGGGGGAGGTCTTGCCTTCATTTTTGATCCCCTTCTCACTGCTTCTTAAACATCTCTTTACAAGCATTTTGCAGGGAATGCTTATTTTGTTTCTTGCCAAAATTAGACGAGGTGGCAGTGAATTCCTTAGAAAATTTGAAAAGGAAAGAGGGTGAGTCCCTGAATCAGTACACCCCTCTCATCACATCTTTTCTTTAACCTCTACAGCAGAAGTGTCCAACAAGTATCTGTACAGAGAAGAATTTAAAATCTAATTTTTCACATTTAGGAGGTTCTGAGAATGCAGCCAGAAAAACCTCCTCAGAATAGTACCAACAGCCATACTCCTGGAAGATGTCACACACACTTTAAATCATGAACTGTGACCTGTGAAATGGAAGAAACTAAACCATTAAAGCAGATTTTTTTCTCAGAAGAAACAACTGCAGACAAAACAACCCTGATACTTTCCCAATTAGAAGAAATTTTAACATTGGAGTCGGATAATTCAAAATTTGAAAATCAAAGTTGCAGAAGTATTCGCTTTCTGACGAGGATGGTAAAATAATTGACAAGTATGGAGAAAGTGTAAGATTAAAATGAAACAAAAATATGTACTTAGAATAACAATTTACACATGTCGTCTTATTTACGCCCATTTCAATCTTTGGGTTGTTGGATCCAACCTCACATCTTTTTTTTAAGCTTACAGATCCAGGACTCTGACTCTTCCCCTACCCATAATCCCCTCCACTCCACTTTAGAACCTCAGATCAACTTTGCCATATATATTTTCTACATGATTATACAGGATTTTGTAAAATAGGAAACGGGTGCCGAAGGGTACAAAATAAAGGCAACAGTCTCAATGGTTTACTTCAGACATTTGTAAAAACAAAACCACTAAAAAAACTAAACATATTCAAAAGAAATGACACAATTAAAGAAAATTTAATTTTCTGTTATATGAGCACCTTTGTTCTTATTAACCAAGAACATCTTCAGATTTTCATGCATTAGGAAATCTCAGAATATAGACCAAATAAAATATCCTGTAGGTGTATCATCTACAACCAGCAAATAAAGTGTATGCAGTGAGTGAAATGGAGTGAATTATTTAGTTGATGCCAGAATATCAGCAACAGCAGAGAACAAAGAAGAAACTAGCATTTTAAAGATTGTAGCAGGGAAGTGAATTTTTGATTCATGAGAAAAAGGCTATAAAATCGTCTGATGAAGCTACACAAAGAGGAGAAATAGGAAAAATGAAAGTTATGTACTCACCATAACAAAAGATCTAGGTTGTCTAGTTCCTTCCTTTTCTCAGATGGGCTTGGCAGCCAAGTGCACCAGATTGTGCGGAATGCTCCGCATTTGGGATCGATTTAACACACTGCTCCACAATTCTTGCATTGAGCAGTGGTAGCTCCGCTTTGCAATTTTTGACTGGCTTGTATACCACAATTAAAGCCAATCAGCATCATGGTATACAAGCCAATCAAGCATCTGTTCCTGATGCAAAGGGAGCCAATCAGGAGGCATAAAATGTGACCAATCACACGCCACTACTCGTTTTCGCACCACTGCAATACTTTCAAAAAGGATGTTGCAGGGAGCAGAAAGAACACCACATTGAGAGTTATAGCTGCTTTCATCTGATTGCACACTATTATGTAGTTACTGAACTGTTTGAACGTTTATACAGTTCCATTTGTTATGATTGTGGGTAAGAGGTACGGCCAGGGTACAGAGACTGGATAGGGAGGCACCAGTTGAACAGGAGTTGCTGTGGAAGTGCATTTCATCAGGTACAGTGACTACACCAGGCCACTAACCTGAGGGAAAAGGGGTGCAATTCGTTTTACTTAATTTGGAAATCGGGACGGTCATGGTGGTGCTGCTGTTGCTGGGAGCTATACTTCTGCCTTGGATGATTTATTTGTTCTTCATCTTCTCCCTGATTGCATTTGGAGGTTGTGGACTACTGAACTTGGAGCTGCAGATGTTTTATTCCCTTACTGGGCTGAGGCAAGTGTCTGAATGTGCAGAGTGTAGGATGATTAAACATAATCACAGACAGGATCAGATTTACAGATTTTTGCAGAATGTCCTGATTCTTGCCTTTTGGTCTGTTGCTCATAAAATTTGTGGTTTTCTAGCAAATCACTGAGTATTAAAAGTCTGACACAGATTTGAGTTTCAGACTTCATATCCTTCAGAAAATGCATGTTAACAAATTATGTTATTTAAGCAATTTGCTAAGTTTATAAGAGCAATTCTCTGTTCACCTTCTCTATTCTGTCAATGTCTCAAGATAATAATAAGTGTCCCCTGATTATTTCTGGATTTGTCCCTGATTCTTTGAGAGAAGTTAGGCTGGTCACTTTTGGAGAAAACGTGGTACATTACATTTAAGAAATAATTATAGACTGCTTTTATTTCAGAAAGTGCATATTAATTCGCATTTGCTTATTCTATCAACGTCTCAAGATAATGGTAGCAATATTTTAAATGTTTCTGCTCTGATGCTCCTTACTGGATGAGTTAACTTTTTTTTTTAGTTAGGAGAAGATATGAAGGCGTTTGAAAAGCAGGTGCTAAAGAACATTTTTTTTAATAGCTACAGTTGAATCTTGTTGCGTAATGATTTGAATCTCGTTGTGTAATGATTTTCTACTGAGTATATTACATTTCATCAATGGTTTCTACTGACTATTTATTGACGCATGTCTTATCGAATCTCAACAAATGTACAGTATTTGTTCATAGGTAGGTACTAGGCTATCTGCCCAAGGGCATTTATAAGCCTAGCCAGAGTGTGTCGGCTTTCGCCCCCCCATCGATTAAGTAACTGATCCTCCGTCAAGCAGAGCCAAGGAAGTGATCCCAGGGGTGTATTTTCTGTTACTCATCCACTTGTCAAGGTTTCTCTTGAAGAGTGTGTTAGTGAGGGGCTCTGCCTAATGTAGTCTGGAATTTTGTTCATAAGTATGAGGAGTATCTGTGACAGGAATCTATCCCTCCAGCATGTCCTACTTATTGCTGTGGCGAGGTTTAGGTCACTAGAGCGCGTGGCTCGCAGTGACTTGGATTTCTTTAGGTGGAGCATGTCCATCAATTCTGAGTTGGCCATGGCTTTGTAAGTCAGGCAGAGATCACCTCTGAGTAAGCGATATGCCACTGAGTACAGCCGGAGTTTTTTCAGTCGGGCTGCACAGGACATATGTTTGAGGCCAGTAGTCCTCTTGGTGAGGTTCTTGTTGAGGTACTTTTATGGTCTTTCCAGCTGTTGGAAGTGTCTTGTGAGGTACATCCCAAAATGGGGCATTGTACTCTGATGGGCTTGATGAGTGACGAGTAGAGGGGCACTATAACCTCTATTTCCAGATGTGAACCCTTTAGTAATTAGATGGGCCACATAGAAGGATTTTCTAACTACTTTGGCAATATGATTGTCAAAGGAGAGATTACTATCTGCCTGGGTCCCCAGATATCTTATTACCTCTTCTGTATTAAGGGGGCTGCCACCTATGTGGTAATTTGTGGGTGTTTTGTTTTTCTCAAATGGGATGACTATGCATTTTTTGGCATTTAGCTTGAGGCCAAGACTTTGACATCAGGTGTCAGTCTCAGTAAGGCCCTTTTGGAAGATGTCCGTGTCAGCCGGAGTCAATTATGGCTCCCAGTTTGCAGTCATGGGCAAACTTGGTTAGCCAAAGTCCTCCTGTGTTTGCCTGTACGTCTGAGAAGTATATGCCAAACAGTAGGGGTCCCAGGACAGAGCCTTGCGGGACACCACATGTGACTGGTTTAGAGTCGGACCTGGAGCCTGTTATTCTTACCGTGTAAGCTCTGTCTGTAAGCCAAATGGCAGCCCATCTCATGACGTAAGGGTTTATGTTCAGGCTGGTGAGTTTTCTGTAATACCCGAGTGGGGAATGGTGTCGAAAGCCTTGGTGAGATGAAGGTAGGCTGTGTGAACCACCTTTCCCTCGTCTATGGCCTTGGTGACTGTCTCGAAGAAGTCAACCAGGTTTAGTAGGCATGATCTGCCCTTAACAAAGCCGAACTGAGTCGGGTTAAGTGTTTGGAGATTCCCAATGTCTTTGTTAATAAGTTCCATGATGATGCGCTCCATAGCCTTGCAGACCAGGCTAGGCAGGCTTATGGGGCGATAGTTACCAGGGTCAGTTGTGGCCCCTCCTTTGTGGAGTGGAATAACCATTGCTGTGCGCCACTCTATGGGCACACAGCCTGTGGAGAAGCTGAGGTTGAACAGCATGTTTAGGTGGGGGGGGGTTAGTTTGTTCTCTAGTTCGTGCAAGACACAGCCTGGGACACCATCCGGCCCCATTAATGCTGTTTTGAAAGGGCTGTTTTCACCTGTGTGTCTGATTTCTGGGACACTACACTTTTCTGGTATTGTTGTGGGCCCTTTTGGGGGTGAAGTTCCCACTGACTATCTGCCAGGATGTTGGCAATATCAGTAGGTTCAGTATATTTCGTGCTATCTTGCACTAGTTCAGTGCATATCTGTGAATTGCCACTTAGATTCTTAACACAGCTAAAGAAAGGCTTTGTGGTTATCTTTTGAATCCTTGGCCATTTTTCTTTCGATGTTAGCCTTGAATGATTTTATGATGGACCTCAGTTTCTTACTGATACTAATCAGGGATGTCCTTCCTACTTGTTAACTTAATACTTTTGGCAAAAAGCCTACTTCAGCCAGGCCCCATGGAAATGGCTGGCATATTGTCACGCAGTGCGAAAAAAAGGTGTTCCACATTTTGACTGTTTGTCACATATTGTTAAGGTCTGTGTTCCATACTGGCCTCTTAAGAGGTTGAGACCTATGCAGATGGGTTTTGTATCAGATATCAGCTACTTTCAAGCTTTGGATCCAGTTCTCAGGCTCCTCCCCCTTACCAAGAATCCCTGCAAGTAGAGCTAGCCACCTCAGATCATGTTTGCCTGCCTAATAAAGAAATCTTAGCAACCAATCATACTTAATCTGATACCCGAACAGACAGTATTGGAAAGCAGACAGCATACCTATGGAAAACAGGAAAGTAGAGAAGCTAAAGAAACTTTCAAAAGCCAAGGCCAGGTCAGACAGAATTTCTCATAGTAACAATGCAATAGGAAACAAAATGATAGGAGGGGGACAGTGGAAGGCTAGGTGAGGAAAGGACAGAAGCAGACAACACAGATCTATTGTTATGGTGAGTAAGTAACTTTCATATTTCAAATTATCTGTTTTGTCCTTTCCTCACAGATGGGGCAAAGTTCTCAGCTACTTTTATACCCATGAGGCCTGATACTCCTGAGCAGAGCTAAACCAAAGCAGGCCCTAGATCTTGACTGAATATCCAATTTATGATGAGAGATAAAGGTATCTACTTAGATGTAGGACTGTTGAACGAAAGTTCAACAGTCCGAATCCACTATCACCAAACACAGTTTAGCGAAAGCACTTTCACTAAAGTGTTAAAAAAAAAAAAAAAAAAACGTTTTTGCAGGGGGGCAAGCCCCCCTGCACTCCCCATGTGGGGGGCTGTCCACACCCACCTACTTTAATATTCTCACCAAGAGATCGCACTACAGTGGGGAAAAGGGAATTTTCCCTTATCCGCACCATAGTATGACCTCCACAACAGCCATACTTGCGCGAAAGTGCTTCTTCGGTGAAAAGCACTTTCGCGCAAGTATGCCAGGCTGTTAGTGATTCAGTGATGTTGTCATTTGGGGATCAGTACAGATCCCATCTACTTTACACCAGGTACCTGATGCACAGATATCATCTGGGATGGTAGAGAGAGAAAAAGTTGCAGATTAGGCCACAGACCTGATGGAATGAGGCCTTGGGATCGAAGAAGTGATAACCATTTTTATTGGTAAACAGAAATGCACTGTGATAACCAGCGTGATAGAGTAACCTTTTATACTACTGCCCTTCCCAATTTTGCCATAGAGAAGGAAATAATCAGACTTTCCAAAAGTCTTATTCCGGTAAATGTAATTGTCAAATATCTAGCAAATGCAAAGTGCATTTACCCTTGTTCAAGAAATTTGGAAAGAAGGCTGGAAGATTTACCAACAATAAGTGAAAACTCAGAGGTCACCTTTAGAAGAAGGATGGGTTCATTTTTAGAAGCACTTCTGCCTTTATGGAAAACCAGTTATGGAGATGTTGAGAATAGGGCATATGCAGTTCAGAAATTTTTTGGGCACAGTTGATCGCAACCAAGAATAAAGTTTTCCAACATAACTTTAAATCAAATGATAAATATAAAAGTATAAATATTGGCTGTTAGAACATGCTCCTGGTAAGGCAAATATATTAAGATAAAGAAAATGAAGAGCGTGAGGCAGATACAACTTCAGCGTATCACAACTGTTACGCTATGCCAAAAAATATAATATATGCGCCAAAGGCAAAATTGTAGTTAGAAAGTCACCATAAAGTTACCAGACAGACCAATATTTCCAAAGTATTCCCAGCGTGAGGCAGGTACAGCTACAGCGTATCACAGCTGTTACGCTGTTTCAAAATATGTTATATATGCGTGAAAGCAAAAAAAGTTAAATGGTAAAATGGTTAAAAGTTACTAAAAGTTACCAAACATGCCAATGGTTCTGAAGCATTCCCAGCTTCTTTCAGCGACTGTTAGGAACGTTACCAGCTGGACCAAGATGTTTAAACATAACCAGCTGAACTACTCCATTTTATCCACCAGCTGAACTGCTCCGTATTATCCACCAAGGCTAACAAGCCAGCATTCAAACCATTTAGTTATCAGTAGCGTTCAGCTTCTCGGCCAATAAATCCCTTACGTAGAGGATACAACTTTCGTTTCACCTCACTTTACAAACAAAAGACGGATCGACCAAGATGATAATCCAGAACTTTATATTTATTCAAAACACAGCAAATAGGCTAGCGCTTTCACCCGTAGGCTTCATCAGGCCACTTATAACTAATATACAATTCAAGTGTATTTATAGTACTATTTAAATTAACGTCACTTCCTTAACTTAATACATCACTTCTTCCACATATTTTCCAATTTGCGCACTATTCTGCATATTGCATTTGAAATACTATCAATGTGCAAAAACTACATAAATATACAAAACTACATAATCATTCATTATAAAATGCATGTATAATAAAGTAAAATGTATATAAATAAAATCAGCTAATTAATTTTGTCACTATGCTGGCGCTAAGAATGTGTGTGAAAACTACTAAGCACTAAATTTAACCTATAACTATAAATATCTATACAACTTGAACTTACATATAACAGTTGTGTAAAAATAGTAAGACAATTGTATAAAAATCACATGAATAAAAAACATATAAATAAGACGAAAATAGTTAAAACAGTAATAACAACAATGCATTTTAAACTAATGCAGGAAAACTATTCTTAAAAATATATACACTTATATGTATAAGTTTATGCATCAATTTATACACAAGATTGTACATGGAATATCCTATACATAAAAATTGTATAGGAAACACCTACCAAATGTGTGTGTGTGAGAAACACACCTGCAAAATATACATTGGTAAGGATGTCGCTAGTTTATCTATGCCTAAGAACATAGGATATACTATCTACTATGCCTGACTTAATACATAAATTACAGAGACGTGTATATACAGTATGAATACATTAAGTTCATAATGATGCTAAAGTGCTAATGCTTTTTTAAAACTTTTATTTTTCTATTTTTCAACATGGGTTTAATAGGGACCCTATCGTTGAGTCCTGGTTCACGATCTGCCCTAAGTTTAATTATCCACTTACTTTCACTGCATTCAGTGGTATTACGTACAGTACCTCTGCGTATGGTAGGTTTATTAACATACACCACTTTAAATTTAAATCTATGTTCAATAGAGGTCTGTGCTACATGTTTAGAGAGTGCATTCCTCTCTGAATTAATCCTAATGTTATAGAGATGCTCCCTCACTCTATCTCTAAGCCGCCTATCTGTCTTTCCCACATAAAAAGCTGGACACAGCTGGCACGTGGCTAAATATACCACATGTGTCGTCTCACAGTTTGCCTCACAGTGGAATTTAAACAGTTCTTGTGTTATTGGATGTATGAATGTTACTGATTCATCAATAGTATCACAAAAGTTACATCTCCCACATAGTTTAGTATTATTTGTCTTCTTCTCACCAATATCCTCATAGTCCACTCTATTCGGACCACATAACATCCTATACAAATTCAATTTATTTTTATATAGAAATTTGGGCTCCTTTCCTACAGCCTCTGAGATGGCAGTGTCCACCTGTAACAGTTCCCAATACTTACTATATGCATCCCTCACTACATTTACATCTTGTGTATAATATATTCCTATTTTCATATTTTCACTATTGTAATTATTTGTTTCTATGCAATCTATCACCATTTGACTCTGATCTGCGAAAAATGGATAAGATCTCCCTTTTCTTAATTCCTCAAGATCAATTAAAGCTTCGTCTATTTCCCATGTTTTATAGGATCTCTGGGTAAATTGTTGTTTTAAATTCTTAATTTCTTGATTATATCCTATATCTGTTGAATTCAATCTTGATACTCGCATGGCCTGCCCCTTAATCACATTCTTAAAGATGTAATTAGGATGCATGCTGGACCTATGCAAGTATGAGCTTCTATGACATGCCTTACGATGGACTCCAGTATTTAAATACCCGCCCATTATTTTCTCTACGAATACATCTAAATATGATATATAGTCCTGAGATGCTATCATGGTAAATTTCAAAAATCCTGTAAGTGAGTTGACCTCCTGGACAAAAACTTTCAACTGTTCATGATCAGATTTCCAAATGAGGAACAAATCATCCACAAATCGGACGTAAAATGCTACATTTCGTTTGAAAGATTCCAATTTAAACAAATAATCATGTTCCCAATTAGCCATAACAAGGTTGGCGTAGCTATTGGCACATAATGTGCCCATAGCCACGCCATCTTACTGTATGTATACATTTTTCTTAAATACAAAAACATTATTGTTTAATATCACTTCCATAAGGCAACATATACTTTCTATCTGTGACATGGTATAAACATCAGCTTGTATTAAACATTTATGTATACTATCAATTCTTGCTATATTAGGGATATTAGTAAATAACGATACTACATCCAATGTAACCAACCAATAGTGCGGTACAATAATTTCAGTAGCCATATAACCATATAACATAGTTAAAAATTGTTTAGTGTCCTTAAGTATATGTGTATGCTTCTCCACTACTGGTCTGAGTTTAGACTCTACATATAGTGACAGGGGTTCCGTAATCCATCCTCTCCCTGAAACAATAGGCCTCATAGGTGGTTCAACTGGGTCTTTATGGATTTTTGGAACCCCTTGTATACATGGTATTCTAGGTTCCTCTACTTGACAGAATTCATACAATTCCTGACAAATTCGCCCTTCTAAGTATAGATATTGTATATACCTAGTAACATTGTTAATGATTCGGTCAACTACTGTCGTACTAATCTCTTCATAATATTTAGTATCACTTAACATCAGATACATGCTACAAATATATTTGTCCATATCCATAACAACAGTAGGTCCTCCCTTATCAGCGGGTCTAATCATTATATCTAGATTATTTTTTAGAAGCTGCAAGGTTTTTCGAGCTTTTAAGTCAAATTTCCTTTTTTCATCTGATTTTTATTAAGTTTTTGCTTGCTATTTCTATGTAGTTCTTCCTCTACTAACTTTGAATATGCTTCTAAAAGAGGATGTAACTGAGGTACAAAAGTACTGGGCTTTCTTAATGTACAGTCATTAACAGCTGCTGGTGTTCCGCCTAGGCTTATTTTTAATTGAACATTCCTTACAAATAATTTTAGATCAGTTATGGTTTCTGTTATATCACTTTTAATCGTTGGTATAAAAGTTAGTCCTTTTTCTAGTATTTCTTTCTCCTCTGTTGTCAATATTTTGCTTGATATATTCCATATTAATGAGTGACATTCTTGGTCCACATCTTTTTTATCGTGGGCCTCACTGGTTCTGTATCTGTATATCTCCTCTTCTGCCTTCCCCGACTCATTGACCTGTCCTTGCCCCCTCCCTTCCATTTCTCTCCTATGGGGAAAGGGGTCATTTCAGTAGTATCTACAGTATTAAAATTTATAGTTTTTCTCCTAACCACCACATCTGCTTTGTTTTGCTCTTTACCATTACTCACATTTTCTATTCTCCCTACTTGAACACTTTCATCTATATTTACATCATCTCCAATTTCTTTGTCTTCCAAATGAATGCCCCTATCAAAATGAATTTCTCTATGTTCACAGTGGCCACTATAGCACTTAAAGTACCACCAACTTCTTTATTAATATTTTCATTCATTTTGCTACTGTTCTTTAAATTATCTTGTTTCAAAGACCCCTCTATACTAACATTTTTTCTTTCCATATTTATACCTCTTTTTTCACTTATTTTATTAAATGTATTAGCATTGTCCATTTTTTCCTCTCTGGGCCAAGTAAAGACCTGGCTCCTTGCGAAATCTCTCGTGTCTCTATTTTATTCTGTTTTTGTTCCAACAACTTTTTCTCAAACAAATAGACATTATCCAATAATTTTTCAACACTTTTATCTACTAATTGTTTAGGGAACATGGAATATATACTTTTCTGCTGTTCCGTTACTAGTTCCCTTAATGCTTTTTCTTCAGGTAAAAAGTAATTATTCAATAGTGTCATGTATTGTATGCTTGTATCTATACTAATTTTCTGCCACAGATACAATAGTTCAGGGTATCTAGTGCCTGTAGTTGGCATTTTTAATATGCGAAGTCCTCTTGGTATAATTCGTCGTTCCACACATACTTCAAAGTGTTGCCTTTGAAGTTGAAGGCGTTTAAGTTTTACAAAGTCCATTTCCATCTGGTGCAACAACGTGGACAATCCTTTAGTATTGATTCCCTTATTAATCTCTTCTTCGGTCGTAGCATTTACAACATCATATGTTTTTAATGGATTTTCTTTCGCTTCTACATAATTTTGAAATCTAATTAAGTTATCCATGTTGTGTCCCGGTACATATGGAAGTTCAATTTGTACTTCTTCTGTTTCCGCCATAGTTAAAACAGCCAATAGTAGAATAAATGTAATGATAAATATAAAAGTATAAATATTGGCTGTTAGAACACGCTCCTGGTAAGGCAAATACATTAAGATAAAGAAAATGAAGAGCGTGAGGCAGATGCAACTTCAGCGTATCACAACTGTTACGCTATGCCAAAAAATATAATATATGCGCCAAAGGCAACATTGTAGTTAGAAAGTCACCGTAAAGTTACCAGACAGACCAATATTTCCAAAGTATTCCCAGCGTGAGGCAGGTACAGCTACAGCATATCACAGCTGTTACGCTGTTTCAAAATATGTTATATATGCGTGAAAGCAAAAAAAGTTAAATGGTAAAATGGTTAAAAGTTACCAAACATCCCAATGGTTCTGAAGCATTCCCAGCTTCTTTCAGCGACTGTTAGAAACGTTACCAGCTGGACCAAGATGTTTAAACATAACCAGCTGAACTACTCCGTTTTATCCACCAGCTGAACTGCTCCGTATTATCCACCAAGGCTAACAAGCCAGCATTCAAACCATTTAGTTATCAGTAGCATTCAGCTTCTCGGCCAATAAATCCCTTACGTAGAGGATACAACTTTCGTTTCACCTCACTTTACAAACAAAAGACGGATCGACCAAGATGATAATCCAGAACTTTATATTTATTCAAAACACAGCAAATAGGCTAGCGCTTTCACCCGTAGGCTTCATCAGGCCACTTATAACTAATATACAATTCAAGTGTATTTATAGTACTATTTAAATTAACGTCACTTCCTTAACTTAATACATCACTTCTTCCACATATTTTCCAATTTGCGCACTATTCTGCATATTGCATTTGAAATACTATCAATGTGCAAAAACTACATAAATATACAAAACTACATAATCATTCATTATAAAATGCATGTATAATAAAGTAAAATGTATATAAATAAAATCAGCTAATTAATTTTGTCACTATGCTGGCGCTAAGAATGTGTGTAAAAACTACTAAGCACTAAATTTAACCTATAACTATAAATATCTATACAACTTGAACATACGTATAATATAACAGTTGTGTAAAAATAGTAAGACAATTGTAAAAAAATCACATGAATAAAAAACATATAAATAAGACGAAAATAGTTAAAACAATACTAACAACAATGCATTTTAAACTAATGCAGGAAAACTATTCTTAAAAATATATACACTTAAATGTATAAGTTTATGCATCAATTTATACACAAGATTGTACATGGAATATCCTATACATAAAAAGTGTATAGGAAACACCTACCAAATGTGTGTGTGAGAAACACACCTGCCAAATATACATTGGTAAGGATGTCGCTAGTTTATCTATGCCTAAAAACATAGGATATACTATCTACTATGCCAGACTTAATACATAAATTATAGAGACGTGTATATTTGATATGTGATTTTTATACAATTGTCTTACTATTTTTACACAACTGTTATATTATATGTATGTTCAAGTTGTATAGATATTTATAGTTATAAGCTAAATTTAGTGCTTAGTAGTTTTCACACACATTCTTAGCGCCAGCATAGTGACAAAATTAATTAGCCGATTTTATTTATATACATTTTACTTTATTATACATGCATTTTATAATGAATGATTATGTAGTTTTGTATATTTATGTAGTTTTTGCACATTGATAGTATTTCAAATGCAATATGCAGAATAGTGCGCAAATTGGAAAATATGTGGAAGAAGTGATGTATTAAGTTAAGGAAGTGAAGTTAATTTAAATAGTACTATAAATACACTTGAATTGTATATTAGTTATAAGTGGCCTGATGAAGCCTACGGGTGAAAGCGCTAGCCTATTTGCTGTGTTTTGAATAAATATAAAGTATTATCATCTTGGTCGATCAGTCTTTTGTTTGTAAAGTGAGGTGAAACGAAAGTTGTATCCTCTACGCAAGGGATTTATTGGCCGAAAAGCTGAACGCTACTGATAACTAAATGGTTTGAATGCTGGCTTGTTAGCCTTGGTGGATAATACGGAGCAGTTCAGCTGGTGGATAAAACGGAGTAGTTCAGCTGGTTATGTTTAAACATCTTGGTCCAGCTGGTAACGTTTCTAACAGTCGCTGAAAGAAGCTGGGAATGCTTCAGAACCATTGGCATGTTTGGTAACTTTTAGTAACTTTTAACCATTTTACCATTTAACTTTTTTTGCTTTCACGCATATATAACATATTTTGAAACAGCGTAACAGCTGTGATACGCTGTAGCTGTACCTGCCTCACGCTGGGAATACTTTGGGAATATTGGTCTGTCTGGTAACTTTATGGTGACTTTCTAACTACAATTTTGCCTTTGGCGCATATATTATATTTTTTGGCATAGCGTAAAGTACAGTTTTGTACCTACCATAAATGTAGATGTCCGATAGGTATGCATCTGCAGTCATAACATATGGGTTGTCCTGCCTCAGGCAGCCCTTCGGTCGGTCGGATTCCAAAGTCTGGGTCTGGCCTCGGCTGATGTCGCACTTTCCCCGACGTCAGAGCGTCTGGGGTATAAAAGCATCAGCCGACACCATTTTCCTCAGTTTTTCTTGCCCCAGATGCCAGGTGCCCTCTAGGAAGGCTAAATTTGGAAAAATGCAGAAAAGTTCCAAACATTTGCAAAATTATATACATGTATAAACAAACAAATACACCATAATAGATTCCCCCAGCTAGCTAAAAGAGTGGTAAGTACCCTAGGAATACCACAGAGGGGTAGGAGGGAGGGTAAACCTGACTGCAGATGCATACCTATCGGACATCTACATTTATGGTAGGTACAAAACTGTACTATGTCCTTCAAGGATGCATCTGCAGTCATAACATATGGGTAGAATACCATAGCCAATCTGGGGAAGGAGGTACTAAGAAAAGGATGGTGTAGTTAAGATCCCCTGCAGGACTGCAGTTGCAAAACCTGCTCTGGATCTGGAGTATAAAGGTAGTTTGTAATGCTTGGCAAATGTATGCACGGAGCTCCAAGTAGCAGCTTCTAAAATGTCCTTGGTAGCCACCCCTCGTAGGAAGGCTGTAGTGGTGGCCGTGGCCCTTGTGGAATGAGGCCTGATGTTTTCAGGAACTGTCTTCCAATGAAAGGAGTAGCAAAATCGAATGCAATTTCCTATCCATTTTGAAATTGTCTGTTTGGAAATTGCTTTTCCTTACACCCCAGTAGCATATGCTACAAAAAGTTGGTCAGTTTTTCTGCTAGTTTTTGTTCTGTCCAAGTAGTAGCGTAGTTGTCTGTGTATATCCAGGGTGTGCAAAAGTTGTTCCCCTCTATTCTGTGGATTAGGGAAGAACGTAGGCAAGTGAATAGCTTGGTTCAAGGATACCCTAGATACCACCTTTGGCATAAAAGTAGGACTGGTTCTTAGTGAAACTCTGTCCTGATGGAAAATAAGAAATGGCTGCACTGCCATTAATGCTTGTAACTCAGATACTCTTCTTGCTGAAGTGATTGCCAGAAGGAATGCAGTTTTCCAAGACAGAAACTGTAGATCCGCCGATGCTGCTGGTTCAAAAGGAGGAAGTGTCAGTTTCTCCAGCACAAAGTTGAGATCCCAAGCAGGTAGAGGGGGTCTTCTTGGAGGTTTAATATTTTTGATCCCTCTCAGAAATTGTCTAAGGAGAGGGTGCGAGAAGATAGGTGGATCCACATTGTATTCTGCTGAAATTGCTGAAGCATGAATCTTAATGGAAGAATAGGACAGGCCATTGTGGAACAATTCTGCTAAGTATTTTAGGATCTGTGTTATGTTTGCCACTGTGACATCTGAGCCTTTTGATGTGCTCCAAATGAGAAATCTCTTCCATTTAGCTGAGTATGTCTTCCTTGTGGAAGGCCTGCGAGCCTCCAAGATAATGTCCTTCACCCTCTGAGATAAAACAGTTTGATTGGGATTTAAGCAATTTTCCAGGCAGTTAGCTGCAATGTTTTCAAGTTGGGATGCATGGTCTTGAAATTGTTCTGCGTCAGAAGAAGAGGCCATAGGGGGAGAGGCCATGATTTTGCCTGAGACATGCTTCTCAATAATGGATACCAGTGTTGCCTTGGCCAGTCTGGAGCTATTAGTATCACTCTTGGTTGTTCCTCCCTGATCTTCAGTAGAATCTTGTACATCAATGGGAGAGGTGGGAAGGCATATACTTTTAGGGCTTTCCAGCTGAAAGAGAGAGAGTCCACCCTCCAAGCTTGTGGGTGGTATGTCCTTGAGCAGAATGTCTTCAGTTGATGGTTGAGTGGGGAGGCGAACAGATCTATCTCCGGCATTCCCCATGTCTTTGCTATGAGTTGGAAGATGTCTGGGTGCAGCATCCGTTCGTGTGCATCCATGGTAGTTCTGCTTAAGCTGTCTGCCAGTGTATTCTCTTTCCCGGACACGAATTGGGACTGAAGTTGGATATTGAGATTCAGGCATAGTTCCCATAGATTCATAGCCATCCGGCATAGAGGGTAAGAGTGTGCTCCCCATCCTCGGTCTGAGGCGTCCGTGGTGATGGTCTGCCTTGTTTTTGGTTTGTTGAAAGGCAGCCCTCTGTTGGACTGGCAGGCCTGAGCCCACCACAGAAATTCCTTTTGAAGGCATGGAATGATTGGTATCAAGGTTTCTAAACTGTGACTGTGTTGAGACCATACACTCCTTAGGTACCATTGTAATTTCCTCATATGCAGCCTGGCATGCGGTATCAGAATTATGCAGGATGCCATGTAACCCAGGGCCTGCAGGATTTTCCTTGCAGTAAGCTGAGTTTGTCTTGTCAGAATCATGAAGTAATCTGGAAGTTGTTTTTGTTTTTCTTCTGTGAGAAAGGCCATTTGGGTGGTTGTGTCCAGATCTGCACCCACAAAGGTTATCCTTTGGGATGGTACTAGTCTTGACTTTTGGATGTTGACTGTGTATCCCAAGGCCTGTAGCAGGTGTATGGCATAGGCCAAGTCCTTTATCAAACTTCCCTTGTTGTCCACTTGTATTAGGCAGTCGTTCAGGTATGGGTAAATTTGAATTCCCTGAAGTCTGCAATGTGCAATTACTGATGCCAGGCATTTCGTGAATACTCTGGGCGCAGTAGATAAGCCAAAGGGCAATGCTGAGAATTGATAATGCTCCGATCCTTCAAGAAATCTGAGGTGTCTTCTGCAACTTGGTCGAATAGGGACGTGCAGGTATGCCTCCTTGAGATCTAGAGTCACCAGCCAAGACTCCTTGCCCAACATGGGAAGAAGTTGCTGTAGGGTCAGCATCTTGAATTTTGGCACAATGAGATAAGTGTTCAGTGCGGACAGGTCGAGAATAGGCCTCCATTGATTTTCTTTACTTGGTACAAGGAATAGTCTGGAGTAAAATCCTTGGCCTTGTTCTGAACATGGTACCTTTTCTATAGCTTTCATCTGAAGCAAATTGTTGATCTGTCTTAAAGCCTCTGCCCTCTGATTTGGTGGAAGGTTTGGCATTCCGTTTCTTTTTGGCAAAGTGTGGAAGTGGAACCTGTATCCTTTGTCTATTATTTGCAGTGTCCATGTATCCTTTGAAATATAATGCCAATTTTTTGAGAATAAAGCCAGCTTTCCGCCCAAGGGTGCTTCCAGTTGATCCCTGGTAGGCAGGATCAGAGTTAAGTCATTGAGCCTGTCCTGGTGTAGTAGTTGTTGTTGTTGCTGTTGCACTACTCCTCTGGTTGGCAGGCTGCCACTGACGGCCTCTGTAGGAGCCCTTCGATTGACCTCTGCCTCTAGGGCGCCTGTTCCTGCCTCTCTGGGCTCTGTCCGAGTCTGGAAAGGACCAATTCTTAGTAGGCCAGTTTCTGCTGAATCTCGGTGGTTGTACTTGCAGGAAATCTTTAACTGTTTGCACAGATTTTGCCTTTTCTTCAACCTTTTTTAAGATCTCCTGAGCAGAGGAGCCAAATAAATTTTGTTTCTCCATTGGAGCATCCAGGAGTTTAGCTTTAACATGGTCTGGCAAAGATTGTTCCTTCAGCCAGGCATGCCTACGAATAACTGCCCCAGTCATAGCTGATCTAAATGAAGCCTCCAGTGCATCATAGCCACATTTTAAGAAATGATTACTAACCTGTTGTGAATTGTGCACCAAATCCTGAAGGGATTTACGGTCTAGGGGTTCAGGAGAAGAAAGTTTCTTATTCAGTTCATCTAACAAATACTCTTGGTACTGTATCATATGAAATTGCCAATTTAATGCCCTGACAGAAAGAGTTGCAGAAGTATATACCTTCTTTCCCCATCTCTATAAAGCTCTAGACTCTCTTTCAGAGGGTAGAGGATTTTTGGTAGTGGCGGACACAACCCCTTTAGGGCCCTGAGAAATAGTTTCTGGGTCTGCAGAATGGGCTTTATACAGATGGAAATGAGAATCCGGGACCCTGTAGTATCTGTCAGGTTTGGCAGGGGCCGGAGGAAGAGTATCAGGGGCTGTACTGACATCACTGTACACATCATCAATTACATTAAGAACAGGAGGTATAGCTAAGGGCCTATGTTGAGGCAAATGCAAAAAGGTCCTTAATCTTTTTCTAGAATCAGAGAAATCCTGACCTTGCCATTGAAAATGTTCTCTCATGGAGTGTAGAGTCTCACCAAAGGAAAACTCTTCAGGAGGGGAGGCCGAAGGGATAGATTCCTCAGCATCTGAATACTCATAAGGCAAGTAAGCCCCCTCCTGGTGGTCTGACAACTCAGACCCATCCGTGGAATCATCTGAAGAGTGTGGGTCAGAGGGATCAGTCCTGGGCCTTTTGTCCGGAGGAGGGTGAGAGGCCCTGTCTGGGTAAGGTTGTGAACCCCTAATTAAGGAAATAAGGTCCTCTGCAAGGCTGAGGATCTGTGAACTAGAGGAAGGCCTCTGGGAGGTAGTTTTGGTAGGTAAAGCTTTAGATAGTTTGGCAGCTTTAGCCCTGGAAAAGGCCTTAATGGACATGGAAGCAGGGGGGCCTAGCTGCCCCACGTGCAGGAGTAGAAATGTCCAAAGGTATGGTGTCGGACATTTCCTGAACACTGGTTTCGGTAGGAAGTTCGGTAGCCGACTCAGCCGGGGCCTCCCGGGCCTCGGTGGTCGGATGTATGGGTTTGGAAGAAGGAATCTCCGAGGACTCGGTTTCGGCCGAAACCGAGACACTCGCGGTAGGCCTAGCCGTGGTTTCAGCCGAAACCGCGGGCTGCGAGTGTCGGTCCTTTTCCTTCCGTTTTTTCACCATATGTGAAGTCGGAGTCTCCGATGGCATTTTATAAGCAAAAGAGGTTCCAAAAAAATTCCTCTGCAAACTCCGACCGACGTCTAAGAGTTCGTCGGTTGAAGGAAGCACAGGCTAAACAAGCTGATACGTCGTGGTCTGGGCCTAAGCAAGGAAGGCAGTAGGAATGGAAATCCTTATGAGGTATTTGTTTCCCACAAGTTAAACAATTATTTACTTTGTCTGACATCGGCTGAGGCAAGAAAGAGTCCCCAACGGGGTACTTAGCTTTTTTAGAAGTCTTCGGTAGCTGAATTCACTGGATCTGACCGACCGGCACTTGCGAACAGCTTCTGCTTCGGGCACTGCGCGGCAAGAAAGACTGAGGAAAATGGCGTCGGCTGATGCTTTTATACCCAAGATGCTCTGAAGTCGGGGAAAGTGCGACATCAGCCGAGGCCAGACCCAGACTTTGGAATCCGGCCGACCGAAGGGCTGCCTGAGGCAGGACAACCCATATGTTATGACTGCAGATGCATCCTTGAAGGACATCAGTTGTGATACGCTGAAGTTGCATCTGCCTCACGCTCTTCATTTTCTTTATCTTAATAACTTTAAATCAGCTTTAGCAACAGGTGTGAAGAAGGACCAGTTAGAGACTGTAAGATAATGGTAACATCCCAAGGAGGGCCTGGGGGACTAAGTGGGGTCTGAAGAAGGAATGCCCTTCCCAGCAGAAAGCTTTGTATAACCTCACTGAAGGAATGGGAGTATGACACTCTCTTAAATGGAAAGAAGAGATGGCTTCCACTTTGAACCCTGAAAAAGTGGAATAACTAACCCAGTCTTGAAACAAATGATTAAGAAAGTCCAAATAGCTGGAAGGGGGCTGAAAAAGGTATCTATATTTTTGTCTGTAGCCCAAATAGAATTTTTTTTTTATTTGCTTCTGTAAATATTCCTAGTGGAGGATTTCTGTGAGGAAGCCAAGATGTAGTTAACAAAATGGAAAATCCTGGGACTGTTAAACCATCACTGGAATTGGAGAAACCATGCAGTTAATTTGAGGGCCTGAATGTTCAAGTGAGGCGCCTACGAGGTGAGCAAGAGTAAATCTGCTTCGACCATAGTGCCCAGAGAGTGAACTAGAGGAGTCCAGAGGAAGGGAAAACACACTTGTTGAGGAGCTAGGAGGATGACAGTGATCTTCAACAGTTGATGCCTTCTGAAGGAACTTTAGAATTAATGGTACTGGAGAAAGGTGTAAAGGAGACCTAGGTGCCAAGGGTGTGTTATAGTATCCCTGGGTGACTTTCCCTTGTGAGGGATTATAGCAAAGAACTTGCCGCACTTGGGGTTGAGAGAAGATGCAAAGAGATAGAAACAAGGTCAGCTTAATGGCTAAAACCCACTTTGTTACTACAAGACTGAGAGACCATTTGTAAGGAGCAGGCTGTACCTGCTCAACATGTCAGTTAGTATGCTGGATTCTCCAGGAAATGCATTGCTATTACAAAGCAGTGGGAAGACATCATCCACTGTTACACTCTCATGGCCTCTCGATACTAAGGATAGAGAAAGATCTAGTTCCTCCCGTTTGCTGATGGGCCAAAGAGCCATGTTGTCTGTCTGTATAGAAATCAAACCCAAGGGAAGAGAGTCCTGAAAGACCTGCAACACTACAAGGACCGCTTTCATCACCAATACACTGATGTGAAGACTGGCTTCTGTTTGGGACCATATGCCTTAAGACTGTCTTTTCCAGATGATGCCCTCCACCTACTTACCTCAGCTGGGAGGCATCCGAGGTCATTGTGGCCTGTGGAGGCCAAAGAATGAAATGCCTATGCTGGTTAAGATAAGGGATACCTATCCTTCACTGTATGTGATCGCGGCATATGTTTGTATGTGATCGCTGCATATGTTTGTAAGGATGACTGGAAGGACAATGGTCGTTTCCTGATTGATCATTTGATCACCAAGGTCCACTGAAGGACTTTCATGTAGAACATGGCTAATGGTATTCGATATAATGGAGGCAGACATGGAGCCCAGAAGGTGTAGAATTAATCTGGCATGTGGCTTTTGATAAGACAAAACTTGATGAGCTTGTTGGTGGAGAGGGGAGATCCTTGTTTGAGGAAGTTTCTGCCATCAAAGATCTTGTATCCAGGAGTGCTCCAATGAATTCTAGAGACTGGACTGGTTGTAGCTTGGACTTTTGTAAGTTGAGTGCGATTCCTAAGTCGTCACACAGGCAGAGAAAGGACTCCCTGGCTTGAAAGAGTAGATTCCTGGATGGAACAGTGATAAGTCAGGCATTCAAATAACTAAACACACTGAACCCCTGCAGTTGCAGACAAGCTGCTACTACTGCCATGCATCTGTGTGGCAAGTTCAAAGGGCAAAGCTCTGAAATGGAAGTGACTTGCCCCCAGTCAGAAGTAAAGATCCTCTGTGGAGAGCCTGTTCATCTTTGTGGTAGTACACATCCATTCATTTCTCCTCAACAATTGGAGAATGGACTGAACCATAACCATTTATAATTTGGTATGTCTTACAAACTTGATTAAATAGCTTATGTCCAAAATTGGCTTGGGTCGCTGTTCTTCTTTGTCACTAAAAATAATCCTGAGTAAATCCCAGATCCTCTCAGGTCTAGTGAGGCCTTTTAGATGACTAAGTTTGTTAGAAAATTCTTTTATCTCTGAAATGGCTTCTTTCCTCTGTGAGGGTGGAACATTCGGTAGTTTTCCTGGACAAGAGAGGGGAAAGAAAGGGAACCAGGAAGCCTCTGGATACAATTCTCAACACCCACTTGTCTTGAGTGATGGAAGTCCAGGTTAGCATGTGTAGAAATAAGCACCCCCCCCCCCCCAAAACTGCTTCCAAGAGTGCGACAGTCGAGCAACCTTTCAGGAGTGCTGCAAAGGCTTCGCGAAAGGACCTCTGAAGCCCTGATTTTGTGAACCACTTCTGCCTCTTGGGCGATATCCATTACAAGAGTTTCCCTCTCTGTAACAGGGAAATTGTTCTCCAGAAGTGTTGGAATTTCAAAACCATATTCTCTTCTCTGCTTCTGGTTTCTGGAGAAGGTCCTTTGAGGGGTATAGCATTTGATCCCTATGGCAGATGTGGATTTACCATTCTTTTCACTCCTGGAAACAGTTTCATCTACTTTAGGACTAAATAGTCGATCCATCATAGGGGGGTAATTGGCTAAGGATGTTTTAAAATGCTCTGCACTGTCATCCACATCCAGGACAGTCATGTGATGGAAATGCCTGTGCTGGCCACTCTAGATACTCTCCCCCCCCCCCCCCCGGGCAATAGAAATGAGACACACAAAAGCAGTAGATTAAAAATTGTATGGCAGCCAGCTGAGAATCAACTCTGATTCACAGTCAAGGCTGCCTGGAAAGAACTGGAGAATTCTATTATTAAATCCCTCTGAAAATTAGTGAAGTATGCCAAATATATACCCATTTCCTGTATCAGTGCAAGGCACATTGCTGTCTACTCAGTAGATGGACAGAAGAGCTTTTTTTCTGCAAGCTCCTTTTTAGTGGCTGCCTCCATAACCATTGAATCTACTGTTGGGCCGTTCTCTAGTGCAATCAGTCTTTTGGGGCAACTAAAAACTTAGCAGGCTTCATGAGAATGGTTTCAATTGTGTGAGGTTCATTTAATACCCAGGATGAGATGAGGTCAATCATCTCATTAGCCAGTGGCACCACCCAAGAAATAAATGGGCCTGACCCAAGAAATAAATGGGCCTGAGCCAAATGCCTTGAGAAAAACAATTTCTCAGGAAGAGAAGTCTAGGAAGACCAGCCTCTTTTCTGTCGAAGAAGTTTGAGAACCTCTCTAAATGGGACATCCTCAAGGGGGGATGTGGGGGAACCTTCTCCTTCATCAAAATCACAGTCAGTAGTTGGGGATTCCTCTGTTAATCCAGGTGTCTCTTATGCTTCCTGGGAACCTCTTCTGCAGGTCACTCAGGGTAGGACTCAAACATATCACATCTCTCTAGGGACACTGGGTTAAAGGTTTTTCAGAAACTGGCTATCTCGACGAGACCAGGAGGGCAGGTCAAGGAACTTGGGAAATCCTATGATGGAGGGCTGGAACTGGCTCCAACAGGGAAGATGTTACTTCAGGCTGGGAGAGTACTCCCTTGGAAAGCCTTAAATGCGGAATGCCAAACGGCTCCAAGGAGCTTCACCTTTGGAGCAATTCCTGGAGGCAGCGCAACCATGGAAGTCATCCAGCTATGGTCCAGGCAACTCTCCAGAGTCAACCTATCTAAAGTCGAAGCCCCTATGGGAAGGAAAGGATTAGAGGACCTAGGACCCGATTCCAGCATGTTGGACTAGACGCTGACATTTCAGCTCCTAGATGCAGTATGTCCAAGAGAAAGCGAGTGTGTGTGTGTGTGTGTGTGTGTGTGTGTGTGTGTGTGTGTGTGTACGTGGACTGCAAGGGAGAACACTAGTATGGTCATGTTTAATGGTCATGAGCATCCAAGCACCTGTTGGTTTTAAGAATTCTGAAACCTGATAAACAGAAGTGATCTTTTTAAAAATGCTGAAGCATCATCTTACTCATAACATTTCACATGGCAAGATTTCAAAGTAGATGCAGTCATCTGACATATACTAGTCTACACAAAGGAACTATGAATTTATAAAACACCAGCAAATTTGACTAAAAAAAGAAACACTTAAAATCCAAAAAAGTTTTCAGCGAGTTACAAAAAGTGACTGAATTTGGGCACAGCTCTGAAAGAAAGGGACTATTTATACAGAGTGCACAAGATAAAAAGGGACAAAAACTGAGACAATATCACAGAAAACATCTGGGCACTAATACCATTCTTCAGCAGGACAAAAACAGGAGGGATTCTGACCAGTATAGATCTATAAGGAAAATTAAACTTAATGAAAAAACGTGTTAAAGCTATGAAGGAAAATGTGCAGCAGATTTATTTGCCCTTTTAAAAATAAAGTGACAGTGGAAGTTTGCACTTGTGTACCTGTAGAAGGTATACAATTGTGTACCCCCATAATGTCTTCTGGGAAGTGCCAAAACAATGCATAAGGTCACAAATCTAGGCTACACACCCCCTTGTCCTTGTATTTGTACAGTAAATGCTGTGCTTGCATTCCTGATGTTAAGTCAAATTCATTCTGTATGGTTGCAGGGCATTTATACCCGTGGCAGTGACTCAACATTTCGCACATTCACCTTTAATCTTTTTCTTTCAGCTGCTCCTACTGGGGGTCACCACAGCGGATCACCTGTTTCCATTTCTTCCTATCCTCGTTATCTTGATCTGTCACACCAACCACCTGCCTGTCCTCTCTCACCACATCCATAAACCTTATCTTAGGCCTTCATCTTTTCCTCTTACCTGGCAGCTCCATCCTTAGAATCTTTCTCCCAATATACCCAGCATTCCCCCTCAACACATATCAAAACCAATTCACTCTCTCCTCTCTGGCTTTGTCTCCAAAACTGGCCAACCTGAGCTGACCCTCAAATACTCACTTCTAATCCAGTTCATCCTCATCACACCCAATGCAAACCTTAACATACCTAACTCTGCCACCTCCAGCTTTGACTCCTGTCTTTTTGTCAGTTGTCAGTGCCACCTCCTTCAACCCATATAACACAGCTGGTTTCACTACCATCTTGTAGACCTTCCTTTTCATTCTTGCTGGTACCAGTCTCATCAGAAATCACTCTTGACACTCTTCTCTACCCACTCCACCCTGCCTGCACTCTCCATCTCTCTTCCACATTCACCATTACTCTGAAGTATAGACCGCAAGTATTTAAACTCGTCCACCTTCGCCAACTCTACTCCCTGGATCCTCAACATTCCTCTGTCCTCCATCTCATTCACACACTTATATTCTGTCTTAGTCCTGCTGACTTTCATTCCTCTCTAAAGCATAAATCCACCTCTCCGGTGTTTAATCAACCTGTTCCCTATTCTCACTACAGATCACAATGTCATCCGCAAACACCATAGTCCATGGGGACTCCTGTCTGATCTCGTCTGTCAGTCTGTCCATCACCACTGCAAATAAGAAAGGGCTAAGAGATTATCTTTGATGTAATCCCACCTCCATCTTGAACGCATCCGTCTCTCCTACCACAGACCTCACCATTGTCATACTGTTCTCGTATATATCTTGTACCAATCTTGCACATGTCTCTGCCACTCCCAACTTCCTCATACAATACCACAACTCCTCTCTAGGCCCTGTCATATGCTTTTTCTAAGTCCACAAAGAAACAATGCAACTCCTTCTAACCTTCTCTCTACTTCTCCATCCAAACCCTCAGAGCAAACATTGCATCTTTAAGTACTCTTTCCCGGCATGAAACAGTACTGCTGCTCACTAATCACTACCTCCCTTTTTAACCTAGATTCCACTACGCTTTCCCATAACTTCAAGCTGTGGCTGATTAATTTTATCCCTCTGTAGTTATTACAGCTTTGCACATCACCCTTATTCTTAAAAATTGGTACCAGTACACTTTTCCACCCCTTAGCCATCCTTTCACTTTCCAAGATTTCGTTAAACAATCTGGTTAAAAACTTCACTGCCATCTCTCCTAAACACCTCCATGCATCGATACTTATGTCATCTGGACCAACAGCTCTCCATTCTTCATCCTCTTCACAGCTGTCCTTACTTCCTCCTTGCTAATCCATTGCACTTCCTGATTCACTATCCCCACATCATCCAACCTTCTCTGGTTGTCATTCTTTTCATTCATCACCCGTCAAAGTACTCTTTCCATCTGCTCAACATACTCTCCTCTCACTGTATGTTTCCTTTGTTATCCTTAAGCAACCTAACCTGCTGCATATCTTTCCCACATCGGTCCCTCTGTCTAGCCAACTGGTACAGGTCCTTTTCTCATTCCTTAGTGTCCAACCTTTCATATAACACACCATAAGCCTTACCTTAGCCTTCGCCACCTCTCTCTTCACCATACACCTCATCTCCTTGTACTCCCGTCTACTTTCATCTCTCTGACAATCCCACTTCACCAACCTCTTTCTATGTATAATCTCCTGTACTTCCTCATTCCACCACCAGGTCCTCCTTGTCCTCCTTTCTCTGTCAGATGTCACACCAGGCACCTTTCTAAGCTGTCTGAAGATGAAAAAAATTGTGGGTTCTACTGCAACACCAGGAGCCTGAATTTGTTTTTTTAATGCTGACGATGCAATGCACTGCAATGTAGGACCGGGTAAGGTTTTCCTGAATGTGGCATCCTTTCTACCTTAACTGGTGGTAGCACAGATAAATGTAAAGGACTCCACAGTACTTTATGAAAAGAGAAGAGTGGGGGAATTTTTCTGGTGTCCTGGTCAAATTTCACCTTTTTAGTATGAATGCCAATATTAATCCATTCGACAAAATATAAACATATACTTAACCCAAATAATTCACGTACACCAAGAGGAAGTATACAAAAACACTGACAAAAGGTCAGGAATGGATATTGGATTGTGACAACATGAGGCAGAGTTTTCACCACAGAGGCAAAATGCTCATTTCTTTGTCTTCCCCGTTCATGAATTTTAAGGACAGTACATCAACAAGCAGCTGAAGACTGGACAGTACATGCTTTGGGGATATACATTTGGATTTGCCTCTGTAATCAACCACATGAACCCACCCACTTTCTCTATCACTTTCCTCTCTTCCCTACTACCATAACTCAACGGCTCTGTATTGTACAATTACCCTCCGAATATATCTGAATGTGTTATGTAAATTAATTCAAATGTTTAACTACCAATCATTAGCGGACCGGAGTTCCGCTGTGGCGACCCCTAACTGGGAAAAGCCGAAAGACACAAACAATTCAAATGTTTTACTGTATATTTCTTTGCTATTTTTTTCAAGAATGTTATAATGCCTCTTACTATATTGTACTGTGGGGCTTTATCTACATTTTTCTTAACTGTTTTATTGTACATTTTTCACTGTATTCATCTTCAATGTTGTAAATTTTCTTGCTTACTTGTGCTGTAGAGCTTTTCTCCCCAGGCCTCCACCGAAAAAGGGCTTTTGCTCAGATGGACTATCCAGGTTATGAAATGTCAAATAAAATAAATAAATAGAACATCACTATCTATAAACAATGATGCAGTTATCAGATGCAAGTTACTGTGATCTCCAGTGTGAAATGTGGTTCATTTTTTGTGTGTGAAATGACTGGGATGAGTATCAGTACCTCCAAGACAAACATTCAGTGGTTCCGTTTTAGACTACTCTCTATAAATGGGGAGTGTGCAGCCACCACAAAATGGACGTTTACATATCTTGGAGCATTGCTCATGAATGAAGAAAAGGGGATAAGGACAATGACCAGATGATAGTTGCAGCAGCAGCAACAGTACTGCATGAACTGTGCTGGATTGTGATGGTGAAAAAAGATGAGCCACAGGAAGAAGCTCTCAGTTTAACCAATCTATGCTACTGTCCCTACACACTGGCCTCAATATTTAAGTAGTGATCAAAAGAATGAAATCAGAAATAAGAGGCAAAAAAGGCTACTTTACAGGGAAGGGGGGCTCATTCCCCATGAAACATGGAATAGCCTGGCAATCTGAGTGGATCTCTGAAAAGGACCACAGTTCCCCTAGGTTCAAAAAAGTCAAATGAAGTAAGCACCTGGTGAGAATACCTCCTTCCCATGTCTCCTGACTGTCCCTGATTTGCAAAACATTCTTGAGTTTGCCTAAATGTCTACCCTCTCCCTTGTAAGACTGTTCTTTTTGCTGGTAAAAGCAGTGAAGTTTACAGTCAATAATGCAACATTAGAGTTGCCAACTTCTTACTGCTCTGACAATAGAAGGTGATGCAAAAAGTACAGTTTTGTACCTACCATAAATGTAGATGTTAGAGTGTAAACACTGCTGCAGTCATTCTACTTGGGTTACCCTGCCATCAGGCGGTTCCCCAGTCGGTCTGAGTTCCAAAGTCTTGGTCCGGCGTCAGTTGCTGTCGCCTCTTCCCTGACGTCAGTGTGACAGGGGTATACAAGATGCAGCAGACACCATTTTCTTCAGTTTTTTTTGCCCCAGATGTCAGGTGCCCACAAATAGGTAGGCAATTCAAATTGCTAATAAAACATACATAAGAAAACCAAATAACTCTCAGTTACCAGCAAATACTTCCCATAGGTAGTAAAGGGTAGAAGGCATAGGTACGTACCAGTAAGTAAGAGGGGAAGGAGGGAGGGTAACCTGGACTGCAGCAGTGTTTACACTCTAACATCTACATTTATGGTAGGTACAAAACTGTACTATGTTCATCATGTTACATTGCTGCAGTCATTACACTTGGGTGGAATCCCAAAGCTGAGGTAGGGGGGCTGGTTCTATAAGGCATTAGGGGTGGCTATAAGGCCCTGCAGTACAGCAGTGGCGAAGCCAGCTCTGGATTTGGAGTATAAAGGCAAATGGTAATGCTTGGTGAAGGTATGCACAGAACTCCATGTTGCTGCTTCCAAAATATCCTTGGTAGGTACTCCTCTGAGGTAGGCAGTTGAAGTGGCTGTTGCCCTGGTGGAGTGAGATCTAATGCAGTTAGGTAAAGGTTTCCCATGGTGAGAATAGTAGAAACGTATGCACTGGCCTATCCATTTTGAAATGGTCTGTTTTGAGATGGCTTTGCCCTGTGCTCCTGCAGCATATGCTACCAATAATTGCTCAGATTTTCTGAAAGCTTTGGTTTTGTCCAAGTAGAAGCGTAGCTGCCTGTGAATGTCCAAAGAATGTAGTAGTTTCTCCCCCTTGTTCTGTGGTTTTGAATAGAAAGTTGGCAAATGAATAGTTTGGTTTAGAGCCACACTTGATACCACCTTTGGCATAAACGTAGGGTTACTTCTTAAAGACACGCTGTCCTGGTGGAAAATGAGGAAAGGTTCCACTGACATTATTGCCTGTAATTCTGAAACTCTTCATGCTGATGTTATTGCCAGTAGCAGAGCAGTTTTCCAAGATATGTATTTTAATTCTGTTGTGTTAGCTGGCTCAAAAGGAGGTCAAGTAAATTTTTCCAAAACAAAGTTGAAGTCCCAAGTTGGGGTAGGTGCTCTACGGGGCGGTCTTATGTTTTTAGCCCCTCTGAGGTACTGTTTGAGCAAAGGATTAGAAAAAATTGGTGGATCCGTGTTGTAATGAGCAGAAATGGCTGAGGCGTGGATCTTGATTGATGAGAAGGAGAGGCCCTTGTCCAGCATCTCAGTTAAATATTGAAGTATCTGAGGAATGTTTGGGACAAGAGGGTCAAGGCTGTCCGCCTGGTCCCAGGCACAGAATCTTTTCCATTTATACGAGTAAGCTTTCCTGGTGCTAGGCCTTCTGGCCTCCAGAATGACATCCATAACAGCTTTGGAGAGAGGCATTGCTTGCTTGACTAAGGTATTTTCCATGCAGCTAGGTTTAAGGTCTTTAGCTGGCTGTGAAGTATCTGTTTGCTGTGTTGAGTCAGCAAATGTGGGATTTGAGGCAAAATCCAGGGTGGTTCTTGTGCCAAGTTCTTTAAAATTGGGTACCAGTGTTGGCGTGGCCAGTCTGGTGCAATCAGGACCATCTTTGGCTCTTCTTGCCTGGCTTTTATGAGTACCTTTGGAAGAACAGGTAAAGGAGGGAAAGCGTATAATTGTAGGTTTTTCCAGCTGAATGAGAGGGCATCCACTTTCAATGCTTGTGGATGATAACTCCTTGTGCAGAATTTCTGTAGCTGGCAGTCCTTTGGGGATGCAAACAGATCTATGTCCGGGCTCCACCATTTTTGTGTTATCATTCTGAATACTTGTGGATTTAATTCCCATTCATGGGGATCCATGATGTTTCTGCTTAGGTCGTCTGCCAGTGTGTTTCTTTCCTGGCAGGAATTGTGCTTGCAGATGAACTTGGTAGTCTAAAGCTGTGTTCCACAAGGTCATGGCTAGTCTGCAGAGGGGGTAGGAATGCGTGCCCCCTTGCTTGTTTATGTGCCACATAACTGTGGTGTTGTCTGTCTTTAGTAGTAGTTGTCCTGGATGCAGCAGGTCCTTGAAAGCTATAAGTGCATTTTGCACAGCTTGCACTCTTTTTGATTGATGTGAAGATGCCTTTGCTCTGTGGGCCACTTGCCCTGAATACATTTTCCTGCCATGTGTGCTCCCCAGGCGTAATCCGATGCATCTGCTGTCAGTGTTTGCCTGGCTGTGGGTTGAGTAAAAGGCTGTCCCTTGTTGAGGTGACAAGCTTGAGCCCACCAGCGAAACTCCTGTTGAAAGCAAGGAATTACTGGTATAACTGTTTCCAAACTTTGACAGTGTTGAGACCATACATTCTTTAGATACCATTGTAGTTTCCTCATATGCAGTCTGGCATATGAAATTAGTAGTATGCAAGATGCCATGTAGCCCAAGGTCTGCAGAATTTTTCTTGCAGGTAGTTGGGTCTTTGTTGCCATCAATTGAAAGTATTGAGTCAGTTGTCCTTGCTTGTCTGGCGTGAGATAAGCCATCTGGGCCGTTGTGTTCAAGCTGGCACCCAGGAATATTATCTGTTGTGAGGGCACTAGTTTTGATTTTATTTTGTTTACTGTGTACCCCAGGCAATAACTTTTTTACGAAAGCCAGATACTTTAGAAGAATGTCCTTGCTCTCTGCTTGAATCAGGCAGTCGTCCAGGTATGGATAAATCTGAATTCCTTTTTGTCTGTAAAATGCAATTACTGGTGTCAGGCACTTTGTGAAGACCCTGGGCGCAGTAATTAAGCCAAAGGGCAGTGCAGAGAATTGATAGTGCATTGAACCAGCTAGAAATCTGAGGTATCTTCTGCAGTTTTGTCTGATAGGGACATGCAGGCATGCCTCCTTGAGGTCCAAAGTCACGAGCCAAGCTTTCTTGCCCAGCATGGGAAGAAGCTGCTGTAGTGTCAACATTTTGAATTTCGGAACATCCAGGTAAGTGTTTAAAGAAGAAAGATCCAAAATGGGTCGCCAGGCTTTGTCCTTTCTGGGAACCAGAAAGAGTCTTGAATAAAATCCTTGTCCTTGCTCCTGTGGTGGTACCTTTTGAATAGCTCTCATGTTCATGAGTGCTGTAATTTGTTTTTGAGCCTCTGCCCATTGACTTGGTGGCAGATTTGGTATATTTTTTGATCTTGGCAAAGTGTGAAATTGGAACCTGTAACCTTGAGATACAATGTTGAGAACCCATTTGTCTTTGGTGATGCAAAGCCAATTGTGATAGAAAACTGCCAGTTTTCCTCCTAAGGGGGCTGCCAAGAGAGAACTGTTTGGCAGCTGTAGCGGGAAGTCATTGAGGCTGCTTTTTATAAGGTTGTGGCCTGTCTTCCCCTTCCTTCTGGCCTGGTGTTCCCCATTGTCGAGGCCTGTAAGGACCTTGTGCTTGACCTCTTTGAGGTCTGTCTGTGATTGGAAAGGACCAATTCTTTGTTGGCCAATTTCTGCTAAAACGAGGAGACTGAACCTGTAAGAAATCCTTCACCATTTGCATGGATTTTGCCTTATCCTCCATCTTTTTTAATACCTTCTCTGCCTTAACTCCAAACAACACATCCTGCTGCAAAGGTGCGTCCAATAATTTTGCCTTAACATGATCTGGTAATGCATGTTCCTTTAACCAAGCATGTCTTCTAATGACAGAGCCTGTAACTGCTGTTCTACAGGAGGCCTCTAAGGAATCAAACCCACATTGCAAAGTATGTTTTCCCACTTGTTCAGCTGCAAGCAATAAATCCTGCATTTCTTTAAAATTAGGAGGATCTGAATCTGGAAGCATCTTTTGTTTCAACTGAGACATCAAAAATTGCGGATATTTTAGCATGTGAAACTGGCAATTTAAGGCTCTCATTGCTAAAGTTGCAGACGTATATACTTTCTTTCCCCATCTGTCTAATGCTCTGGAATCTCTGTCAGAGGGAACTGGGTTTTTTGCTGATGATGCCTTAATCCCTTTGGGTCCCTGAGAAATAGTTCCAGGTTCAGCAACAGGGCTTTTATACAGAAATTTGTGAGAGTCAGGAACTCTGTAATATCTATCAGGTTTAACTAGGGCTGGAGGTAAGGAGTCAGGGTTTAAGCTGGATTCAGTGTACACATCATCCACAATATCTAACACTGGCGGAATAGCAAGGGGTCTGTGTTGAGGCAACAAAAGGAAGTCTCGGAGCCTTTTCTTGGATTCTGAGTAATCCTGGCCTTCCCAATGGAAATGCTCCCTCAGGGTATGTAAGGTCTCCCCAAAGGAGTAGTCCTCAGGTGGAGAGGCTGATGGAATAGATTCCTCAGCATCCGAATCCTCATAAAGGGGTAAGGAATATCCTATGTCTGAGGATGAATCTGAGGAAATGGACACCTGGTCAGAAGATTCATAACCTGCATCCTGTCTGAGCCTTTTATCAAGCGGGGGATGGGACCCCCTGATCAGGGTGATTAGGTCTTCGGCCATTTTGAGCATTTGTTTCTTAGGCATGGAAGCCTGTCCTGGAAAATGCTGTATTTGTTTCTTTGTTTTTAATGGGGCCTTAGACTTAGCAGAGGGTTTTAATGGTTAACTGGGTAGGTCTGAAGACACCCTCTGAAGCTGTGGATTGCTCAGCTACTTCGGTTCTCTCAGTAGGGTTAGTTTCGGTAGGCTGAGAACAAAGAGCGTCCATAGGCCCAGCCAGCTCCACGTGGGAGTCGGAAGCGGTCTGTGGTTATGTGGATGAGGTAGTCAGGGGCTGCGTAGGCGCCTCGCTGAAAACCGGAGAACCGGCGACCGGCCTAGAAGAGGCTTCGTCGTCAGTTTTGGGCCTCGGATGCCTGTCCATGTCTTTGCGCTTTTTGTGTAATCCGGTTGTCGGAAGTTCCGACGGCATGGTGTAATTGAATTTTCTACCAAAATAATGTCGGGCAAAATCAAACCGACGTTTAATAGTGCATTTGTTAAACCTAGCACAAAACCAACAACCAGGGACATAGTGGTCTGGGCCTAGGCATGGAATACAATAGGAGTAGAAATCCTTATGAGGTATTTGCTTCCCACAAGAAATACAGTTATTAACTTTTACTGACATCGGTCTGAGGCAAGAAAAAGTTTCCCCAACGGGGTACTTAGCTTTGTAGAAGACTTCGGTTCTGGATTCGGAATGAAAATCTCAGGAGTCTGCCGACCGGCACTTGCGAACTGCTTCTGCTTTGGGCATCGCGTGGCAAGAAAGACTGAAGAAAATGGCGTCGGCTGCATCTTGTATACCCCTGCCACACTGACGTCAGTGAGGAGGCAACAGCAACTGAAGCTGACCAAGACTTTGGAACTCAGGTCGACTGGGGAACCGCCTGACGGCAGGATAACCCAAGTATAATGACTGCAGCAGTGTAACACAATGAACATCCAGTTGTTTTATAGAGTACTCTCTAAAATATATTCCTGATTTCTGGCCATTGAATTCATCGCCCTATCATTTTTGGTTTTGTCCAGAATTCTTCAGCAAAGAAACTGAAAGATATGCTTCTTCTGCACTTCCCATGGCAGAAGCGCGAGACACTGCCCACGGGGAGGAAGCCCCAGTACAGACACAGGATATGTTGGAGAGATTAAATTCTCAAGCATACTTGGAATCCCTGGGGATGTAACAGGATTTGCTAGCCATCTGCTGTGGAAATCAAGTCTGGTCTACCCTACTTAACTTAGTACCACTGTGGATTTCACAATGAAAACATTTTATAAAAAAATCAATAGCCAAATGATTATAAAAATCTCCATTAGTTCATGTCTATGCCAAAATACTTATTCTCATACATAAAACTTTTACCAAACAAACTCTGATGTACAGGAAATTGAAAAAGTACATTATCATGATAAAATATGCCCATAATTTTATTTATTTTCATTTTGCTGGCCAAATTAGCACCACAGAGTGAGTGTCCATGTTTAGGAGATCCAGTTTAAAATAAAAGGAACAACTTAGCACCCCCAAGTCCTGACTATGGCTCAGGTAACTAGAGTTTGATTAGTGGCTTGGGCCACTGAGAAGATGCCAGGGAGGAAAGGCATGCTTAACTGGGGGAGGGGGGCATGCCAATGCATAATAGGACCACAGAAGCTTCAAATCAAAGGCTGCAGTAGAGCAAAAAAAAACAAAAAAAAAAAAAAACAAATAAAAGGAACAAGTTAAACATGAAAAAGGACAAAGCAGGCGTAATGACTGTGGAATAAACAAGAGAAACAAATGTGAATAATCTCTCTCTGAATATTAATATATACTTGTACATATACTACACTCACTAAGACAAAGTTTGAAATATTAGTGGCACAGAAAAACTTATGCTACAGAGTGATATGGGTAAATACAAAGTTTCACATTACATAATTAATAACGTGCAAACTCAACCAGCAAGGAAGAATGTTTTGTAAACTACTTAGTTTAACAACCACCACCTTGTCTAAAATAGCACAAGTTTTACAACAGTGATGTGTTTAGTACTTATCTATAGCTAGATTTATGGAAATGTGACAGACACAAACACTGTTGCTGAAAAAGTATGCTGTAAGATAAATGTAAGTGGTACAATGCAGATAACAGATGGCTCTGTTTTATGAAGGAAGCTTCATTGGTATGGCTAATTTTGGCCTTATTTTCACTAAATATGAGTTTTGATTCTTTAAAGCAGAGAAGATGATCAATAAACTGTTAACAAAACTAATAAATAAAAAAACAAACCAAACATTCATATAAATATCCCATTACAAAACTAACAATTCGACCAGCAAGTCTGAAATGGGGGGGGGACAACATTTACAAATAATAAACATACTTATTGTGACCATTAAACTGCCTTAGGGGTGCTTTGCCAGATGTATCAAACATGCGAACACCACCATCTTCACAGCCAGCAACAATCAGTTTCCCATCACTCCGATATGTGCCACAGTATGCAGTGTCTTTGAAGCGGGAAAATGTCTTTACTGGCTCCTGAGAATATCGACTGTAAATATGAATCTAAGAAAGAAAGAAATGCATAAAAACAAAACAGGAAAGCACTTACCAAATGTGTTTTAGTTATTTTACACAAAGAGAGGACGCAAAATGTTTGTTGCACTTATTAGCTATAACCAACAAAAAATAAAATTACCAACCTGCTATAATACAGTAACATTATTTACAGAATGAAATACAAATCAGTGTTCTTGTTAAAAAACGAGATGGTCCCTAACTTGCTTAAATGTTTCTGACATTGCTTTTTGAACATGGGTAAGAAAAATCCACAGGGTTCTGCTGCCTCTAAAGCTTTTCTTTGCTTTTTATTACTGCAAAGCTTACCTCTAAAGATGGTACTTTTTTATCTACCCAGAGTATTACTAACAGATGAATAGAACTGATATGTTGTTGTGTCTTTTGGCTTTTCCCGGTTAGGGGTCGCCACAGCGGAACTCCGGTCCGCTAATGATTGGTAGTTGATTTTTACGTGCCAAGTTACCAGCCCTGACACACAACCTTCAACGAAGGTACGCCCATTCACGCATGTCTCCACGCAGAAGACGCTCTAGCTGAGAATCGAACCAGACAGCGTCTTACTGTGAGGCGACAATGCTACCGCGGCACTACCACCACGGGATAGAGTTGATATGAATGTACAATTTTTACTTCTTTAGCTTGTTGTTGTTGTTGTTGTTTCTTTCAGCTTTTCCCGATTAGGGGTCGCCACAGCGGAACTCCGGTCCACAAATGATTGGCAGTAGATTTTTACGTGCCGAGTTAATGGCTCTGACGCACAACCTTCAACGAAGTTACGCCCATTCACGCATGTCTCTATACAGAAGACACTCTAGCTGAGAATCGAACAGTACAATTTTTACTTCTTTAGCTATTGATTTAAAAATTATGCTCATCAAGGTTGAGCTGCAGGACAATGCCCGTAGCTCAGTAACTCTTGGCTAAAGTAACAATCCCAGATACAAGATTTTTCCAAGAATGCTGTGCCCAAGTGGCAGAAGCAGCTATATGAAAAAGGAGACTGTGTTACAGTAAGGTTCCATGGCAGAACAGGATCTTTAACTGAAGTCGCAACAAGAATGTTCCTTTGAGAAAGGCTTTGCAGATTTTAAGGGACGCTAGTGTAGATGACATTGAATCAGAATGACACTTAGGAATGGAAATAAACTGAATCTTAAAGGTAATTTACCCAGAATCAAAAAGGTCTGCTGAACAAAAGATTAAGGAGCTGAAAGGGGGTCTTGATCCTTTATGATTTGTCCAAACAGAACACCTTTTCCACTTACTCTTGAATACTTACATGCTTCTCAGAAACTTTCCAAGCATAAAGATTTAAACCATTTTAGGGGGCAAGGATAACATTTTTTTAAACACTGGAACTGCAAAAACCAAATGGTTAGTCTGAGAAACTTGGTGTTTGGCTGGGACTTGCTGGAAGGATGGGACAGCAATCTGGATTGGGATCTAGTCATGATGGTGGTTGCAGGAAATAAGACCATAGATAAGGGAACCATATTTGTCCAGGCCAAAAAAGGGCAAGGAGGATTACTTTTGCCTTGAACAGTGTAGCTTTCTGTAAGAACTTTATCAACTGAAGAGGTGTAAGACTTCCAAAATGGCTGCACATTGAGTAACAGCTCAAGTCTAGCTCTCCCAGAATGGAAACTGGAACTCAGCAGAGAAGGTCAGTAGACTTGTGTTTATGGGTAAATTTCAGTAACTGGCTTGTAAGTGCACTGCCTAGATGCCAACAGAGGACCTGGAAAAAAACAGCTACAAAATGTGAGGAAGAAACACTCACTGGGGAAAGTTCTGCAGCTGTTCAGCAAAAGGTGCTAAAACCTAAGGGACATCGTATGTCTCTCGTGTAGAAATGAGTTATGAAGTTATCTACTCTATCTTCCTGCTATACTTGCTGTTAAACACCTCTACAATATGTATATATTAATGTAGCCTGTGAATGTTGGCAAATACACTCTTTGGTTAACTCACTATCTTATATGTACTATACTTCTATAAGAAGTATAACAATTGTATACTCTATATATTGTTTACTGAACCTTTTGGTTAATATGTCTTTCTCTTGTTAATGATTTTACTGCTCTGGAGCTTTTCTCCCCGGGCCTCCACTGAAAATGGACATATATCTAGTTGGACTCTCCTGGTTAACAAATGTAAAATAAAAATATAGAAAATAAAGACATTTTTTTACTTACTAGAACTATTTTTGTGGAGCATGGTTTTCTTGGCATGTTAAAGTAAAGTTTTCTCGGTTATTTTTAAGTGTAATTCGGGTTGTGAACAGGTGCTGCTGTTTTTTTTCTCTCTCTCTCTCTTTCTTTTTGCTCAGTTTTAAGAAATATAGGCAATGCAATGAAAAAAGCCTGTTTAAAAGAACATGACAAACGAAAACTTAATGTGCTTTTTCTTGCATGGGGAAACGACTGGATTAAGGGCCTTACATTGATTTAGTAAGATGTTTCAACACTAAACAAGTAAATGAAAAAACATTTAATATTACTAGGCTTTTTCTTCTAGCAAATACATGTATGTTTAATAGCAATTCTGCAGCTAATCTTCAGGTTTCCATGGAAACAATCTGAGAAAGAAACTAGCTGCAGGTTGGTGGAGAGTGATTGGCTAAAGAACAAAAAAAAAACTGAACAGAAATTGGCTAAGACATAATGTTCTCTGAAAACAGGGTTTTCCCAGCTGAGAGAGCTATAAAGAAAAACAAAATCAATTCTCACCTAGTAGAAACATAGGCTGCATCATGCATCTCAGCATATCTAACCTTTCTTTTAGGTTAACTCAAGTCTGTGAGTATGGCTACCAATTTGGGATTTGTGTTCATATTAGGAGGGTAAATCTTCTGTATTTGAGCATGTACATAGTTTTGTGTGTTAGTATTAAGTTAATAGCTTTTAGAGGGTGTATTGAAGGTTTTTTTTTTTTTTGTGTGTTGTTTTTGCGGGCTTTCAGTAAAACAATATGTGACATAGCCTCAAAAGGATATGACAAGAAACAACCGTAGAAAAGTTCAAACTGTAGAACAGTGTATGCATGCAGGACAAACACTGGAACTAGACATTTACCATAAAAGACGTTATACATAAAAGGTGAGAATAACTTTTTAATGCAATGATCCCTTCTGTAATGTCTTTAAATGTCAACAGTATAACAGATAAATACAAAAAAGAACGAGAAGTGAACTACATTAAAAATGTAGAGTGCAAACAGCTATGTTACAGAAGACACACTTAGAAAGAACTGAACATGTGAATTTGATAAAAAAAAAAAAAGGTTTTCAGGATGGTTATTCAGCGGAATACCTGGGACAAAGGAAAAGAGGAGTTCTTGTATTAATTGCAGGTGGAGTTCCAATAGTGATAGAAGAGGATAAAGTGATAACAATGGCAGATTTGTACTGCTAAGGGGTTACTGGCAGGGGGGGGGGGTTACACTGGCATTATTTATCTTCTACCTAAAATTACTATAATGGAGCTTAAGAAAATTCTAGGAAAAATAATTAGTTTTCAGCAAGGAATATTACTTACAGGTGGGGATTGGAATGTGATTTGCAACAGTGCAGATGTGTCTGGGGGGACAGAAGGGAAAGTATAACAAAGAAGGGTAGATTTTTGAAGAAATTTATGAAAATATTTTGCAATGAAGATGTGAATTCAGTTATAGGGGTTTGGAGTGAATTTACATATTCCTCAAGATAAAAACTGGGCTAGGCTCAACAGAAGTTACACTTCACAGGAACAAGTGCATTTAATTGAAGGTCTTGATATGCACCCAATAACTATTTCAGATCATACGCCAATAATAACTAAAATAAAAGCAAAGGCTAATGAAATAAAATTGAGACATTGGCACTTTCCCACCTATCTGCTGAAAAGGGAGGAATTTAGGGAATGCATAGTGGAGATTATTCAGGAGCCATGAGAGAGGATAGAAATGTCTTCTGAAAGTATAGCTAGGAAGTGGGATAAAATTAAGCAGGAGTTTAAAAATAGGGTGGAAATAAAGGGAGCTATGGTTAAGAAGTAAGAATTATTTAGAGGGACTGACAAATGTTAGGGGAATCTCACAGAACAATAACTGGATCAACTGCAGAATGCTAAACAGAAAACAAGAATTTACCCTCAATAATATGCAAGAGTTTAGAAAGACTGCTGTTGATCAACTTTTTTTTTTTGTTGTTTTTACACAAAAACAGTAGAACACAAAAACTTTTAACACAACTCAGGCAACAGGAAACAGAAAGGGCCATCACCAAGATTAGGGAGCCTATAGCAAAGGAAGGTAATGAGATCCTGTAGAGGTATTTGAAATATTTCGGAAATTCTATAAAAATCTGTATAAAGTAAAGAAATATAGAAATCAAGAAAAGATGCAAATGAAATTTTATGGAAGAATTGAATATGCCAAGGTTAGAGGTAGATGAGGTTCAATTACTAATTGTTAGGATAGGAGATGAGATAACAATTGTGATGTAAACCAATGTACTGGAAAATCCGCAGGAAAATATGGTATTCCTGTGGAAGTTTGGAAGCTGGAAGGGGAAAAATGACAAAGATCTGGAAGGTTTTAATAATGTACTAAGAAGAGAAGTACCAACATCCTGGAAGAAAGCAGTGGCAGCTACAATACCTAAAGAGGGTAAAGATCCATCACACCCAACCAAATACAGGCCCATTTCAATATTAAACCATGATTATAAAGTGTTCATGTCTATAATGGCTAAAAGAATGACAAAACTAATGTCAAAATTGATAGATATGGATCAATGTGATTTTCTGGAGGGAAGGCAAACATTTGACAACATTAACAGAACACTGATAATCCAGAGGGAAACTAAATGTAAGAAAATACTATTGTTGTTGGTGGGTCTTGATGCAGAAACAGCATTTGACTGAGTAAACTGGGACTTTATGAGCAGGGCAATGGAAGTATTTGCATTTTCTGAAATAATTTTAAGGATGATTACGAAGATATATGAGGGATCGGTGGCAAAAATTAAAGTGGGTGGGGTCTTTTCTGATAACTTCTGTTTGAGCAGAGGAACCAGGCAGGGGTGTCCTTTTTCCCTTTATTTGCATTATATTTAGAACCACTAGCAAATAAAATAAGGGACTCAGAAATTCAAGGATGCAATTGGTATGGCAGTCAAGAAAAGCTGGCTCTATTTGCACATGATATTTTATACCAGACAAAACCAGAGAGAGACATTACAGTGTTGTGGAACATGTTGAGATAGTTGGGATACAAAATTAATGAAGCTAAAACAAAGGCAATAGTGGTAAATTCTGTACCCACACACAAACTGATGGAGTAATATCTGCATTTATGGGGACATGATAAAATGAAGTATTTAGGAGCATGGATTAAAAATGATTCTGGTGTGGCAGTTAAGGATATGTGGGAAGAGACTAAAAAGATGATACAAAAACTGAGAAAAACAGAAGCTTGGTTATATGGATATAGCTAGTAAGATACAAAAAGTCAAAATGTTTTTAGTCCCTTTAGTCTTATACATAGGTCAGGCATTTTTTTATCAACCAGAGAAGTTGAGGATGGCAATTACTAAACAGCTGAAAGACTAACTGGGAGGGGAAGATGACAAGAGTGAAGTGGGATAAGCTGATGATTCTTACACTAGAACAGGGGTATTGAGATTACCCAATTTGAAGGGGTATTTCAGAGCTATGCAGTCAAGGCTCTTATACATAGCATAAGCAGAGAAGTATAATTCAAAGTGCAAATGGATGATGTTGAAACACAGGGGAAGCTCAACAAACAAGGACAGGCTGGGACTTTGGATGCAGGTCGTTAGGGAAAATAATCATACAGGCCATTATATCTATAAAGTAGCAGGAAGTATTCTAAGAACTAAGCCAACACGAGAATGGAGAAAGGAAATTCTGCCAATAGGGATGACTGCAATTAGGGATATAGACAAACAACAGGGGGATGGAATTTACTGGAGAAAGCTGGCAATGTAGCCAAGGTGGTGGGATCAAATAAGTAGAGAGAAAGATAACAGAATGGGAGGAGGTCAAGAATTTATTTGGATTGCATGTTAGAGACTGCCACCCCTATCAAGGATTGATAGAGTATAAGCAAAGATAAAGAAATGGGGGGGTCCTAAATGAAAGATGAGCACTGGTAGAGTTCTCAGTCGAATCTAGAACAGAAGCTGCCACTAAAAAGGAATAATTAGTAGGAGCATATAAAATATTGCAAAGTAACTATAAGAATCAATCAGAAGAGGTTAGAAATGATTGGGAAGAGAGACTGGATAAGCAATTCACAACGAAGCACTGGGAGGATATATGTATGTCTTCTAAATATGCAACAAAATCTAGAAGATTTACGATTTCTACTTGGAAATGTTTACATAGATATATTTATACCCAAAGTAGACTCCAGAGAATTTTTCCTCAGGCAGAGATCAAATGTTGGAGGTGTAATGGGGAAGAAAGAGGTATCTGGGAACTAATTTTCCAGACATGTGGTGGGTTGGGGGACTTTAAGGATTCCCTGTGGGATGCACTGTCGGAGATGCTGGGTGGACAGATTAGTGTGAAGAGGGAGATGATTTTTCTTAGCTATGACACAGAAACAGAATTGCCTAGACATGGTAAAGCCTTGCTGTGTCTAATTATGGTGGCTGCCAAAAAAGCAATTACTAGAAAATGGAAATCAAAATTTAAACCAACTACATTGGAAGTGGTGAATATAGTAACAGTGATGAAACAACTGGAAATGAGATCTTTAGAAAAGGTTAGGAGCAAACTACATAGGAAAAGATGGGAATTGTGGGAACAATACATACGGGAAATAATGAGGTTTAAACAAAGACAGGACTTAAATGACCTATGTAATATTTAACTGAAAATGACTGAGAAGATTATAAGTGATGTATAATGTTTGCAACTGGGTGTGTGTCCATATAATTTGTGATGTAAAATGCTTGCAACTACGATTGCGTCGGTGTGGCTTGTTTTTATTTACATACATGCATGATTCCTTATGTTGTAAGTGATGGTTTAATAAATATTTTTTTTTTAAAAGGGGGCAAGAATTGAATAATTTATGTAATGTTGCTTAGGTTATATGATATATACCAATATATGTGAAGTATAATGTTTGTTAATGTAGTAATAAGGTTTGATTACTTTTGTATAAATGTAAATTTGCCTCTGTCACAAGTGATAATTCAATAAAGGTGTTAAAAAACAAAACAAAATAAAAAAAAAAGTGAAGAGGAAGAAAGGCATATACAAATCCAGGCAATCAAAGATTGACTACATCATTCCTCTATGACTGTCCCTGTGGATGGCTGACAGTAAAGTTACATCTGCATCTAGCATTATTTGGAATGGCAAAAAGATTACAGCAAGGCTGGCCACAGTGGCTGAATACCCTTATTGCCATAGCAATGTTGAGAGGCCACTCGAGGCTTATGGATGCATAGACTCAGCTTATCCACTAGAATACTGGACAACCTGGAATGGGTGGTATTATTATAAAAAGTGATCGGAAGCCATTAGCCATTACCACACTCTAATGGCCTCTCAGCAAAACAGACAGGAGCAGGTTCCCCCTTGCTTTTTGACATACCACAATACAGAGGTGCTGTCTGTTTAGACCAGTGAGATAGCAAACCTTTTGGGTTCAGAGTGTCAAAAATATCAGAAAATGCCTATCTTGACTCTGGTGCCATGCCCCCCCCCCCCCCCCGCGACGAACATAAAAGAAACAATTCTTTGCATATTTATTTATTTATTTATTTATTTATTTATTTATTTATTTAAAAAAAAAAATACAGTCCAATCATGTGCTGATATGTAACATAAAAGTGAAAGAAAAATCAGTGACTTACAATAAATAAAATTATATGCGCACTGATAACTGGGCTTAAAAAAAGTGCACCAAAAATGATCCTACTTTTAATCATTTGGAACTGAAAAAAATATGGAACACATTGCATTTTATTTCATTAACATCAATTAATGACTTTTCTGTTGCTGAGTTTTAATAGGCAAGTGCAGGGTCACATATTTCTTGAATTTTTGTTCAGTTTATTTGGCAATTTGGGTGTTGGTGAACCAATGGTGTAGATAGGGTTTGTGTTGCCTGGGGCCGTCACCCCCTCCCCCCAAAATAAAACATAATACACATCATAGTCACACAAAAAGTGAAAAGGACGGTACTCACATTCATTGTTAAAAGTGATGCCTTACCTTTTGATACTGGAGTTGCAATCCACAAACTTGTTTGTCCAATTATGCAAAAGCATTTCTCTGACACATTAATAAATTACTTTCCCCAGTAACCCCTTCGTTAGTTTCTATTGTGTACACACAAGCACTAAAACAACACAATGAATTATTTCGCCCACTAGTCACTTCAGCAGTCTGAACATGTATGCGCAAGCACATCTCTGAAACACAAATTATTTCCCGAAGCAGTATCTTCATTAGTATGTTCAAGTACACACAAGCACCAAAGTGAAACATTTCCCAAAGAGACCCCTTCAGTAAAATGCCCAGATACAGTATGCACAAGCACCAAAAATAAACAATCTGCCCAAACAACCCTTTCAGTAACATTCCTAGTACATGTACAAGCACCAACATGAAACATTAACCCTCTCAGTAAAATGTGCATCTTTCTATGCACTCCTATGTTTATTAAAATAAATTACTTACATTACATGTCCTTTATATTTGTCTTCTCGGCCCGGGGTTCCCGATGCTATTTTCCTGTGCTGTTTCACATCTAGGTGTGTGAATGCACGACTGTTAAAGGGCTTACTGCTGGCCTGCTGCTGCATGCTTGTGTGCATCATGGTGTGCACGCACCTTAGCCAAACAGAAAGCCACCATGGCACCAAGTGACTAACCGCCAGGCCAAAAAAAAAAAAAAAAAAAGCTTTTCAGAAGAAAAAAACAACACAACAGCTTAGAGTGCTGCCCAGGGTGGTCTGTCCCTTTCACCCCCCTAGCCATGCCACTGTGGCGAACACTGGTGTCACCCAAAATGTCGTGATGAGTCACTTTTTGACACAGGTGTCATAGGTTTGCCATCACTGGTGTAGATGGAAATTACACTTGGATGACAGAAGTCCTAGAGTGCCTGCAATGCTAGGACTGCCATCTCCAGAACACTGATGTGAAGATGGCCTCTGAATAGCTCAATGTTACTTAGACTGATCTTCCCTTTGAAATACCCCCCCCCAGACCACAGTGAGGTGATGTCTGTGGTAACTATGGACAGTGGTTGAGGACAGAGAACAAATGGATGCCCCTGGGATACTAGATGTGAACCTATCCTTCAGAAGATGTGAGGAGGGTACACAGATGACACTCTGACAAGGGGATAAGGAAGGCAAGTGGCCTGCGACTACTGAACTGAAAGAATCCACTGAAGAACCTGACTGATGGTACCATGGAACCTATTAACCTTAGAATGATAGAAATGAGGCACTGTCCAAGATGGGACCCTCCTGTAGCAGAAGATAAAGGCAGGTCAGCTTTGATTTGGGAATCTTGCTATTTGTCATATGCCCATATGGCAACCTATCAAGTCCAGAGCTTGTGCTGCTTCCAGAAGTGACTTTTCAAAATTTACACACACACACACACACACACACACACACACACACACACACACACACACACACACACACACACACACACACACACACACACACATCAATGGACTGAAACAAGTGGAACAAAAACTCTTTCTAGAATTAAGGATTCATTTGTGTTAGCAGTAAGAATCCAGTATGGGAACAGTTGGAACCTTTGCAGAGAGACAGTGCTGCTACCACCATGCACTTGTGAATGTCCAGGGGGCCATTTCTTGATTATCTGACTTGTCATTACTTCCACTGTTGGTCTGCGCAAGTTACTGGATACTTGTGCTTGACTAGCATTATGTACAAAACTTGTGTACTAAGCATAACGACAAATCCATGTTATCTTATTTTCATGTAGTTCAGCATCCCTTTCTCTGTCCCCCTCCTTCAGATATTCTCATTCATAACTTCTGGTGATCAGATGGACCTCACCATAGATTTTGTCTGTTAACAACCCTTTACTCTGTTGCCTTTCTTGTACCTTTAGGTATTTTCTGATAATTCTGGATAGTCATGCAGATGTCACTCTTCTTCTGGCTTTTCCCGGTTAGGGGTCACCACAGCGGAACTCCGGTCTGCTAATGATTGCCAGTAGATTTTTATGGTGCCGAGATGCCAGCCCAACGCCCAACCTTCAACGAAGGCACGCCCATTCACGCAGGTCTTTTGAACGCCATTCAACCACGGGGAGGACATGCAGACTCCACAAAGAAGGTGCTCCAGCCAAGAATCGAACAGGAGAACCTCTTGCTGTGAGGCAACAACGTTACCGCTGCACCACCGCGGCTTACTAGTAAACTCTTAGTTAACCAGAAGTCAAGCAAACAGGGGAAAAACAAAAATTCAAAGAAATACAGTACAATTTTCATGTGTTGCACTTTGTGCCCCTCTCCCCCACAGAAACATACCTTATGATTTTAGAGTTTTAAAAAGGAAGACAGGAATAAATTCTCTCTCTCCTCAAGCCAAGAAAAAGTCAAACCAAACAAATATTATAGTGTGCAGTATTAGTCAGGCCTATTTTTAATAGCAACCATCAACCAACCAGAAAAAAGAAGTTATATACTCACCATAACATTCCATGTTGGTAGTCCATCTCACCCTTCATTTTTACGTATGGGTTCGGAGCCGATCCTCTGCTCCGACTTGGCCAATTTATAAATTCGAAGACTTATGGTTGGCTCGTGGCTAAGCAGGTATCCCATAGTGCACCAGTACAAACCGCAGATCTTGTTTGGTGCTCACTAGAAGAAATAAAGTACAGTTGTGTACACTTGCCATAAATGTAGATGTTCGAGTGTATTCACTGTTGCAGTCATTACATTTGGGTAATCTGTTGGCAGGTTGCCCTCAGTCGGCCTGATTAACAAAGTCTTGGGTCCTGCGTCTGTTGCTGTCCCTTCTTCCATGATGTCAGGTCATCAGGGGTATAAAACATGCACCAACACCATTACATCAGTTTTTTTTGCCCCAGATGTCAGGTGCCCCCCGAATGGGGAGCAAGTAAAATTAAAAACACAAAAATATACCTCCATCCAAAAGCAAATACACCAAAAAGACTTTTAAGCATAGTAAAAGAAAGTAGAGGTATAGTAAGAAAAAAACAGGGAGCTGGAGGGAGGGTAACCAGGACTGCAACAGTGAATACACTCGAACATCTACATTTATGGTAAGTGTACACAACTGTACCATGTTCTTCGTGTTTCACTGTTGCAGTCATTACATTTGGGTAGATTCCCAAAGCTATGGTTAGGAAGATGGATTTATACAACATTAGGACCAGCTAAAATGCCCTGCAAGACAGCAGTGGCAAAGCCAACTCTGGATTTAGAGAAAATTGGTAAATGATACTGCTTGGTGAAAGTATGCACTGAACTCCAGATAGCAGCTTCTAGAATATTCCTGGTAGGAACACCTCTGAGAAAGGCTGCAGAAGTAGATGCAGCCCTGGTGGAATGAGATATGATCCCCTGGGGGATAGGTTTTCCATTGTGCTTATAGCAGAAATGAATGCAATGGCTTCTCCATTTAGAAATGGTTTGTTTTGAAATAGCCTTCCCCTCTGCCCCAGCAGCAAATGCCACTAGAAATTGTTCAGATTTTCTTCGAAATTTAGTTCTGTCCAAGTAGAATCTAAGTTGTCTGTGCACGTCCAAGGAATGCAGAATCCATTCCCCTTTGTTCTGTGGATTGGGGTAGAAGGTTGGCAAATTAATGGACTGGTTAAGAGCCACACTGGAAACCACCTTGGGCATGAAGGATGGATTGGTCCTCAGAGACACCCTGTCCGCATGAAAGATGATGAAAGGCTCCACTGCCATAAGGACCTGTAATTCAGATATCCTTCTAGCTGAAGTGATTGCCAACAGGAAGGCTGTTTTCCAAGAAAAAATTTAAGTCTGCAGTAGCAGCTGGCTCGAAAGGAGGTAAAGTGAGCTCTTCCAAAACAAAGTTAAGGTCCAGGCAGGGGTAGGAGCTCTCCCAGGTGGACTCAAGTTCTTTGCCCCTCTGAGATACTGCTTGAGCAAGGGATGAAAAAAGAGGGGTGGTTCTGTGTTATAGTGAGCTGAAATAGATGCAGCGTGAATTTTAAGAGAGGAAAAAGACAGGCCCTTCTGAAGCATCTCAGTTAAGTATTGTAAAATCTGAGGTAAATTGGGCGCTGCTGTGCTCATCCCTGAAGATTGGTTCCAGGCACAGAATCTTTTCCATTTGTCAGCATAAGATTTTCTAGTACTAGGTCTTCTCGCCTCCAAGATGACATCCATCACAGGTTTGCTGAGGGATGCTAAGGGTGAATTTAAGTGATTAGCCAAGCTGTAAGGTTCAATGTTGGGAGCGGAGGGTGCAGAATTTGGTTCTCCTGCTGAGACAGCAAGGAAGGTGTCTGAGGCAGGTGCCATGGAGATATTTGTGACACACTGCGCAGGAGTGGGTACCGGTGTTGGCAAGGCCAGTCTGGAGCAATCAAAATCATTTTTGGTTTGTCCTATTTGACTTTTAGCAGATCTTTGGAGAGCAGAGGCAGAGGGGGAAAGGCGTAGACCGATAGGTTTTTCCAGCTGAAGGACAGAGCATCCACTTTCCAGGCTTTTGTGTGAGGAGTCCTTGTGCAAAATTTGTCCGACTGGTAGTTCTGGGGGGAGGCAAATAGATCTATGTCTGGGCTCCCCCATTTACTTGTCAACATGTTGAAAATCTGTGGTTCCAGTTTCCACTCTTGCGGGTCCATGAAAGTTCTGCTTAGTCCGTCTGCCAGTGTATTCAGTTTTCCTGGCCGGAATTTAGCTTGTAGTTGCACTTGGTAGCTCAAGGCCATGTTCCACAATGCATTGGCTAGTCTGCAGAGGAGGAAGGAATGTATACCCCCCTGCTTTTTATGTACCACATAACCGTGGCGTTGTCAGTCTTTACCATTAGTTGTCCTGGATGAATGTAGTCCTTGAAGGCTGTCAGAGCATTCTGTACAGCTAACATTTCTTTTTGATTGATATGTAGGTGCATTTGATTTGGGTTCCATTTGCCCTGAATGCACTTCCCTGCCAGGTAAGCCCCCCATGCATAGTCTGATGCGTCTGTAATTAGGGTTTGGGCGGCAGGGGGTAGTGTGAATGGAAGTCTCTTGATTTGGTAGCAGGTCTCTGCCCACCATAGGAATTCCATGCGAAGGCAAGGGAAGATAGGAATCATTGTTTCCAGGCTGTGACAATGTTGACTCCACAGACTTTTTAAAGTACCACTGAAGTTTCCTCATATGCAGTCTTGCATATGGAATTAGAAGAATGCAAGAGGCCATGAACTCCAAGGCTTGCAGTATTTGTCTTGCAGATAGCAGGGTTTTGTGGCCACTTGTTTGAAGTAAGTTACCAAATGAATTTGCTTTTCTGGAGTGAGGAAAGCCATCTGGGCAGTTGTATTCAAGCTTGCACCCAGGAATGTAATCTGTTGAGAGGGTACCAGTTGTGATTTCTTTTCATTTATGGTGTACCCTAGACAAGTTAAAACCCTTTTTTACAAACGCCAGGTGATTTAGAAGTATGGCCTGGTTTTCTGCTTCAATTAGACAATTGTCCGGGTATGGATATATTTGAATATTTCTTTGCCTGCAAAATGCAACTACTGGAGCCAGGCACTTTCTGAATACCCTGGGCACAGTAGACAAGCCAAAGGGCAGTGCAGAAAACTGATAATGCAAGTAGTCTGCTCTGAAGCGTAGGTATCTTCTGCAAGATTCCCTGATTGGGATATGAAGGTAAGCTTCTTGTAAATCTAGAGTTGCCAACCAGGCATTCTTGCCTAGCATAGGAAGTAACTGGTGAAGAGTCGGCATCTTGAATTTTGGAATATCCAGAAAGGTGTTTAGAGTAGACAGGTCCAGAATTGGACGCCATGATTTGTCTTTTCTAGGTACCAGGAAAAGCCCGGAATAGAAACCTTGTCCTTTTCCTCTTCTGGTACCGGTTGAATAGCCCCCATGTTTAAGAGGGAAAGTACTTGTTTCTGAGCCTCTGCCCACTGATTTGGGGGCAGGTCTGGCCACCTGTTTGGTGTTGGCAACGTGTGGAAATGAAATCTGTATCCCTGGGACACTATATTTAAAACCCATTTGTCCTGGGTTATGAGTTGAAGAGCAATCTTTCCCCCCAAAGGGGCGGCTAAAAGTTAAGTGCTTGGTAATTTCAAAAGAAAGTCATTGAGACTGTTTACCATAGCGAGGTGTCTTATTTCCAGATTTGGAAGTGGAGGCCCCCCCATTGCTTAGTTCTGAGAGTCCCTTGGGACTGAAACCTGGTGCTTTTGGTTTGTCTGGGTTTGGCTTGAGAGGATCTGGAAGGAGCTGGAAAGGACCAATTCTTAGTAGGCCAGTGCCTACTAAATCTTGGAGGTTGCACTTGTAAGAAATCTTTCACAGTTTGCATAGATTTAGCTTTATCTTCCATCTTGTTTAGAACTTCTTCAGCTTTATTGCCAAACAGGCGGTCCTAATTTAAAGGAGCATCCAACAATTTTGCTTTAACATGATTAGGCAGCAATTGCTCCTTAAGCCAAGCATGCATTCTAAGTACAGACCCAGTAACAGCAGCCCTGCAAGAGGCCTCTAAAGAATCAAAACCACATTGCAAAGTATGTTTTCAACTTGTTCAACAGAATGCAATAAATCCTGTAAATCTTTATTTTCCACACAGTCAGAAATCAACATCATTTTCTGTTTAAGCAGTCCAATAATATGCTGTTGATATTTTAACATATGAAATTGGCAGTTTAAAGCCCTGATTGCCAAGTCTGCAGAAGTATAAACCTTTTTACCCAGTCTATCCAGCGCCCTGGAGTCTCTATCAGAAGGGGTAGGATTTTTAGCAGTAGAAGCCTTAATGCCCTTGGGCCCCTGAAAATGGTTTCTGGATCCGCAACAGGATCTTTGAAAAGGAACTTGTGTGTCTCAGGAATCCTGTAGTATCTGTCAGGTTTACTAGGAACCAGAGGCAGGGAATCAGGGGCCATACTGGATTCTGTGAACACACCATCAACAATGTCTAGTACAGGAGGTATAGCCAAAGGCCTATGCTGAGGTAGAAGAAGGAAATCCCCAAGCCTCTTTTTAGATTCAGAAAATTCCTGACTCTCCCAATGGAAATGCTCCCTTTAAGGTATGTAAAGTTTCCCCAAAAGAAAAGTCCTCAGTGGGGGAAGCAGAGGGAATGGAATCCTCTGTATCAGAATCCTCATAAGTAGGTATGGACAAATCCAGGTCATTGGAAGAATTAGAAGAAACAGAGTCCTGATCAGAAGATTCATAGTCAAACTCAGCCCTAGGCCTCTTAGAAGGGGGGGGGGGGGTTGACTACCCCCGATTAGAGTAATAAAATCTTCAGCCATTTTGATCATTTGTTTTTTAGGTATAGGGGCCTGAACATGTGGCCTGGGCATCGGTTTTTTAGATGTAGACCGAGATTTAGGCCTTAGAATAGAAGGTGGAGTCTGTTTAATATGCAAGTCTGTAGGCCTGAAAACACCCTCAGAAGCCAGTGCCTGCACAGCGGCTCCGGACACATCCAAGGTAGAGACATCCACGGGTTCCATAGGTGAAGCATCTCGCAGCATGGGTCTCAGTAGATGCCTGCGAGTCAGAAGTAGCGGGTATCAGGGGTTGCGAAAGCGCCTCACTGAGTACTGGTGACTGGCTTAGGAGAAGCGCCATAGTCAGTTTTGGACCTCAGCGGCCTGTCTCTGTCTTTTTCTTTGCATTTTTCGGAATTCCGGTAATCGGATGGCTAACCGACATCATTTCTGGATAATTAAACCGAGAACCGAAATATTTAGAGGCAAAAATGTACAGACGATGGATAGTGTGCTGATTAAATAAAGCACAAAACCAACAGCAAGGTACATCGTGGTCAGGGCCTAGGCAAGGACTACAGTACAAATGAAAATCTTTATGAGGAATTTGCTTTCCACAAGTAATGCAATTATTAACTTTTACTGACATCGGTAAGGAGCAAGAAAAAGTTTCCCCAACTGGGTACTTAGCTTTAAGTTGAAGACTTCGGTTCTGAAACTCAAAAACGAAAATTTTAGGAGTCGGCCGACCGGCACTTGCGAACTGCTTCTGCTTCGGGCACTGCACGGCATTTAAGACTGATGTAATGGCGTCGGCTGCATGTTTTATACCCCTGACTACCCGACATCATGGAAGAAGGGACAGCAACCGACGCAGGACCCAAGACTTTAATCAGGCCGACTGAGGGCAACCTGTCATCAGATTACCCAAATTTAATGACTGCAACAGTGAAACACGAACATCCATAACAGACAAACCAATACTAAAGGGCCTCCAAACAAAGATAACCAAAATATTAATATCTTCAGATTCTTCCAGGATGGGGGCAGGAGGGCGGGTTGGTAAAAATGAAGGGTGAGATGGACTACCAACATGGAACGTTATGGTGAGTACATAACTTCTTTATGTTGTGTAGACTAATCTCACCTTCATTTTTACGTATGGGACAGCGTCCCTAGTGCCTTATTCTTGGGTGGCTCACTGGAAAATACTCCTGAGCACCATGGAGCCAAAGGATGCACTACTCCTGTAAGCTAAATCCAATTTGTAATGTGGAATACAAGTGTGAGGGGTAGCCCATGTAGCTGCTGCACAAATATTATCAAGACCCTGGCTTGAAAGGCTGCAGATGTATACAGAGACCTGGTAGAATGAACCTTGATCTTGAAGGGTAAAGGTCTGCCCTCCGAACTGTAGACAAAGGCTATGCAACTGGAAATCCAATTAGATAAGTGTCGCTTTAGAAAGTGGTAAGCCCAATCTGGATTTAGAAAAGGAAATTAATAGTTGATCTGATTTCCTAAACTCCTTGGTCCAATTCAAATAAAAACATAGTTGTCTATGAACATCTAGCTGATGAAACCGATATTCAGCTGCATTACAGTGATTAGGGAAGAAAACTGGGAGGTTCTATGGATTGATTTAAGGAGGCGTGGGAACAAACTTTGGGAACAAAGGAGGGGTTAGTACGCAGTGAGACCCTGTCTTTATGAAATATCAAATAAGGTGGCTTAACAGACAAGGCTTGCAACTCCGATACCCATCTAGCTGATGTGATAGCCACCAAAAACAAAGTTTTCCAAGACAAAAATTTCAATGAAGATAAGTGAGAAGGTTCAAACGGGGAAGATACCAGTCTGGACAACACAAAATTTAAATCCCAAGAAGCCACAGGTTCTTGGAGCGGTGGCCTCAACAGAGTGGCTCCTTTCAAAAAGGTCTTGCATAGCTTATGAGACATTAATCTGGTATCTGGAAACCCTAAACGGAAATGAGAAATAGCCGCCAATTGAACTTTGATAGCGGCAGACCCTTGCTGAAAAAGCTCAGAGAGAAATTCCAAAATCACAAGGATAGAAGCAGTGTAAGATCTACATTCATTTTCTGTGCCCAGATAGAAAATCTTTTCCATTTACTGCCATATAGTCTCCTAGCTGAAGGTTTATGTTAGGACACAAGGATATGTGACACTGAGGATGATGCATCGTGAAGCCTGACTAGGGATGGAATGGGAGCAGCCACACTGTCAATTTGAGGGTGTGGATTGAGGTATGTAGTGAACCTGACATGCGAGTCAACAGATCTGAAGCTGGGTCCAGAATCCAAGGATCGTCCGGGAGAAGAGGCTCGAGGAAGGGAAACCAAACCTGACGAGGCCAGTAAGGAGCAATGAGGATTAACTTGCATCCCAGCCATCTGCCTTTTTGAATCACTTTGGAAATGAGAGGAAATGGAGGCAAAGCATACAGAAGACCCAGGGGCCAATCGTGAGCTAGAGCATCTCTGGGTGTCTCCCCCAGAGGGGGAATGAGGGGAAAATAGCTGCTGCATTTGGCATTGACTGGACTGGCAAAAAGGTCGCAGCAAGGCTGTCCCCATTTGTGGAAAATCCTGTTCCGCTGTTTTGTGTTTCAGTGACCACTCGTGAGGCAATAGGATTGCCGGCTGAGCTTGTCGGCCATCACGTTGGTCGTCCCTGGAATGTGCGTTGCAACCAGAAAACGCTGGGAAGAAATCGCCCATTCCCAAACTCGCATGGCCTCTCGACAGAGTGGGTAAGATCTGGTACCACCCCGTTTGTTGATATACCAAACTACCGACATGCTGTCTGATTGTATCGCAATAGTCCCTAGAGGAAGAAGGTCTTGAAGTGCTTGCAACGCCAGGAGCACTGGTCTCATCTCGAAAACACTGATATGCAGGTGAGCCTCGTGTTCTTGCCATGTGCCTTGGACAGTCCTGCCGAGATATTGCCCCCCCCCCCGATCTGGGAGGGATCCGTGGTCACAGTGGCAATGGGTTGGGCAGGAACAAAGGGGGCACCGTCATCAACTGGTTTAGTGCAATCCACCAAAGGAGGTCCTCCTTGCATGATTCCATCAGCAGAATAGGGCGATTCAGCAAAAGACATTGGAAGGACCATTGGGAAAACAGAAGCCACTGGAGAATTCTCATGTGCAACCAGGCTAATGGTACTAATAGGATGGTGGATGTCATAGTCCCCAGGAGCTAAAGAACCCACTTTGCTTTGACCTTTCGCAACGGGAGAAAACGTTGAATTTGAAAGATTAAATTTTGTGCCCTTTTGGCAGGAAGACGAGCCGTAATGTTCACTGTGTCTACCTCTGCGCCTATAAAATTCACAGATTGAAGAGGGCAATAATGCAGATTTATCCCAATTTATGGAGAACCCTAATTGAGCACAAAAGTTGAATAGTGGCGTCCCTGTTTTGGAGAAGTAGATGCCTGGTGGGGATGGTCAGGAGCCAGTCGTCCAAATACGGAAACACCTGGAATCCCTGACATCTCAGGTGAGCTTTCACTACTGCCATGCATTTGGTGAACACCCTGGGGGCTGTGGTGAGACCAAAGGGCAGAGCACGAAACTGATAGTAACTGGCAACCAGCCGGAAGCGTAGATGGCTCCTGGACGCCTTGTCCATTTTTATATGGTAGTAGGCATCTTGGAGGTCTATTGAGCACATCCAATAGTCCTTCCCTAACAAAGGGAATATTGACTGCAGTGTTACCATCCAAAACTTGTCCTTCCTCACGGATTTGTTTAATCTGCTGAGGTCCAATATTGGCCTCCAGTCTCCTGTTCATTTTGGGACTAAAAAGAACCTGGAGTAAGTTCCAGATCCTATCTGGTTTGCTGGGACGGATTGGATGACTCTTTTTATGAGCAACTTGTTGATCTCCACAGTTGCCTGATCCCCGAGATTGGGTGGTACATCTGGGATCTTCTTGGGAACAAACGGTGGAAGGGAAAAGGGTATGATATAGCCTCTGGTAACAACTCTTTGTACCCACTTGTCTTGGGCTATACTTAGCCAGGCTTCTGGATACAAAGAAATGCGACCCCCGACCGGCCCCAGAGAAACGCAGTTGGGCCCCATTTCAGGAATGCTGATAAGGCTGTCCCCGAAAGGAATCACGACCTTGTTGGTATTGCGGACTGCCCCTGCCTCTGGGGTGACGTCTCCCATTTCCTCCTCCTTTGCCTCTGAAGGAGGGTTCACACTGTGTGACCGGAAAGACCCTCTGGGACTTCTTGAACCACATTTTACCACCCCTTTAACCTTTAGGATATGGTCTAGAGGGAACAGTAAAACGTGTTCCCACAGCAGAGAGAGTCTTTCCTTCTTGCTCACACCGAGTGAGTGTGTCCTTCACCTTAGATCCAAACAATGAGGAACCATCAAATGGGGCATTGATAAAAGTGGACTTGAACGGTTTCGCAAAATTACACAAGCGCATCCAGGAGTGACGCTTTAGGGCAACTCCTGAAAGTACAGTTTTGTACCTACCATAAATGTAGATGTCCGATAGGAATGCATCTGCAGTCATTACAAATGGGTTGTCCTGTCGTCAGGCAGCCCTTCGGTCGGCCGGATTCCAAAGTCTGGGTCTGGCCTCGGCTGGTGTCGCACTTCACCCGACGTCATAGCTGCAGTTATTCGGGTATAAAGGCATCAGCCGACGCCATTTTCCTCAGTGTTTCTTGCCCCAGATGCCAGGTGCCCTCTTGGAAGGCTAAATTTGGATAAATGCCAATGATTCCAAATAGTAGAGAGCAAACACAAAAAAATAAGCATGTATGTACATATATACAAACAAATACACTATAATAGATCCCCCCCAAGCTAGCTGAAGGCTGGCAAATACCCTAGGAGTACCTCAGAGGGGAAGGTGGGTGGGTAATCCTGACTGCAGATGCATTCCTATCGGACATCTATATTTATGGTAGGTACAAAACTGTACTATGTCCTTCAAGGATGCATCTGCAGTCATTACAAATGGGTAGAATACCATAGCTAAACAAGGGGAGGAGGAAAGAGTAGAGATTATGGTGTAGCTAGGATCCCTTGCAAAACAGCAGTGGCAAAACCTGCTCGGGATCTAGAGTATAAAGGTAAATTGTAATGCTTGGCAAATGTATGCACGGAGGTCCAAGTAGCAGCCTCTATAATGTCCTTGGTAGCCACTCCTCGTAAGAAAGCTGTGGTAGTGGCTGTAGCCCTTGTGGAGTGAGGCCTGATGTTCTCTGGGGTTTTCTTTCCATGGTAGGAGTAACAAAATCTAATGCAATTTCCTATCCATTTGGAGATTGTCTGTTTTGAAATTGGTTTTCCTTCCTTTCCTGTGGCATATGCTACCAGAAGCTGGTCAGTTTTTCTATTGGACTTAGTCCTGTCCAGGTAGTAGCGTAACTGTCTGTGTACATCCAAGGTATGCAAAAGTCTTTCTCCCCTGTTCTGTGGGTTTGGGAAGAATGTAGGTAGGTGGATAGCCTGATTTAATGACAATCTGGATACCACCTTAGGCATAAATGTAGGATTTGTTCTCATAGACACTCTATCTTGATGGAAGATCAGGAAGGGTTGCACTGCCATTAATGCCTGTAGTTCAGAGACCCTTCTTGCTGAAGTTATTGCCAGCAGGAAGCAGTCTTCCAGGATAAGTATTGTAATTCTGCTGTTGCTGCTGGTTTGAAAGGAGGAAGTGTCAATTTTTCTAGCACAAAGTTCAAGTCCCATGCTGGCAATGGTGGTTTCCTGGGAGGTTTTACATTTTTAATTCCTCTCAGAAACTGTCTGAGCAGGGGATGAGAGAAGACAGGAGGATCCAAGCTGTATTGTGCTGAAATAGCTGATGCATGTATCTTGATGGAAGAATAGGACAGGCCTGTGTGGAAGAGCTCTGCCAAGTACTCTAGGATGTTGGCCATCTTTACCAGAGTCACATCTTCTCCCTTTGCAGTACTCCAAATGAGATATCTTTTCCATTTTGCTGCATAATTTTTTCTTGTTGAAGGTCTGCGAGCCTCCAGGATTATGTCTTTAACCCTTTGGGATAAATTTGGGTTATTTTCTGTTATGTAATGTTCCAGGCAGTTAGCTGCAGAGTTTTCAGGTTTGGATGCAGGATGTTGTAGTTGTTCTGTGTTAACAGTAATGGGATTAGGGGTAATGTCCATATTTGCTCCAGAGACATGCTCCTCAGCAATGGGTACCAATGTTGTCTTGGCCAGTCTGGAGCTATCAGGATGATCCTTGGACGGTCCTCTTTGATCTTCAGAAGCACCTTGTCCATCAAAGGAAGTGGTGGAAATGCGTATGCTGTCAGGTTTTTCCAACTGAAAGATAGGGAGTCCACCTTCCAAGCAAGTGGGTGGTACGTCCTTGTGCAGAATTTCTTTAGCTGGTGATTGAATGGGGATGCAAAGAAGTCTATTTGTGGTAATCCCCATTCCCTTGTGATGGCTTTGAAGATGTCCGGATGAAGCATCCATTCGTGGGCATCTGTGGTTGTTCTGCTTAATATGTCTGCTAGAATGTTTTCTTTTCGCGGTACAAAAATTGCTTGTAACTGAATGTTGTAGCTCAGGGCCACATCCCATAGGTCCAGTGCCAGCCGGCATAGAGGATATGAATGGGTGCCTCCCTGTTTGTTGATGTACCACATAACTGTGGTGTTGTCTGTCCTTATCATCAACTGACCTTCTTGGAGAAATGGTCTGAATGACTGGATTGCCAATTTTACTGCCAGCATTTCCTTTAGATTTATGTGTAGGCGCAGCTGCTCTTGAGTCCATAAGCCTTGTATGCACTTGCCCAGCATGTGTGCCCCCCAACCGAGGTCTGAGGCATCTGTCGTGATGGTTTGGCTTGGTTGGCTGTTGCAGAAGGGCAATCCTGCGTTTAATTGACAGGCCTGAGCCCACCATAGGAACTCTTGTTTCAGGCATGGGATTATTGGGATTTTGGTTTCTAGGCTGTGCTTGTGTTGGGACCACAAATTCCTTAGATACCACTGTAGCTTTCTCATATGCAGTCTGGCATGAGGGACCAGAATTATGCAGGATGCCATGTAGCCTAGAGCTTGCAGTACTTTTCTTGCAGTTAGGTGGTTCTGCTTTGTTAATGCCAAGAAGTAGAGAGGTAGTTGCTCTTTCTTTTCTGCGGTTAGGAATGCCATTTGTTTTGATGTGTCCAGCTCTGCACCCAGAAAGGTTATTCTTTGGGATGGAATCAGCCTTGACTTTTTTATATTGACTGTATATCCCAAGGCTTGCAGCAGGTAAATGACTCTTTGTAAGTCTTCTGCTAGCTTGCTTTTGTTGTCCGCTTGTATCAGGCAGTCGTCCAGGTATGGATAAATTTGGATTCCCTGAAGTCTGCAATGAGCAATTACTGATGCCAGGCATTTCGTGAACACTCTGGGCGCAGTAGATAAGCCAAAGGGCAATGCTGAAAATTGATAATGCTCTGATCCTGCAAGAAATCTGAGGTATCTTCTGCAAATTTGTCTTATGGGGACGTGCAGGTATGCCTCCTTGAGATCTAGAGTTACCAGCCAAGACTCCTTGCCCAGCATGGGAAGAAGCTGCTGTAGGGTCAGCATTTTGAATTTTGGAACAATGAGGAATGTGTTTAAAGCGGACAGGTCTAGAATGGGTCTCCATTTGTTTTCTTTTCTTGGTACCAGGAAGAGTCTGGAGTAAAATCCTTTCCTTGCTCCATAGATGGTACCTTTTCCACAGCTCTCATTCTTAATAGCTGAGATATTTGTTTTAGAGCTTCTGTCCTTTGAGTAGGTGGTAGGTTTGGCATTCCTCTCTTCCCTGGTAGAGTATGGAAATGGAACCTGTAACCTTGGTCTATAGTTTGCAAAATCCATTTTTCCCTTGTGATGCAATGCCAGTTTTTTGAAAATAAGGTTAATTTTCCGCCTAAGGGTGCTTCTAGTTGTTCCCTGGTAGGCGGTGTCAAGTCACTGTGATTGAGGTGTTGTAGTGGTGGTGGCTGTGTCCGTGCCTCGCTGGTTGTTACCTTGCCATTGGCGTCCCCTGTAGGCACCCCTGGATTGGTTTCTGCCTCTTGAATGCCTATTCCTGCCTCTCTCAGCCTTGGAGGAGTCTGGAAAGGACCAATTCTTGGAGGGCCAGTTCCTGCTAAACCTTGGAGGTTGAACCTGTAAGAAATCTTTCACCGTTTGTACCGATTTCGCCTTCTCTTCCATCTTTTTTAGTACCTGCTGAGCAGGGGAACCAAATAAATTGACCTTGTCCATGGGTGCATCCAAAAGCTTTGATTTGACATGGTCTGGTAATGCCTGTTCTTTCAACCATGCATGTCTCCTGATAACTGTGCCAGTCATGGCTGATCTAAAGGAAGCCTCCAGTGCATCATAGCCACATTTTAAAGAATGGTTACTAACCTGCTGTATGTTATGTACCATTTCCTGAACATATTTTTTATCTAAAGATTCTTCAGAGGAAAGCTTTTTAGTTAACTGGTCAAGCATAAACTCTTGATATTGAATCATATGAAATTGGCAGTTCAAAGCTCTAGCTGACAAGGTAGCAGAAGTGTAAACTTTTTTACCCCATCTCTCTAAGGACCTGGATTCCCTTTCAGAGGGGAGGGGGTTTTTAGTAGAAGTAGCAGCTACAGCTTTAGGGCCCTGGGCGACAGTCTCTGGATCTGCAAAAGGAGCCTTGTATAAATGGAGATGAGTGTCCGGGACCCTGTAGAACCTATCGGGCTTAGCAGGAGCCGGAGGTAATGAATCAGGAGCAGTGCAAGCATCATTAAATGCATCATCTACAACAGAAAGAACTGGAGGTATAGCTAAAGGCCTATGTTGTGGCAAATGTAGAAAGGTTCTAAGCCTTTTTCTGGAGTCTGAGAAATCTTGGCCCTGCCACTGAAATTGTTCCCTCATAGCATGCAAGGTTTCCCCAAAGGAAAATTCCTCAGGTGGAGAGGCTGAAGGAATGGACTCTTCGCATCAGAGTCTTCGTAAGGAGAATAAGAAGCCTCAGGAAGGTCTGTATGTTCTGATTCATCACAGGAACCATCAGTGGATACTGGTTCAGCGGGCTCTGCTCTAGGTCTCTTTTCTGGAGGTGGGAGAGAGGACCTGTCTGGATGAGGCTGGGATCCACGAATTAAAGAAATTAAATCCTCAGCCAAAGAAAGCATATGAGAGCTAGTGCTGGGCCTGTGTGTGTGTGTGGGGGGGGGGGGGGGGTTTGGCAGGCACAGTTTTTGAAGCTTTGGCTGCTTTAGCCCTGGCAAAGGCCTTAATAGACATGGCTGCAGGAGGCCTAGCAGCTCCACGTGCAGGGGTTGAAATATCCAGGGGAATTGTGTCTGATAATTCCTGAGAAACCGCAACAGAAGGCTGGATTTCAGAAGCTGATTCTACCAGGTTAGAGGAGGCCTCGGTAGAAGGCATGGTTTCGGCTGAAGAAAGAACCGCTTGCTCGGTTTCAGCCGAAACCGAGACACTCGCGGTTTGCTTAATAGCGGTTTCGGCCGAGACCGCGGACCGCGAGTGTCGGTCCTTTTCTTTTCGTTTTTTGGAAATTTGCGTTGTCGGAGGATCCGACGGCATAATGTAGGCAAAATCAGAGCCGAAAATTTGTTCAGCAAACTCCGACCAACGTCTAAGCGTCCGTCGGTTAAAAGAAGCGCAGGCTAGACAAGCTGCAACATCGTGGTCTGGGCCTAAACAATGTATACAGTAGGAGTGGAAATCTTTATGAGGTATTTGTTTCCCACAAGATAAACAGTTATTCACTTTCTCTGACATCGGCTGAGGCAAGAAAGAGTCCCCAACGGGTACTTAGCTTTAGAAGTCTTCGAAGTAGTATTCGGTAGTAGTAATCTCTGGATCTGACCGACCGGCACTTGCGAACAGCTTCTGCTTCAGGCGCCACGCGGCAAGAAAGACTGGGGAAAATGGCGTCGGCTGATGCCTTTATACCCGAATAACTGCAGCTATGACGTCGGGTGAAGTGCGACACCAGCCGAGGCCAGACCCAGACTTTGGAATCCGGCCGACCGAAGGGCTGCCTGATGACAGGACAACCCATTTGTAATGACTGCAGATGCATCCTTGAAGGACATCCGGCTGCTCTACTCGCTCCATCAGCCGCATAAGAAATAAGCCGCATGAAGGAGTTAACTATAGAATTTAAGGTGGACAACTGAGCAGAAATCTTGTCAGGAACTCCCTCAGTACATGTACCCTGTATAGAATCTCCTAACTCCTTGAGGAGATCCCTCTGCAATCTTGTGACGTGAGTGAGACAGTTCAACGATCGAAGAGTAAAAGCCGCTGAACTGAAGACACACTTCCCGTACCTGTCCATCTGTCAAAACTCCTTATTCGGCGGATGGACAGAAGAAGTAGTCTCAGCAAGCGCCTTCTTGGTGGCCACCGCCACCACCATGGCATCTACGGGGACACCTTTGGACAAAAATTCTTTATCTGGAGGAGCAGAAAGAAACTTGTTGGGTCTCCTAGGGGCTGGCTCCACGGCATCAGGAGTATCCCACACCTTTCGACTAACTAAATCCATCAGTTCATCAAAAGGTGGACACCCCCAAGAGGCAAAAGGTTGAGACCCGAAAGCCTTCAGGTACACAGACTCCTCATCAGAAGGAGGACAGTGGGCCAGATGCACCTCTGCTTAAGGATCTCCAGGATGTCCACGAAGGAGACATCATCAGAGGACGACTTGTGGGACCCTTCCGACTCCTCGAGGTCAGTGTCAGATGTCAAAGACTCATCCTGGGAGTCGACATGCTTCCTCTTGCACGTCTTCATTCTGGGGGGCTCCTCGGAAGGGTATTCCAAGGAGGTCAAGGAAGAATGGTGGCCACCACCTGAGGCTGAGGGTCTCTGCTGTCTCCAGAGAGAGTAGGGGGCGGAGACCGAAGTGGGTGCTCTAGGGGTGAGAGTGCTGGTACCCTTGGTGGCAACTGGTGACTTGGACAACACGCTCATCATCTTTAATGCCGACCTCCCCTGCTCAGAGGACCTCTTCCCCCTCCGAAGAGACCGAGGATGCCATTGGCACCAGAGCTATCGGCTCTGATATAGATGCAGAGTCTGAACTCACCCTAGCCGAAGCGTCGAGAGGAAGACTCGGAACTGAAGACAGATTCCAACCTTCCCTGTCGACGCCAACAGGACAGCTTCAGCTCCTGGACACAACGGATGACAATGAAAGTGTCTGAGCAGAACTCGGCTCTGAAGCAACCGCAAGTAGAGATGGAGCCGAGGGTTCCACCAATGGCACCAAGACCTCAGACTCTGACAAACCAGCTTGGCTCAGAGGAGGAATAACAAATCGAGGGTATAACGGGTTCCATAGGCTCCGGAACAGACTGGGTCAGAGCTGACAACAATTTAGATAGGGCAGACGACTTCAGCAGTCTCAGGACTACCCTCTCCATATCTTCTTCCAAAAGGGTCATGGAGGACATAGTCGGGGATCTTGATCTTGGAGGAATACCAGGTTCCATAAATTCAGTGGGCGGCTCCGACAAACTATGATCCGACCCTGTCACCACAATGCTGCTCTCATTCAGCTCCGAAGGCAGTGGAGCCAATGAGGCCAATTTTGAACTTTAAGAGGCGGCTCCAAGACACCAGCCGGTGCCAGAGAAGGTCTTTTCGAAGACTTAGACTTAGTGGACTTGGAAGAAGAGGAAGAGCTAGACAAGGCTTTCTCAAAGGAAGGCTTTAAAAGACCCTTTAGAATTAGCTTGTTCCTTCTCTCCTGTAACACTCTAGGGTAGAAGACATGACAAAACAAGCAAGTCTCTTGCAAATGGATGGCCCCTAAGCAATAGACACAGACCACGACCATCCGTCAATGACATTTTTTGAGAGCACTTCATGCATTTCCTGAAGCCCGAAGGCTTGTGCTCCTTAATCTCTTTAGACATAACACACAGACGAAAAGAGAAGAGAAGTAAAAGGGAGGACTAGGTCCTCTAACTTAAACGGACCTAGCCCTGAAGGAGGAAGAAACACCACGAGGACTAGGTCCTCTAACTAAAACGGCATAGTCCAGAAAGGAAAGGGATAGCTAGGTCTTCTAACTTAAACAGACCAGCAAAAATATATACACACAGAAAACCCTTATTCTGCTAAAGATTAACAGAGGAAGCTGAAACTGGAGTTTTGAACAACTAACTCCACCACTGTAAAGAATCAACACTAGCAGATAACCACCAAAAACCAAGCTGCTCTACAAAACTGTAGACTAGAAAATGCTAGCGTTATCAAGCTATCCGCACTTAAGCACATAAACAGGCCCAAGGCCAACGCTTGCGCCAAGGGGTGCAAAGGAGCTAATTACCCAAGAATTAGTAAGCCTACACTAACAAATACTAATGCAACAACAATTGTACTACAGTACTTGCAACTTTGAACAAGATTTTAAGCAATATAAGCAATAAAAATGTTAACACTTGGCCAGAGCCAAGAGAAGCACAACTAAACTCATCGACGCGGCAAACGATCTGGGGTTTGTACTGGTGCACTATGGGATACCTGCTTAGCCATAAGCCAACCAGAAGTCTGAGCTTATAAATCGGCCGAGTCGCAGCAGAGGATCGGCTCCGAACCCATACATAAAAATGAAAGTGAGACTGGACTACTCAACATTTACAGTTATCTAGCATCTGTCAATCCACATGGGTCCAGGTTAAGAGAGAGCTTAGTGCATTTGTTATATTTAATCTGAGGTGTTAAGGTAGAGTGGAGGGACTTATGGGTAGGGGAGGAGTCACAACCTTGAATCTGTAAGCTTCACAAAAAGGCACAGAGGTGGTTAGATCCAGTCGGATCAGACAACCCCAAAGGTTGAACCTGACTTAAGGTAATATGTTTCTATCATTCCATAAGTAAGTACATAACTTATTTTTCTTTGGATTAAGGAGCTTTTTTTAAAAAAAATAAATAAACAAACAAGTGCTGCAGGTCGTCTTGGAGCTTTTTGACTGTAGAGGCTGCACGTATTAGTGTTGCATCATGTGCATATTGGATTAAATATGCTGGGCAACAGCTTTATGCATTTTATTTATAAAGTTATTAAAGAGTGAAGGTCTGAATATTGACCATGGAGGCACATCTAATGTGTTATGCTGAGGAGTTGGTAGCTCATCTGCCAGGTGCACACTGTTTTGTACCTGATGCTGTCTACGTTTGTCCAATTCAACCTTTGGGACAGATTCCCTCAATACCAATTACTTGAGTGGTATGAAGGAAGGGCATTCCTGAGCATGGTGGAACCAAAGAAAATGATCTAGACTGTACATCCGGTGAACAGTGGACCAAGTTGCTGCCTCTCAAATATCAATGGGAAGTGTATTCATAAAGGCTGTAGAGGTGGCTACTAACCTTGTAGAATGACTTTTGGATTTTTGTTTGCAAGGATAATACTTTTATTGAGAACAAATGAGATACACACTAAAGTTATCTCATCAAGACAGTTGTCAGAAACACCTTAGCCAGTTTTGCCCTAGAGAAGGCGCTAAACAAAGTACAGTTGTGTACACTTACCATAAATGTACATGTTTGAGTGTATTCACTGTTGCAGTCATTACATTTGGGTAATCTGCTGGCAGGTTGCCCTCAGTCGGCCTGAATAACAAAGTCTTGGGTCCTGCGTCAGTTGCTGTCTCTTCTTCCATGAAGTCAGGTCGTCAGGGGTAAAAAACATGCAGCCAACACCATTTTATTCAGTTTTTCTTGCCCCAGATGTCAGGTGCCCCCCAAATGGGGAGCAAATAAATAAAAATAAACAGTAAATATATATATATATATATATATATATATATATATATATATATATATATATATATATATATATATATATATACATGCACTTTTAGAAACATAACCTTTACCTTCATCTAAAAGCAAATACACCACAAAGGCTTTTGTGTATAGTGAAGGAAAGAAAAGGTATAGAAAGGGGGATGGCGGGTGGGTAACCCGGACTGCAACAGTGAATACACTCGAACATCTACATTTATGTTAAGTGTACACAACTGTACTATGTTCATGTTTCACTGTTGCAGTCATTACATTTGGGTAGAATCACAAAGCTATGGATGAGAAGATGGATCTAAACAGCATTAGGAGTGGCTATAAGACCCTGCAGAAATGCAGTGGCAAAGCCTGCCCTGGATTTGGAGAAGAGAGGCAAATGATAATGCTTTGTGAAGGTATGAACAGAGCTCCAAGTAGCAGCTTCTAGAATGTCTTTGGTTGGAACCACTCTGAGAAAAGCTGCTGAAGTAGAGGCAGCCCTGGTGGAATGTGATCTGATCCCTGTGGGCACAGTTTTACCATGGTGCAAGTAGTAGAAATGAATGCAGTGGCTTATCCACTTAGAAATAGTCTGCTTTGATATAGCCTTCCCCTCTGACCCTGCAGCAAATGCTACAAGAAGTTGCTCAGACTTTCTAAGAGATTTGGTCCTGTTTAAGTAGAATGTTAGTTGCCTGTGTACGTCCAATGAATGCAAAATCCGCTCCCCCTTGTTCTGCGGATTTGGGTAAAACGTTGGCAGGTGAATGGTCTGTTTAAGAGCCACACTGGATACCACCTTAGGCATAAAAGAAAGATTGGTCCTGAGGGACACCCTGTCCGGGTAAAATATAATAAAAGGCTCCACTGCCACGAGAGCCTGTAGTTCTGAAACCCTTCTTGCTGAAGTGACTGCCATGAGAAAAGCTGTTTTCCAAGATATACGTTTTATATCTGCAGTAGCTGCTTGTTCAAAAGGAGGCAGAGTGAGTTTTTCCAGCACAAAATTGAGGTCCCATGCAGGAGTTTTTGATCTTCTGGGAGGCCTTAAATTTTTGGCCCCTCTAAGATACTGTTTAAGCAGAGGACGAGAAAAGAGGGGAGGCTCTGTGTTGTAATGAGCAGAGATGGCAGAGGCATGGATTTTTATTGAAGAAAAAGTTAGGCCCTTGTCAAGCATCTCAGTTAAATATTGTAAAATTTGAGGAATATTGGGCTTTGCTGTGTCTGTTCCTTGTGCTTGGTTCCAAGCACAGAATCGCTTCCATTTATCAACATAAGATTTTCAAGTACTAGGCCTTCTGGCTTCCAAAATGACATTCATCCCAGATTTACTGAGAGGCGTTGTTTGAATAATTAATTGATCAGCCATGCTGCAAGGCTCAGAGTTTGGAGCTGAGTGTGCAGAATTTGATTGTTCTGCTGAGACAGTAGATGAGGTATTTGAGGCAAGTACCATGGAGGAAGTTGAGACATATTCCTTAGAAGTGGGTACCAGTGCTGGCAAGGCCAGTCCGAAGCAACTAGGATCATTTTTGTTTTTTCCTGTCGGACTTTTAGTAAGACCTTGTAGAGTAGAGGCAGAGAGGGAAAGGCATAGACTGATACGGCATCCACTTTCCCATGCTTTTTTGTGATGAGTTCTTGCGCAGAATATGTCCAAATGATAATTTTGGGAAGAGGCAAATAGATCTATGTCTGGGCTCCCCCTTTTCTGTGTTAACATGCTGAAGATTTGTGGATCCAGTTTCAATTTGTGCGGGTCCATAAGATTTCTGTTTAGGTCGTCTGCCAGAGTATTTTGTTTTCCTGGCAAGAATTGAGCTTGAAGATGTATTTGGTAAGTCAAGGCTGTGTTCCACAAGGCCATGGTTAGTCTGCAAAAGGGGTAGACCCCCCCCTGCTTATTTATGTACCACATAACTGTGATGTTGTCCGTCTTTATCAGTAGTTGTCCTGGATGAAGTAAGTCCTTGAAGGCTGTCAGAGTCGGAGCATTCTGAACAGCTAGCATCTCTTTCTGGTTGATATGCAGATGCATTTGGTTTGGGCTCCGTTTGCTCTGAATGCATCTCCCCGCCAGGTGGGCCCCCCAAGCATAGTCTGAAGCACCTGTAGTTAGGCTTTGAGTGGCAGGGGTAGAGTGAATGACAGTCCCTTGTTTTGGTGACATGTCTCTGCCCACCAAAGAAACTCCTGTTGTAGGCAGGGAATGAGAGGAATCAGTTTCCAGACTGTGACAATGTTGTTGACTCCATAAACTTTTTAGGTACCATTGAAGTTTCCTCATATGCAATCTCGCATATGGAATTAGTAGAATGCAGGATGCCATGAACCCCAAAGCCTGCAGAATGTGTCTTGCAGATAACTGAGGATTTTGTTACCATTTGTTTGAAGTATGTTGTCAGTTGCCTTTGTTTGTCTGGCGTGAGGTAAGCCATCTGGACAGTTGTATTCAAGCTTGCACTCAGGAATGTAATTATTTGAAAGGGTACCAGTTGTGATTTCTTTTCGTTTATGGTGTACCCAAGGCATGCTAGAAGCCTTTTTACAAATGCCAGATGTTGAAAAAGAGAGTGCCCCTTGTCCTTTGCTTGAATGAGACAGTCGTCCAGCTAAGGGTAAATTTGAATGCTTCTTTGTCTGCAAAATGTGATTACTGGTGCCAGGCATTTTGTAAAGACCCTGGGTGCAGTATTCATTTATTTATTTATTTACATTTGTTGACCGGGAGTGTCCGACTGGACGTAGGTCCATTTTCAGCAGAGACCCAGGGAGAAAAGCTCCGCAGTTAAAATAAACAGACAGTAGTTACATTGGATTACATAGCAATTAACAATTTAACATAACAATTACTTACAACATATTTACAGATGAAGAACATAGTACATCAGTAGACAACTAGAATCTATCTGTGAAGTCCATAACAGACATTAACAAATGTTACAATGAGAAGTTCCTGCTGTATAATAAGTACTAGGGCTTATGAGCACCTGAGCTTGCTATAATCAAGGTAATTAGTGGAGTGGAAAGAAAGGTAGTGGTTGGATGGGGTGGGTGATATTAGAGTGGGAGTTGCAAGGGCATAGCCAGCATGTTTTTAGGTGCAATTTTAGTAAAGTTTTGAAGTGAGTTCATGATGGTACGGAGGTAATTGTGGGTGGAAGGGAGTTCCATAATTTGGCTATGGTGCAAGAGAATAGTGCTTCACCAGCAGAGTTATTGGCTTTAGTGATCTGCAAGTGATTTTTGTTGCTGGATCTTGGTGGTCTGGTGGTGCGATAGGGTTGGAGTAGATTCTGGATAACTGGGACATTTAGTGAATGGTTTACTAGTTTGTGGGCGAGTGAGAGTTGATACCACTGAAGGAGGTGAGGGAGTTCAAGCCAGCCCAGTTCAGCAAGTGAGAGACAGTGGTGACTATGGGTAGGATGTCCCTGTGGCGAATTTGGCGATTTTGTTGTAGTAGGTCTCTAGCTTGTTTAGATCGCATTGCCTTAGGTTGGTATATATTGGAGAGGCATAAAGTAGGGTGGAGATAAAGTGGGAATTTGCTATTGAAATCTTTGTTGCTTTGGTGAGAAATTGCTTATTTCTGTATAACGCTCCTAGTTTTTTTGAGGACTTTTTTATGGTCATGGATATGTGAATGTCAAATTTTAATTTATTGTCTATTTCCACTCCTAGCAATTTGGTGTGTTCAGTTGGGTATATAGTGGTGTTGTCTTTTGCTGTGATGTTAAAGTGAGAGTTGTTTTGAGTATGTTTGGTGGGTTGGAAGAGGAGTAGTTTAGTTTTGTTTGGGTTGAGTATTAATTGGGCATCGAATAACCAAGTTTCAACAGAGGAAAAGGCTTCCTGTGTGACTTGCAGTTTGGGTAGGGACTGGGCTGAGCAGATGAAAGTTGAGTCATCTGCGTATTATATGAGTGTGCCATGTTTGGTGGCAGAGGCTAGATTATTGGTGTAAACAGAGAAGAGTAGGGGGTCCAAGGATGGATCCTTGGGGAACCCCTATGGAGACAGGTAGTTGGGGAGATATGTCATTCTGCCATACAACGGATTGTTGGCGGTCAGACAGGTAACTCTGAAACCAGTTGATGACTGACTGAGAGAAGGATAGGTTATTGAGGACAGAGATAAGTTGTTTGTGTAGGACCATGTCAAATGCTTTAGATAGGTCTAGGAAAGTAGCAGAGGAGAGATGGCCATTGTTTTTATGCTGAAGGGTAGTTAATAAAGGAGAGTAAGGCAGTGGTGGTGCTATGGTTTGGTCAGAAACCATGCTGAGTACTGGAAAGGAGGTTGTTAGTAAGGAGGTAGTCTGAGACCTGAGAGTGTATGCATCTCTCGTATTTTGGAGAGTGGAGACAGAATAGCTATGGGGCGGGTAATTGGTTAGTTCTGTGGAGGGTCCGCCTTTGTGGAGGGGAATTTTATGTGATACTTTCCACAGTGTGGGAACGTAACTTTCTGACAGAGATCGGTTAATCAAGATGGATACTGGGTAGGCCAGAGCATCAGCTGCAATTTGTAGGTATTCACTTGGGAGGTTGTCTGCTGCTAATTTGGTGGGTTTAAGTTTAGTTAAGAGTTTTTTTATGTTGGAGGTAGGTACAGGAGAAAAAGAGGAGGCAGTGGGGAGATTACTAGTTGAAGGTGTGGGTTGGAGGGGAGGGGTGTTGTGTTGTTTAGCTAGTGATAGTATGGTTTGGGTGAAGTGTGTGTTGAATGAGGTAGCAATACTTTCTGAAGAGTGAGGGATGTTAGGAGGAGGGGTACTGAGTTTACCTGGGTGGAGGACGGAGTTTATGGAGGACAAGAATTGTTTGGGGCTGTGTTGTGAGGAGTCTAGGGCAGACTGGTAGTATTGGAATTTGTCCTGTTTTATTAGCATTTTGACTCTATTGCATAGTTCTATAAATTTCTGTCTAGTTGAGCGGGTTTTGGTTTCACGCCAGTGCTCCCAGGCTTTATCCCTGTTTTTCATTTCTGATTTAGTGGTTTTCTGTAGCCATGGGGAGGGTTGTGCTTTGGTTCTGGAAAATCTTATGGGGGCATGGTAATTAAGGATGGTCAGGAAGGTAGTATTGCGTCATCTAGACTGAGGTACTTTAGAGGATGCCAGTTACATTCTTTGAGGGATGAGATGAATGTGAGTGGGTTAAAGTTTAGATTTTTATGTATTTGATGGTAGATGACAGGTTTAGCTTGGTATAGGTATTTTTTGAGTAGGAATGTTGGGGCGTGATCACTGAGGCTATCTGATAAGCAGCCTGTTATATATGACTGGGGGCTCTTACTGACTAGTATCCAATCCAGGGTAGTGTGCTTGCTGGGGTTTTTATTTATCCTGGTTGGTGACTGGACTAGTTGGGTGAAGCCATGAAGTTTTACATGACGGGTTGGATGGTTGCCAGAACAGGATTGCCAGTCAATATTGAAATCACCTAAAATGATAGTTTCTTGGGGGAGATGGTGGGTAGACCAGCTGAGGAGGTTTTCTAGTGGAGGGATGTTCTGGCCAGGTGGGAAGTAGCATCCAATTATGTTGATGGTTTTGTTTTGGTTTATTTTGAGGTTGATAAGTAGATAAGGAGATAAGTAGAAGGGCAGTGCAGAGAATTGGTAATGCAAAAAACCTGCATTGAAACGGAGGTATCTTCTGCAGGATTCCCTTACTGGGACATGCAGGTATGCCTCTTTTAAGTCTAGAGTTACTAACCACACATTCCTGCCTAGCATAGGCAGTAGCTGTTGTAAAGTCAGCATTTTGAATTTTGGAATGTCCAGGAATGTGTTCAAAATTGATAAGTCCAGTACTGGACGCCATGAATTGTCTTTTCTGGGTACCAGGAAAAGTCTTGAGTAAAAACCTTGTCCTTTTCCCTTTTCTGGTACCGGATGATTAGCCCCCATATCCATGAAGGACATGACTTGTTTCTGTGCCTCTGCCCACTGGTTTTGTGGCAGATCTGGCCATCGGTTTGGAATTGGCAAAGTATGGAAATGAAATTTGTACCCCTGGGATACTATGTTTAATACCCACTTGTCCTGGGTAAGTAACTGCCAATTTTGAGCATGAAGTGCTAGCTTTCCCCCAAGGGGGCTGCCAAAAGATAAGTGCTTGGTGATGGTAGAGGAAAGTCATTGAAACTGCTTACTGTAGGGTTGTGCTTTGTCTCCTCCAGATTTGGAGGTGGAGGCACCCCAATGCTTTGACCTGTAAGAACACTGTGATTGGTATCTGGAGCCTTTTGAGCACCTGGATTTGCCTTGAGTGGCTCTGTTGGCCACAGGAAAGGACCAATTTTTTGTAGGCCAGTGTCTACTGGACCTGGGTAGCTGTATTTGCAAGACATCTTTTACAGTTTGCATAGATTTCGCTTTGTCTTCCATTTTCTTTAAAACCTCTTCTGCCTTATTACCAAACAGAGTATCATGCTGCAAAGGGGCACCCAACAATTTAGCTTTAACATGATCGGGCAGATTTTGCTCCTTGAGCCAGGCATGCCTTGTAATCACAGATCCAGTAACGGCGGCCCTACAAGAGGCCTCCAAGGAATCAAAACCACATTGCAAAGTATGCTTTCCAACCTGTTCTACAGAATGCAATAATTCCTGTAACTCTATTTTTTCACACAACCAGAAATCAACATCATTTTCTGTTTCAGTAAGCCCATAACATGCTGTTGATATTTAAAGCATATGAAACTGGCAGTTTAAGGCCCTAATTGCCAAGGTTGCAGACGTATAAACCTTCTTTCCCCAATTATCCAGCAACCAGGAATCTCTATCAGAGGGGGTAGGATTTTTGGCTGTAGAGGCCTTTACACCCTTGGGACCCTGAGAAATAGTCTCAGGATCAGCAGCAGGATTTTTGAATAGAAATTTGTGGGAGTCAGGAACCCTGTAATATCTGTCTGGCTTACAAGGAGCTGGAGGCAGGGAATCAGGAGCTATGCCCGATCCCGAAAACACATCAACAATGTCTAATACAGGAGGTATTGCCAAAGGCCTATGCTGAGGAAGAAGGAAATCCATAAGCCTCTTTTTTGATTCAGAGAAGTCCTGACTCTCCCAGTGAAAATGTTCCCTTAAAGTATGCAAAAAGTCTTTCCAAAAGAGTAATCCTCAGGAGGAGATGCAGATGGGATGGATTCCTCTGCATCAGAATCCTCACAGGGTGGAAGAGAAAATTCCTGATCAGAAGAGGAGTCAGAAGAAATAAAAACCTGATCTGAAGATTCATAATCAGTGCCTTGCCTATGCCTCTTAGCAGGGGGGGGTTACCCCTGATCAAGGTAATTAAATCCTCAGCCATTTTTATCATCTGTTTTTTAGGCATAGGGGTCTGAACACATGGCTCATGCATCGTTTTTTTAGACATAGATGATGTTTTTGACCTTGTTTTTGTTGCTGGCGTCTGTTCAATATAAAAATGTTGAGGCCTGAAAACACCCTCAGAAGCCGGTGCCTGCTCAGCGGCTCCGGACCCATCCAAGGGAGAGACATCCGCGGGTTCAATACTCAGAATCTCGCGGCATACCGGACTCTGAATGGGTCTCGGTAGAGGCCTGCGACGCAAAAGTAGCGGGTATCAGGGGCTGCGAAAGCCCCTCACTGAGTACCGGCGAACCGGTGACTGGCTTAGGAGAAGCTTTGTCATCTGTTTTGGACCTCGACGGTCTGTCTCTTTTTCTTTGCGTTTTTTGTGAACTCCGGTAGTCGGATTGCTAACCAACGACATTTCAGGATAATTAAATCTTGTACCAAAATATTTAGAAGCAAAAATATACAGACGCTTAATAGTGCATTGGTTAAATCTAGCGCAAAACCAACAGCAAGGCACGTTGTAATCTGGGCCTAGGCAAGGAATACAGTACAAATGAAAATCCTTATGAGGTATTTGCTTCCCACAAGTAATGCAATTATTAACTTTTACTGACATCGGCAAGGAGCAAGAAAAAGTTTCCCCAACGGGGTACTTAGCTTTAGTTTGAAGACTTCGGTTCTGAAACTCTAATACGAAAATTTCAGGAGTCGGCCGACTGGCACTTGCGAACTGTTTCTGCTTCGGGCATCGCGCAGCAAGAAAGACTGAATAAAATGGTGTTGGCTGCATGTTTTATACCCCTGACGTCATGGAAGAAGACAGCAACCGAAGGACCCAAGACTTTGTTATTCAGGCCAACTGAGGGCAACCTGCCAGCAGATTACCCAAATGTAATGACTGCAACAGTGAAACACGAAGAGCATCTGATCTTTCTGAAGTCTTTTGTTCTATGATGATATAATCTGAGTTGACGGAAAAACATCTAACACGTGCAAGAGAGAACCTTGGCAAGAACACTGATAGATCAACAGATTAGGATGTCACCTTACGGAGAAAATATTAGTTAGTTGTAATACCAGTGTTTATGAAATATTAAATGAGTTTTACAAAAAGGCTTGTAGCTCAGAAATTCATTTAGCTGAAATGACTGCAACAAGGAAAACTGTTTCTCTAAGAAAGCAACTTTAGGTTCACAGGAGCTGCTGGTTTAAAGTGGGGAGAGTAGTCAAGGCTTTTAAGCAAAATTGTAATATCCCAGGGAAGGACCTTGTCCCTAATGGGAGGTCTTGGCAAGAAAGTTCTCTTGATGAAGCCCTTTGAAGTTTTCTAAGATTTACGTTATTTACTTAATTGTTTACTGGGCAAGTCCGACTAGGACAGAGCCTATTTTCAGTGGAGGCCCAGGGAGAAATGATCCAAACGCATGTCTTTGCAACATGGGAGGAAACTGAATCATCCAAAGGAAACTCACACCAACACAAGGAGAACATGCAGACTACACACAGAAGACACCCCAAGCTAAGAATCGAACTGGAGAACACCTTGCTGTGGGGAGACAACTAACCGCTACACCACTGCACTGTCCAAGATGCTATGGAGGTGTCAATTTTGTCCTATGTACAAGTTAGAAATTTGAAAGATTTCCAACAAAAATTCCAAAATAGAAGGAAGAGGTGCTGAGAAAGAATCTAAACCCTTTGATAAGGCCCAAGTGGGAAATCTTTTCTATTTACTGAGATATATCTTTTAGGCCGACATTTTTGAGAATGTGAAATAATGTGGACCACAGATACAGAAAGCCAGGCATCTCTGGCTATAGTTAAACGGGAAGAATCAAGTGATCAACCTCATGGACCTTTGGTCCAGAAGGGGCAGTCCGGACAGGCAATTAGAAACTTTGTATATAGTTTCAACAACCAGGGTGGATGTACTAGATGAAGTCACATGAAGGGGAGCCAAACTTGCTGGGGACAAAAGGGAGCAATGAGGGTTACTCTGGTCTTACACCTTCTGGCTTTCTGAATAAATTTTGATGAAGGCTACTGAGGGGAAGGTGTAGAGGAGACCTGAGAGCAGTCTGTGGACTAGGTGACTGCCCTTGTGGATGGATCAGGGCAAACTAACAGCTGCACTTGCTGGCCAGGTAGGATTCAAAGAGATCATGGCAAGGATGGCCCCAGCAGCTGAAAATCTGACTTCCCACTGTTTGGTTGAGGAACCACTTCTGAGGCATAAGTACCAACCCACTCAGTTTGTCTGCTTGTACACTGGATGCCCACAGGAGGTATAATCACCCACTGCCACACTTTCATGGATTCCAGGCAAAGATGATATGGGCGGGTTCCCACTTATTTGCTGATACACCAGACTACCTCCATAATGTTTGCCTGGACAGATATCACAGCTTTGGGGAGGAAGTCCTGAAAGGTCTGCAATGCTAGGAGGACTGCCCTCATTTCCAGGGCAAAGATGTGAAGACTGGCCTCTAGATGTGACCTAAATAACCTTGGATCATCCTCCCTTTGAAATGCCCCACCCCCACCCCAGAAGACAGGCATGCGCAGTTACTGTACCAAGCGGCTATACAGTCATCCTTCTGTCACTGAAGGCAATGTTACCCACCATCCGGTGTGATCCTTGCATACATGCATGACACGAATTCTGGAATGGAGAAGGTATATATTTTGAGACCACTGAACTGACAGAGTCCACTGAAGTACTCACATGTGAACCCTGGCTAAGGGTACTAGTGTGCTTGGCTAAACCATCAGACCTAGTACACAAATTATTAGTCTTGCCTGGGGAGAAGGATGTTGAATGACTTGGGTGGCAACTAGAAGCAGGGAAAAGTACACTGGAGTCTGGTAATTTGGCTATATGAAGAGTCCTATTTAAGTGATATCCAATGAACTCCATCTGGTGGGTAGAAGGCAAATGATTTTCGACTGACTGAATGTTGTGCTCAGATTCTGCATCAATTAGAGCAACGGGTCCCAATATTGAAGCAGAAGTTCCCTGGAAGTAGTGGTACAGAGACGATGATCTAGGTATGGGAAAACTTGGACCCAACAGGTGGAGATGAGCTGGTACTACTGCCATAATCTGCTTTCTCCACTGCCTCCAGGATGTTTCCAAAGTCCAGTGTTCTGAACGGATACAGATAGACGCCCAGCTGGAAATGGAGAAATCTCCTAGATTGTAGCTCTAATTTTTTGCGATAGTAGGCATCCTGGAGATCTACAGAGAACATCCAATCTTCCTTCCTCAGCAGAAGTGGTATGGACTGCAGCATGACCATTCAGAATTTTATCTGTTTCACAAATTGATTGAGATTACTCTGATCCTAAAACAGTCTGATGTTTCCTGTCTTTGAGTACCAAAAAGAACCTGGAATAGACTCCAGATTCTAATTGATCTAATGAAACCTGTTGAACTCTTTTCTAGCAGCTTGGAGACTTCAGATGTTGCAGATTCTCACTGACTGGGTGGTACCTTTATCGTTTTTGTTGATGGTAAGAAAAAGGAATTGAATAGCCTCTGGTTATTGTACTCGACAGCCAGGAATCTGCTGTGATGTTCTGCCAAGCTGTAGGTGTAGGGATAAGCACCCTCAACTGCCTTCACAGTACAGTAATCAAGCAACCTTTCAGGAGTGCTGGTAGGTTTTTCAGTAAAAGGGTCAAGAAAACTCTGCTTATACGGTCCGCCTCCACCTCTGTGGTGATGACCACTAGAATTGCCTCCTCCTCTTCTCTGGGAGGTATGTCAGCTTAAGTGCCATGGTGATAACCCTGTGACATTCTGAACCATGTTTTCGTGCCACCCCTCGGATTCCTAGGTTCATAGGCTCACAAGGGTTTACTAGGCCAACGACTACAAGGGCCTTTTTAAGCCTAGCCATGCATCCCAAAACTCTGACAAGTTCTGATACCCTTGGATAAGTGTAAGCTTGGGCCTGGGAGAAGAAACATTTACAGGTTACCCGTGTCCAGTAGCAACAGGTGCCAAACCAGGGATGAATTTCCCGTTTCCCATCCAACTGTCTAAGTTGCACTTGAATTGGGTTAGGGAGGAACATGGATGGGGACCCTGTTCTATAGACAGGTTAGTCTCTGGGATACACACACATCACTCCAGCAGGTCCCATTTACATCACAAGCAAGGTTTAAGTCTTTAGAATGGGAAATGCTGGTGCTGTTTGTTTTGTGGAGTTGCAGAAGGTTCATGAAAGTGGGGTCTGACAATGCCCTGTATGCTAGGCATAGATCTCCCCTCAAAAGCCTGTAGGAGACAGAATACAGGGATAGGGCCTTGAAGCGGTCTGGTCTGCATAGGACATATTACTTACACCCTGTATTCTTTTACAGAGAACCTAAAAAGTTTTTTTTTTTGTGGAGTGAAGATATGGATTCTCATGGCTGAAATGGTTTACCATCCTGTTCTCTCAGTCAGAATATCTTATTTTTGCTCAAAACAGTGTGGAACCATCAATGGAGAAATTGACAATGGATGTCTTGAAGCTTTCTGAGAAGCCACAAAGGCACAACCTAGCATGCCAGTACACTGTGATGCTGGTGCCTGCTGTGTCATCATCTACATTAGACAGCAGATTGGTGGCCACATTCAATGTAGATTGAAGGGTAAAAGGTTGCTAGTACACAGTTTTTTGAACATCTGCTGGTAAGCTACCCAACAGTGACTTGAAAAGTTCTTTAGTGACGCTCTTCTGGAAACATGTCATATGTGATAGACAAGTCAGTGCTCTGAAGGCAAATGACTATGAAGCGTATGTCCATGTCACAAAGCTGCTCAAAGTCCTTGATTCCTTATAATGGAGATGGACAGTCTCTGCAAACTTTGTCAGCCATAGGCCAAATTTAGTGGGCTATGGCTGACCAAGTTTGCAGAGGACTGCAAACTGGGTGCTGTCATCAATTCCCCTAGCGATGTGGACATTCTCCAAGAGGGTCTCACCCAAACAAAATGACTGGTGCCAGAAACGTGGCCTCAACCTGAATGTCAAAAAATGCATCATCATCCCTTTTGGGGAGAATGACGTCCCCACAAATTATCACATTGATAAGGCACTAAGCATGCAATCAGTTGTGAAGGACTTGGGAACCCAGGTTGATAGCAAACTGACTTTTGACCACCACATTGCCTTTGTTGTACAGAAAGCTTTCTACACGGCCCACCTCATTAGTAAGGGTATCTTATCCAGGGACAAGGTGGTCATAACATCCCTGTATTCTTCCCTTATAAGATCCATTATTGAGTACAATGTCCCTTTTTGCATGTACCTCACAAAGCACATGCAGCAACTGGAGAGACCACAGAGATTACTCACCTGGAGAATCCAGGGTCTCAAATAGCTACCCTACACAGATAGGCTAAAAGCCCTGCCCCCTCTACTCAGTCTCCTACAGACTCCTCAGAGGTGACCTCTGTCTGGCATACAAAGCAATCTCAGACCCTGCCCTGATAAGACTGCTGCATATCTGCAAGTCAAGCTCCACTCCAGTAACCCGCATGTGTGACCTCAACCTGGTCTGTGACATTAACAGGACTTGATGGCAGGACATATTTGTATCCCAGAGACTCCCCATTTTGTGGAACAGACTCCCTCTCCACGTAAAGCAGAGTACCTCATTAAACCTTTTTAAGCACAACCTGGATAACTGGATGGGGAACACAAAATACACTCCTGGGATTCAACCCATGTCCCTGCTGGACAGTGGCAAAGGGTGCCGACTTGTTGGAACTTGGGCTAAATTCTTGGCTAGGCTTGTAAAAGCCTCAAGGCCCATAGCCTAGTAACTTCCTATGATCCTATGACAGAAGAAATTTCATCAGACAGCTCCTTTTTTCAGTTGCCGCTACGACCATGGCATCTACTGGTGGACCTTTGCTCCAGTGCTTCCTGCCCTTGGGGGCCAACAAAATTCTATCCAGCTATCTTGGAAATGGTTCCACCACATCACGATTCCTTCCAAGTTCACTGAGCCACAAGGTCTAGAAAAGGATCAATGGGTAGTACCACCCAAAACACAAATGAACAAGCACCAAAGTTTTGAGGAATACAAATTCATTCACTGAAGAAGCATCAGTGGACCACCCTCGTCACTACTACATCAATTCAAGGATTTTGCCAAAAGTCAAATCTTCTAAAAGGGGGTCTAGGGGAACCTTCACCCAATTCTGTATCCTCTGTAAATGACTCCACTGGTGAGTCCAAGTGCTTCCATTTGCATGTCTGTTTCCTGTGGCCCTGCCTTCAAGAAATATTAGAAGGGTTCCTATCTGACTGGGAACACACATGATGAGTGACACCTGGGCTTATTTGTACTGACTGTCCCTGTCAATTAGAATGAGTGGAAGAAGAAGCAGTACCCACCTGAGGTTGGGACGGAGCCAAGCCGGAAGATAATGCCTTTTCTTCTGGTCCGGCCAAAACCATTTTGAAAGCCAAAGTCACAAATCCATACTAAAGGAACCAATCTACCATCTGAAAAGGAGACTTCCCCATCCCGACGGGCTCAACTTCATGACCAACCCTGAATACAAGCTGTTGAGAGCCAAAGTTCCAAAAAGTAGAGATGGCTCTGAAAACTTTGGAGTGGACACACCTCCCCAAGCCAATGTGTCAATGCTTCAGCTCAGACTCATCCCAATCAGAGCACAGCAGAGTTGACAGAGTCAAGGATGCTGCCAGCAAAGTCCTTCAGGCTGTCAGCTCCACCAAAGGCACACTGGGGGAGCTTGGACTCGTGGGAGCAGGACCCAAAGGGTAGACTGGTACCAGAGCTAACAGAGGGGGGGTTGTTGAAGCCATACCCAGGGAGTTCAAAGTGGGCAGCACTGGGAGAACTACTACCTGAATCTGCATTCAAGAACTTCATCATTGTTCTATCATCCTCCAACTCTATAAGGTTTCTGGATGACTAGGCTAACCTCGCATGATGCCACAGAAGACGGCCTGGAGTATCTCTTCTCTTGAAGGATTGGTCATAGGTTCATACTAGGCTATCTGCCCAAGGGCATTTATAAGCCTAGCCCATTGTTTTGTGGCTTACGCCACCCCTTTAGTATGGGGAACTATACCCATTATTTTGCTGTGCCTCTGTCGAGCAGTGACACTGAGGTAATTCCTGGGGTATATCTGCGATCTCCCATCCATTGGTCAAGATTTCTCTTGAACAAGGCCAGCGAGGTGCTCTGCCTCACATGTACCGGGATTTTGTTCCACAGCATAGGGAGTCTTTGGGTGATGAATCTATCTCTCCAGCACGTCCTATTAATAGCCGTGTCGAGGTTCAAGTCTCCCGCCCTTGTGGCTCTGATGGATCTAGATTTTTTGAGGTGAAGCATATTCATCAAATCTGGGTTTGACATGGCCTTGTATGTTAGGCAAAGGTCACCTCTGAGCAAGCGGTGGCGACTGAATAGAGCTGGAGTTCTTTCAGTCGGGCAGCATAGGACAGATTTTTGAGACCCTTTATCCTTTTGGTGAGGAACTTTTGTGGCCTCTCCAGCTGCTGCAAGTGTCGGGTCAGATACATTCCGAATGGGGCATTGTACTCAATCATTGGTCTGATGAGTGATGAGTAAAGGGAGACTATGACCTCCCTTGATCTAGATGAGAATCCCTTCATGATAAGGTGGGCAATGTAGAAGGACTTCCTAACTACTTTAGCTACATGGGTGTCGAATGACAGACTACTATCAACCTGGGTCCCCAGGTCCCTGATAACTTCTTCTGTGCTCAGTGGATTGCCACCTATTTGGTAGCTAGGGGTAACCTTGTTTTTCCCGAAGGGTATGACTATGCATTTTTGGCATTTAACTTTAGGCCGTGGCTCTGGCACCAGTTATCCGTTTCTGTGAGACCCTTCTGAAGGATATCTGTGTCAGATGTGTTTTCTACTATGGCCCAGTTTGCAGTCATCTGCAAACTTTGTCAGCCATAACCCTCCTGTGTTTGCTTGTACTTGGAAAAGTAGATGCCAAACAAGAGTGGGCCCAGGACTGAGCCCTGTGGGACACCACTTGTGACAGGCTTTGAGTCTGACATGGCGCCAGCAACTCTGACCCTGTGGGTTCTGTCACTCAGCCAGTTTGCAACCCATCTTGTGATGTATGGGTTAACATTTAAGCTGATGAGTTTTTCAATGATACCCGAGTGGGGTATTGCATCGAAGGCCTTAGCCAGATCGAGGTAGGCTGTATGGACTGCCTTTCCTCATCAATGGCTTTGGTGACTGTTTGAAAAAGTCAACCAAGTTTAAAAGGCATGATCTGCCTTTGACAAAGCCAAACTGGGTTGGATCCAAAGTCTGCAAATTCCTATGTCTTTATTTATGAGGTCCATTATGATCCTCTCCATGGCTTTGCAGATAAGGCTTGTCAAGCTAATGGGCGGTAATTTCCAGGGTCTGTGGAGGCACCGCCTTTGTGAAGTGGGACCACAGTTGCAGTGCGCCACTCCTGGGTGCGTATCCAGAGGTAAGACTTTGATTAAACAGCTGTCCTAGCTGTGGGTTTAATTCCTCATTGAGTTCGTGGAGCACACAGCCGGGGACACCATCGGGTCCCATGGATGCTGTGTTTTTTGCTTTGGAGAGAGCAGTTCTCACTTGGGCGCTGGAGATGTTTGGGGGCTGCACTCATTTGGTATAGATATCTCTCCTTTTGGGGAGAAGTTTGCACTGAACCTGTCAGCCAGTATGTTGGCAATGTCTGTAGGATCAGTAATCTTCACATCATTTTGAACTAGTTCTGAGCATATCTGGGAGTTTCCTCCTAAGTTTCTAACATATCTAAAGAAGGCCTTATGATTGTCTTTTGAGTCTTCAGCTATTTTTCTCTCGAAATTTGCTTTGGATGATTTTATGAGAGCTCTTAGTTTTTTACTTATAGTGATCAAGGGTGTCTTACCTTTTAAGGATTTTGCTCTATCTTGTAGTAGCTTCCACCTTTTGTTGTAGAGTTTGTTTATGGCTGGGGTCCACCAGACTGGACGCTTGCCTTTGGTACAAAGAGTCTTTGTTTTGCTTGGGATTGCCTTATCCATGCAGTCCTGCAGGTGCTGGTAGAAGGCGTTTGTAAGTGATTCAGCGGCTTGAGTATTGTTTTCCGCCGGCTCGGGGGCCTGAAAGGAGACCACACTAGTCTTTAGAAGTGTGAAGTCGACTTTTGAGAAGTTCTTTACTGTGGTCTTTTTTATTTCAGGTGGAGGTGGGATGAGGACCTCCAGCGAGATTAGTTTGTGATCTGATCTCACCAGTGAGGGGTATACTTCTGGTGTTGAACATTGTGCTCCCATGTTCGTGATGATGAGATCAAGTATGTTATCTCCTCTTGTGGGGATGGTAACTAGTTGTTCCATGGCATTTGAGTTTATGAATTCCAGGAACTTTTGGGCTAGGGTGTTTGGGCTTGAGTAGTGTTCCCAGTCTATATTAGGGTAATTGAAGTCACCTAGTATGATGGTGTTTGGTGATACATTTATCCCCTCTAGTGTTTTCAGGAAGGCCATGTGAGTTTCCTGAGTTTGTGAGGGTGGCCTGTAACATGCTACAATTTGCAGAGCAGTCTTGCCTATGGTTAATTGCACCTGGATGGTCTCCGATGCATCGTGCGTTGCCACCAGTCTTGAGGTGTGGGTGTCCTTGATGAATATGGATACCCCCCCTCCTTTCTTGGTATTGTCCGGATTTTGGGCCGGAACGCATGATATGAGGTAAAACCTGATAGCTGGGGTGCTCTCAGGAGCCTTGAACCAGGTTTCTGTCACAGCACAGACATCGATGTTCTCCATACTGAGAAGGGCCTCGAGTGCGTGCATTTTGAGATTTAGACTTCTGGCATTGAGCAGCATTACCCTTAGTTTTTTCCTTTTTGTGTTCTAGGGTGGTAGGTTTAGAATTTGAGCCTTGCCTAAAAAAGGCACTATGGGGGTGGCAAGAGCCTTTGCCAATATCCGGAATCCCAGGGGTGACAGGTGCAAGCCGTCCCTTGAAGCAGCGTGGCTTGTCCAGCATGTCATCCCAGGCAGACAGATACTGGATCCCCTTTGAATGACACCAGTGTTTAAGCCAATTGTTAAAGCTGATCATCTTATCTCTGTATTGTGGCATCATTCTTGGTGAAGGTAGGATACTGCTCAAGGTCAGGGTCATACCTGCCTGGGCTACATAATCAGAGAGCTCCTCAATGTCTCTTTTCATGTAGTCCAAGGAGGTGCGTCTCAGGTCGTTTACACCAGCGTGGACAATGACTGAGTCATATTTGTACCTGCTGTTGAGAGACCTGAGTGCTTGCGTTATGTGGCGGATTCTAGCGCCCGACAGGCAGCTTACTGTGACCTTCTCCTTACTCAGTCTGGTGAGCGGGACATCAGTGTGTCTGACTATGGAGTCACCAATGACTAGTGTGTCTGGCATTGTGTTTGGCCTTAAGGGCTGTGACTGTTTGACACTCTGACTGTGAGGTCTATGTGTTGCGGGTGTTGTGTTCTGAGGTGGTGGTTGTTTGGGTGTCTGCTTTGGTGGCCTCTGCTGTTTTGGTAGATTTTTGATCAGAGCCTCCGAGTATGTCTTTGTGTGTTTATGTGTATGATTTGAGGTTGTAATGGTACTATGTGAGACTGGGTCTATAGTGTGTGGTAACCTTCTCCTCCTGACTGGTCTTGCCAGTCCTATGTTGAGAGAGCTCAGCCTCCAGTTTGGCCGTATAGTTGCATCTCGCATGTATTTGTGTTTTGTGGGAGGAGGAAAGGGTTGTCTGTGTACATGAGGCAATTGAAACATTGCCTCAATATTCCCAGGTTCACCAGCTGAGCAGGAGAGGACACTAGCAACTGATCCCTCGACATGCTAGAAGGGTAGACGAAAAACTTTAAAAAAAGATTCCGGGGGACGTGGGTGACCGATAAATGGGGGGTTGCCTTTTTGGGGTACTATCTATGACAAGAGTGCCGTATCAAGGTAATAAGTACTGTAGGAGCAAGTGCTAGGTTTAATAGATAGAGAATAGTCTACTTGGAGTCAAGTAGAGTTGATCTTTTTAGTTATAGGATACACTGATTTGATCAGTAGTATAGTTCGAGGAAGGTAGTTTTAAGGGAAAATTTGAAGAGTGGACTTTAGGTAGCCCGAATAGTTTAAACCTGCTTAACCGGCACTGCCCTAGTGTGCAACAGTGGCAGCTCAGCTAAATTGCTCTAAATCGCGCTAACGCTGCGTTTAGCGTGTTTTATACCAGGGGCTGGAAAAGCTAGAAACTGGCCCAAAACGACCAATAAACTACTAGTTACTGGCTGAAACCTCACAAAACTGGACAAAAGGCAGCTCAATGCTTCCCACTCCCACTGGTAAGCAAGGTAGCTTCCCTTCCCCCAAATAAGGCAAGGAAACAGTACACAGGAACTACAACCAAAGCCCAGGAATCAGCAACTCTGAAACTGGACTAAACTAGTAAAGCAGGAAAGCAAGGTAGCTTCCCTTCCCCCAAATAAGGCAAGGAAACAGTACACAGGAACTACAACCAAAGCCCAGGAATCAGCAACTCTGAAACTGGACTAAACTAGTAAAGCAGGAAAAACAAGAACCATCGAAAGAAGATCATATCCAAAGAATCTGATGGATCCGGGAGCCTTTTTCTTACCTTTTCACTTTTCTTTTCCTCTGCTTTTTTCTTTTCCTTTTCTTTAGATTTAGGCTTGTCCAGTTTCTTGTCTGGAGAAGCAGGAGTAGAAATTTAGAAGACCCTGTCTGAGGGGGAAGAAGCACTTTTAAGATTAGCTTCTCTCTTCTAGTTTGAATGGCCCTGGTGCCAAAGGAAGCACAGGCCTTGCAGTCAACATATAAACTGTCAGCACTCAAACAATACACACACAAGGAGTACAGGTCCTGCGGGGGAATTCTGTGCCCACAGGCCATGCACTTTTAAAGGCCTTTAGTTTTTTTCTGCCATCCTGGGGGGGTATATGCTATACAATAAAAACACTAACAAAATTCTAACTATCAGTATTATTAGTGTACTTGTTCCTAATAAGAACAAAAACACCACTCTACTTAAACACTTAAAGTTTGAAAACTTTCATTCAAAAGTTAACTATTACATGCTAAATGCTAAAGAACTTTATCATGAACACATACATGTATATATACTCTAAAGAACTTTATCATGAACACATACATGTATATATACTTTTTTATACCTCGGCTGGGTGCCTTCTGTGCGAGTTCTGCATGTCCTCCCCTGTTGTGGGTGGGTTTCCTCCAGTCGCTCCACCACCACCGACAAAGCTGCGGCAGGTTGCCGCTGGACACTACTAAAACCCGTGAAAACCGGTGTGAAGAAGATTACCAGACTATTAACTATTAAATATAAACTACTGACAGGGAATGAAAAAAAGTGTCTGGAAAGTTAAGAAAAATCTTATTGTTTTTGGATGAGTACCTGAATGTTTCAGAAGGCAAATGAGATACGAGGTACTAAGGTGGAGTGGAAGGAATTATGTGTAGGGGAGGAATCGGAGCCCTGGACCTGTAAGCTTCAAAAAATTGCCAAGGTCAGATCCAATCAGATAACACAACCCAAAAAGTTCAATTGGATAAAAATAGACAACATTGGATCTAAAGGTCTTTTCACCCTCAATACAACAATCAAACTACTATGAATTAAAAACATTATGAATCAGGAATACTAGAAAAGGGCTAGTTTAAAATACAAAACCATCAGGTGTAACAACTAGCCATAGATCAAGATTCAATCAGCACATGCAAAACAGATCACACAATCGGCTATAAACTAGGACTTCTTTAATTCAAATCTTTTTTTTTTTTTAATCACAGTATGAATTTATGACCACAACTCAGGTCACTCCAGTCTTTAGTCTGCTATATGTCTCATTAACTTTGATGAAACCTATGGTCCTCTCAGCTAGCCAAACTGGAGCAATTTTATAAAACTGCAAAGTTTGCAAGTAACCACATTAACCAAACACGTTACTGTCTTGTATTTCAGTCCCTTAATTGGCTGAAGTTACCTAATCGATTAGCCTTCATTCACATTAAGGTTGTCCACAATATCCTCTATAGCCTAGACAGATGCCTCGCCACCAATCAGTTATCAAACTGGTATTCATCCTACAGAAAACTACATTCACTTAACACTTGGACTTGCTCAAAAACGGTAACAATGAAGGTCTGTATTCTGTATATGTTGTTAGACATGTTAACTTTCATCCAAACATCAGGAAATATGTCATCTATAATTTAAAATCTCATTGAAAATATGACTGCTGACAAAATGGTTCTCAACTTATACTTCCATTGCCAAGTTACTGTCTTATTCTGAACCTATTCCATCTCTCTTTTTTTTTTAATATATATATATATATATATATATATATATATATATATATATAAACAAAAAACAAAAAAAGAGAGTTGTGTACTCATCATAAATATGCATCTGCATTCTCCATTTTCATTATTTAACTGATTTGCCCGAGCTGGATCAGAGAACTGATCCAAGACCTATTCAGTAGACTCTTGAATCCAAATCTTGATATCACCCCTTTATCCACATAATGCCCCAGCTACCCTACAATACCTCAGATCAAATTTGCTGCCACAAAATCAATAGAAAGAACTAACCTTAGACCAATACAGAAAGAAGGCTGGCAGAAAAGACTGGGGATCAAACAAGGAACAGGGATTACACAAATACCATAAAGTCACTCCAGGAAAAAGGGAAGAGGAAGGAGGGTGGGAATTTGAGGAAGAATAAAAACGGACAACACAGATGCATAGTGATGGTGTGTATATAACTAATATCTGATGTTATTTTCATTCATTCCTTGACTAACAGGACAGAGTCCCCAGCTACATGAACCTTGGGGGCCTCATGGAAGGATATTCCGGAGTACTGTAAAACCAAAAGCAGCCCCGCTTCTGGAATTCAAATCATTTAGTAATGAGCAAGAAATGTACGAGCATAGGACCAAGTGGCTGTGGCACAAATGACATCAACTGAAATCCTAGACCAGAAAGCGGATGAAGTCATCATGGACCTAGTGGAATGTGCTTTAGGAGGTCTGGATAAGGACAAACCTCGTTGACTGTAAACAAAAGATATGCAGTCCAATCACCTGGCTAAAGTAACTTTACAAACTGGTCTACCCAATTTGTTGGGGGAGAATAAGACAACTGATGTATTTTTATGAAGCAATTTTCCAAGATAAAAATTTTAAGTCAAATCTAGCCAATGGCTCAAAAGGACTCGGTCAAACTTTGCAGCACAACTGTTAAATCCCAGGGTGGGTATAGGGTCCAGCAAAAAAGGTACCTTTAAGGAAAGGCTTGTACAATTCTGATGAAGCTAAAGAGGAAGCATTTCACCCATATGAAAACTGGATACTGCTGCCAATTGCACTTTGATAGTAGAGAAACTAGCCTCTTGAAAAACAGATCCTAAAACTTCCAGGACAGTAGAAATAGGAGCGGTGAAGGTGTCCAATTGCCTCTGGAGAGCCCAGACAGAGAATCTCTTCCATTTGCTCTTGTAGATCATCCTGGCAGAGGCCTTCTGGGATGAGAATAATATCTGTTGGACCGAGGAGGAACGTCTGAGGTGTCTAATCATCAGTGGAATTGGAGAAACCCTTTCAGTCAACTTGAGGCCTGAAATACCTGGTCTCTCTCATCCCAATGGGATGAGAGAGAAGATCTGGACTGGGGTCCGACATCCAGGGTGAAAATCAAAGGCGAGACCAAAGGAAAGGGAACAACACTTGGAGGCCAAACAGCAGCAATGAGGACAACTGTGCTCTTCAACCAAAGTGTCCTCTGTAAGAATTTGGGAATTAAAAGTATTGGGGGATAAGTATAAAGGAGACCATAAGGCCATGTGGACTACAGCATCTCTCGGCAACTCCCCGGGGGGGGGGGGGGGGGGTCAAGGCAAAAAACCTGCTGCACTTGTTGAGGGGAGAGAGAAGCAGACTGCAGCAAGGTTGACCCCATCAGCGGAAAATCCTCTCCACCACTAACTCCTTGAAAGACCACTCCTAAGGCATCAGAATGGACCTGCTGAGTTTGTCTGCTAGCATGCTGAATTTCCCCAGGATGTGTGTTGCTGTACGAAAGCAGTTGGAGGAGATCACCCACTGCCACACTCTCAATGCCTCTCGACAAAGGAGACAAGCTTGGGATTCCCCCAGTTTTTTGATGGACCAAACAACATACTGTTGGTTTGAACCACAACTGTCCCAAGAGAAAGGGAGGCCTGAAAGGCCTGCAACACCATAAGGACTGCACTCATCTCCAGGACACTGATATGTGAACTGATCTCTTTCTGGGGACCACGTGCCTGGTGCAGTCTTTCCCAAAATAGGTCTACCACCTGCAGCTGGGATGAATCCATAGTCACTGTGGCTTCTGGCAGAGGAAAGACAAGAGGGTGACCTTGAGAAACTTCAACCGACTGAATTCACCAGTGTACGTTGTCCTCATCTACTTGTGTGAGTTTGACTGGTGAAGACAAGGGATGGCGAAGATTTGACCACTGAACAGCTCAAGTCCACCGAAGAATGCACATATAAAAGCGAGCCATGGGAACCAAGGTTATGGCTGCTGCCATCAACCCTAGAGTCTGAAGAATCACCCTGGCTGGAGAAGCATGTGAGATAACTTGTTTTACCTGACCCCTGATGGGTCGGTGGAAGAGAAGTTATCTGACTGATTGTGATCATATGAAAACCTATGAATTACAGGCTCTGAACAGGTTAAAGAAGTAATCTGCACAAGCTGATTGTGATGTTTAGAGATAGACATAACTGGAGCAAGTAGTTTCTGGATTTTTCCAGATGGCTGCTAGGGGCAGTGAGGAGCCAGTCGTCTAAGTATGGAAATGCTCTAAATCCTAGCAGTTTCAAGTGAGCTGCTACCACTGCCATACAGTTTGTAAACACCATGGGGGCTTCTGTGAGACCGAAGAGCAGGGTTCCAAACTGATGGTGACTGGCCCCCAGCCGAAGTTCTGATATCTTTGGAACCATCTACTCACTTAGATATGATAGTACTCATTTTGAAGATTAACGGAGCACATTCAATCATCCACTCATAGAAATGGCAGAATGAACTGAAGCATGACCATTCAGATCGTTAAGTTCTTTATAAACCGATTCAGTTTGCAGAGGTCCATAACTGGTCTTGGGTCTCCTGTTTTCTTTTGCACTAAAAAGAATCTTGAATAAGTTCAGAAATCTTTTCTGGTCTGGTGGAACCTCCTGGATGACTGCCTAGCAGCTTTAGAATTTCTACAGCTGCTGCCTTCATCTGGCTAGGTAGAACATTGGGAAGCATTTTCCTTTTGTTTGGGGGAAATTTGTGAAAAATGGTATGAAATAATCTCTAGAAATAATTTTCCACACCCAAGTGTCTTTAGTGATTGCTGCCCTGGCATCTGGATGCAGAGACAAGCATCCCCCGACTGCCTCCAGAGATGAGCAATCAGTTAACCATTTAGGAGTGCTGAAAGGGTTTATCCAAAACTGTATCTTGGAAACCTTGGTTTTAGCGGGCCTCCTCTGTTGCAAGGGTGGTGTCTTCCAATAGAAGCCCCTGCACCTGGGGGAGGCCTTCTATTAGAACCTTCCCTGCCCCTGGGGGAAGCATCTCTTTGCAAGACTTGGAAAGAACCGTGGGACTTGAGGAACCAAATTTTTCTCTCTCCTCACTTATTCCTGGTAAAGGCTTTCTGACGGGTAGAAAAATGGATCCCTGCAGCAGATGAGGTCTTTCCGGGAGTTAGCAGGATAAGGGTTTCCTTAACAGTGAGGATGAATGAAGAGAAAGGGCTGTGCAAAGTCCCACAAGCACATCCATGAAAGTCTCCTTATGGCTATGCTTGAACCCCCTGCCTGCAAGGTTCCCTCAGCATGCTGGAAAATTAACTTCATAGATGCATTATAGATGAACTGAATAGTGGCCAGTTGTGAAGAAAGCTTTTTGTGGTCCTCCACAGACATGGACTCTGACAGATTTGGAAAGCTCTGTAGTCAATCTTTTTGCATGCAGCCTGGTATAATGTGTCAAATAGTTCAGCGACCATAAGACAAAGGATGCAGGGCCATAGTTGTACTTCCTGAATGTGTCCAACTCCCTGTTAGAGGGATGGACGGGGGAGCTCTGCTCTGCCAGCTCTTTTTGGTGGCCGTTGCCACAACCATGGCATCAACAGGTACCTCCTTGTTCTAGTGGAGCCTGTCTTTAAGAGGAGCAAGAAACCTATCAGGACTACGGGGGAAATGGGTTCTACAGTATCCGGCTCCTTCCATACCCAGCGAGACACTAGATCTAGAAAGTCAGCAGCTGGGAGAATCACCCAAGATGTAGATGGGCCAGACCAGACCCGAAAAGCTTCCAAGAAAACTGACTCCTCCTGGGAAGGGGAATCTGAGGACCAGCCATCTTTCTGCCTGAGGATTTTTAAGATGTCTTCAAAGGATACAGCATCTGATGGAGACGTTAGGCACTCCTCTCCTCATCAAAGTCAGTCTCTTCAGTGTGCAACGCTTGAGGGGAATCTATGTGCCTCCTTCTTGCATGTTCTCTTACAGGGAATCTCCTCTGTGGGATGGTCTGGACAGCTGTCTGAAAAGAGGGGGAAGTCCTTGAGGGGGACTGTCTGGATACTACATCAGGCTGCTCGTCCCTGTGGGATAGGTCTATGAGGATCAGAGCTTGGACCAGACGATGGCAGGGCTGTAGGATGCAAAGAAAAAAACGTAGTAGAGTCTCTCAGGCAAGAGAAGACTTACTTCACACCTCAAAGGCAGGTGGGACTGGGAGAAGCAGTAGGTGGCTGCACCAGAGCTGAAGATCCTGATGCCACTATGCCCCAACCCTGCCCAAATCATTGCCTAGAGGAAGGAGATATACCCAAGCTGTCTAATGCCAAAGCCTCAAGGGGCAGGAATGTCAGGGATGGGTCAGACAACCTTGGTGTCAAACCAAGCCCTCCACACCCAGCACTGACACTTCAGCTCCAAGACCCATTCTGTTCCAAGGGAACTGGCACTGGACTAGTTAGGGAGACACCTGGAGTCAAAGATCTAGCAGTCTTTGGATAAGATGCAGACACTCAATGTTCTTGCATCCAAGGGCTCAGAAAAAACATCAGTTGGAACAGATATGGAGAAATTACACATTGTGGGGAAAAGGAGGAAGACTCACAGATCCAATGGGAGATGGAGATGGGATAAACCCATCTGTAGCTGAGCTCTGAAGAAACTAAGAAAATAGAAAAGTCATCATATTTACTTAGTGTTGATGGAAAAGTACAGAGAAGGTCAGAAGGAGTTGCATTGTGTCTTTCTGGATTTAGAGAAAGCATATGACAGGGTGTCTAGAGAGGAGTTGTGGTACTGTATGAGGACGTCGGGAGTGCCAGAGAAGCATGTAAGAGTGGTGCAGGATATGTATGAGTGGTGCAGGATATGTATGAGGGTAGTGTGACAGCGGTGAGGTCTGCATTGGGAGTGACGGATGCGTTTAAGGTGGAGGTGGGATTACATCAAGGATCAGCTCTGAGCCCTTTCTTACTTGCAATGGTGATGGACAGGTTGACAGATGAGATCAGACAGGAGTCCCCATGGACTATGATGTTTGCAGATGACATTGTGATCTGTAATGAGAGTAAGGAACAGGTGGAGGAGACCCTGGAGAGGTGGAGATATGCTCTAGAGAGAAGAGGAATGAAGGTCAGCAGGACTAAGACAGAATATATATGTGTGAATGAGAGGGAGGATAGAGGAATGGTGAAGATGCAGGGATTAGAGGTGGCAAAGGTGGAAGAGTTTAAATACTTGTGATCAACAGTTCAGAGTAATGGTGAGTGTGGAAGAGAGGTGAAGAAGAGAGTACAGGCAGGATGGAGTGGGTGGAAAAGAGTGTCAGGAGTGATATGTGACAGACGTGTACCAGTAAGAGTGAAAGGGAAGGTCTACAAGAGGGTAGCGAGACCAGCTATGTTACATAGGTTGGAGACCGTGGCATTGACAAAAAGGCAGGAGTCAGAGCTTGACGTGACAGAGTTGAAGATGTCACGCCCAGTGCAAATCTTAACGAGGATGGACAGGATTAGGAATAAGTATATTAGAGGGTCAGCCCAGGTTGGAAGGTTTGGAAACAAAGCCAGAGAGGCAAGATTACTTTGGTTTGGACATGTGCTGAGGAGGGATGCAGAATATATTGGGAAAAAGATGCTAAGGATGAAGCTGCCAGGTAACAGGAAAAGAGGAAGGCCTAAGTTAAGGTTTATGGATGTGGTGAGAGAGGACATGCAGGTGATTGGTGTGACAGAGCAAGATGCAGAGGACAGGAAGAAATGGAAACAGTTGATCTACTGTGGCGACCCCTAACAGCAGCAGCTGAAAGATCATCACATTTACTACAAAAAACTACACCCCAAAGCTCAACAAGAAGGATCTGCATCTGTTGGGATAAGGCAACAAAAGACATCTGAGGTACTGTAGGGTAGCTGAGGCATTGCGGATAAAGGTAGAAGCTTGACAGTTGGATCAGTGAGTCTAGCAAATGCGGCCACGCAAGATCAGAGACCCATAAGTGAGGAACAAATGAAAATAACATCAGATCTATTAGTAAGTTTGCTGTATGAAACAAATAAGTATCATAAAATCCACTAACTTTGTCTCTTGTTCACAGATCATGCCTCATCTGCTATCTGTGTAATAAAATTCCAATGAGACCTTATAACCTGTAAAATAATGCTGAATGTTCTATAGATGTGTGACTTTAGCATTCTGTAAATATTATGCATACCTCTCAAATTGCAGATGCTGAAAACAGGAACAAAGGCCCGTGAAAAGCAGGTAAATTCAGCCAAAAATCTGAATGTCTAATTAGCACAAAATATGACGTAAAAATAAATTCTTCATACTTCCAGAAGGAATGTAGAATACTATTCCGAAACATTTTTAGTGTGTGTGACAAAAATGATGGAAAAATAAGTAAATTAATCGAAGAGATAGTGAAAAATAGCCAGACTTATGAACTGTACTACAAACGTTTTACCACATAAGGTCATTTATTTTTGATTCTAAAAAAATAAGATGCAAGACATGCACTTTTTTTTTTTTTTTTTTTTAATTATTGTTACCACTACTATGTTTAGTCATACAGTATGGTGTTCTGTGTTTAAGACTGCTTCACAAACCACATGTAATGAGGGGGATTCAGAAAACTGCATGAAGGGGTAAATCTATCTTGAAGCTAGGTATATACCTCCAAAAATAGGTAAATCAAGCCTTAAAATAGGAACATTCCTCCAAAATATGGACAGTTGAGGGGGTCTGGTACTGTACTTAACATGGTGATTGCCTCCTAAACTATATTTATCTCACTGATATAAATTTATTTTATTGTCTGTGTGATGCTCACCACTGCTACCAATATGAGATGGCCACCAATATGCGCTGTCCCCATGCTGAGCCAGTAATCAAGGAGCCTGAATCCTCATCACGGACACTGGAGAGGGACATGCATTTGGAGTGCGAATGTATACACTCAGTTTTGCCAGATGCAGACCTCACTGTATCAAGTACAAGTTCTCTAAAGAGCAGACCGGGAACACACACAGCCCAGGGTCTGATGTCAGTCTCCCTCCTGGTCCCAAATAAGACTCAGCACTGGTGCAGCTGCAAAGTGAGGTCCTCCGCAGTGTGTCCAAGCCAAGCCCTCCAGCACCTTCTCTGTAAACCCAGTGCTTTGTGTCCCTGCCCCAAGTAGCTGACACAAACACATTTTAAGATTTAATTTTCACACACTCCCACACCTGGGAAAGGCTGGCACAGATTACCTACTTACCTACTCTATCAACTGTGCCCAGACTATAACACAGTTATCACTGCCACCTGTCAGTTACTTTAGGCTCTTAATGGGTGTCCAATTATCCTGTTTATTATTAATACTAACACAAATGGTAGTAGTTCACCAAGATAGCTAGGCCTTCTGGAGTGGTGCACACAGTGTCACCAAATAAATATAAGAGCTCCCCACGGTTGGATACTTTCGAAAAAGCCCAGCTACAATAAATGATTTAAATATATTTTATAATAAATAATAAAAGTACATGAAAATACTGAAAAATAAGTTATGTACCTACCATAACGTTCCATGTTAGTTGTCTTCATCTCGCCTTCCTTCTTGCTGGTTGGGATCGGAGCCAATCCTCGGCTCCGACTCGGCCATCTTCAATAACTCGAGAGCCGTTTACTGGCTCGAGGCTACCCCTTATCCCATGATGCCTAGTGATAGCTACCCAGATCTCGTTTGAAATAGCTAACCCCAGACATAGCCAAAGAATAAACCTGTCCGAACAAATAGGTTGAGCATACCTGCCATACTGTAAGTCAGTAGAGGAAACAAACCAGAGAACACCCAGCCAGTGAAACAAGAACTCCTCTCGGTCCAATAGGATAGGGGGACGGAGGGTGGGACGCAAGAAGGAAGGCGAGATGAAGACAACTAACATGGAACGTTATGGTAGGTACATAACTTCTTTATGTTAAGTTGTCTATCTCGCCTTCGTTCTTGCTGGTTGGGACAGCATCCCTAGCACCTACAATCCTGGGCGGCTTATTGGAACGGACTCTTCAGAACAGTGGAACCAAAGTCAGCTCTGCTCCTGGAGACCATATCTAACTTGTAATGAGAAATAAAGGTATGAGGATTTTCCCACGTAGCAGCTGCACAGATAGAATCCATGGGCAACCTAGACTGGAAGGCTACAGAGGTGGCCAAGGCCCTAGTAGAATGACCTTTCGGTTTGATAGGTAACTCTTTGTTCCATAATTGATAAATGAATGTAATAGTGTGAGACAACCACCTGGATAAGGTCAACATGGAAACTGGGAGATCTTGTTTCCCTAGAGCATAGGAAAGGAAGAGTTGGTCCGACTTCCTTATTTCCTTAGTCCTGTGCAGGTAAAAATGCAATTGTCTATGAACGTCCAATTGGTGTAACTTGTACACCGCCTTGTTGGGGTGGTTAGGGAAAAACACAGGAAGGTCTACAGATTGATTTAAACTATTTTCTGAGCAGACGTTCGGAAGAAACGAAGGATTAGTCCTCAGAGCAACCCTGTCCTTATGAAAAAACAAGTATGGAGGATGAACACACAGTGCCTGAAGTTCAGAGACGCGTCTGGCTGAAGTAATAGCTACCAGAAAGAGAGTCTTCCAAGATAGAAACTTAATGGAGCAGGACGCTGCTGGTTCAAAAGGGGGCAGAGTTAAGGAAGTTAGTACCAATTTAAGGTCCCAAGGAGGAGGGGGATCTCTCACTGGAGGCCTAAGGAGAGTGGTCCCTCTCAAAAAAGCTTTACAGAGCTTATGAGACATAATGTCTGAATTTGACAAACCAACATGAAAGTTACAAATGGCCGCTAATTGAACCCTGATCGTAGCAGAAGCGGACCCGGAATGAAAAGGTTATGCTAGGAATTCCAGAATTTCGTGGACTGGGGATGAAAAGGGATCTACGTTCCTAGCCTCTGCCCAACAAGAAAAACGTTTCCATTTACTAGCATAGGTTTTTCTGGTTGTGGACTTGTGAGCGGAGACTATAATCTCACGCACAGCCGGGGAAATGCTGGGAAGCCTGGCTAGGGTTGGAAGTGGAGCAACCAAGCTGTGAGCTGGAGAGTTTGGAGGGATTGATGCAACCCACCTGACTGATGAATCAGTAGGTCTGGAATCGGATCCAGAGTCCAGGGCTGATCGAGAAGGCAATGGTGCAGGAACGGGAACCATATTTGTCGAGGCCAGTAGGGGGCAATGACGATAATCTTGCAACCCAACAATGTTGCTTTCTGTATGAGTGTTGGAATCAGGGGAAACGGAGGAAAGGTATAAAGAAGTCCCTGAGTCCAACTGTGGACTACAGCGTCTCTGGGTGAGTGACCTGGAAGCGGAAGAAGGGAGAAGTAGTTGCTGCATTTGCTGTTGAAGGGGGTGGCAAAAAGATCGCAGCAAGGCTGTCCCCATTTGTGGAAGATAAGCTCCGCAACTTCCTGATTCAGAGACCACTCGTGAGGCATGAGGATAGCTCTGCTGAGCCTGTCCACTATGATGTTGTACCTCTCAGGGATGTGCGCTGCAATCAGAAAACATTGGGAGGAAAATCGCCCACTGCCACAGTCTGAGTGCTTCTCGACACAGGGGGTAGGACCTGGCTCCGCCCTGCTTGTTGATGTACCACACCACTGACATGTTGTCTGTTTGAATTGCAATGGTCTCAGAAGGGAGAGGGTCCTAAAGGGCTTGCAACGCTAGGAGCACGGCTCTCATTTCTAGGACGTTTATGTGCAGATGGTACTCGTGAGGTTGCCAAGTGCCTTGGACTGTCCTGCCCTGATAATGCCCCCCCCCTATCAGGGAGGCGTTTGTGGTCACTGTGGCTACCGGAGGGGGCTGAATGAAGGGTCTGCCCTGAGTCACTAGTGGGGAAACCATCCACCAGGAAAGGTGCCTTTTGCATGTGTCTGTAATCATGATCATGTGAGACATGGGCAGCTGTTGGAAAGACCACTGTGTGAACAGAAGCCACTGAAGGATCCTCATGTGAAAGCGGGCCAGTGGGATTAGAAGAATGGCTGCTGCCATGGAACCCAGAGTTTGAAGGACAAACCTGACTTGGATTCTTTTGCTCTGCATTAGAATTTGTACTTGCTGACGAATTGTAGACACCCTTTCTAGCGGTAGCCTTGCGGACATGTTTCTTGTGTCTAAGTCTGCTACTATGTAGGTGATAGATTGACAGGGCAACAAGGCAGATTTTTCGAAGTTTATTGTAATGCCTAGCTGGGAGCAGATTGTGATTGTGTAGTCCCTGGCTTGTAGAAGTTGATGCCTGGTAGTAGCAGTGAGGAGCCAGTCGTCTAGATATGGAAACACCTGGAATCCTCAACGTCTCAGGTGAGCTGTGACCACTGCCATACATTTGATGAACACTCTGGGGGCTGTGGTGAGAGCAAAGGGCAGAGCTCTGAACTGGTAATGACTGGCTCCCAGCCGGAAGCGAAGAAATCTCCTGGAGCGACTGTCCATCTTGATATGGTAGTGCACGTCCTGAAAATCTATCAAGCACATCCAATTGTCCTGACCCAGAAAGGGTAGAATGAACTGTAGCGTGACCATTCGAAACTTTGTTCTTTGTACAGACCTGTTTAGTCTGCTGAGATCCAGAATCGGTCTCCAGTCCCCAGTCTTTTTTGATACCAAAAAGAACCTTGAGTAAGTTCCGGATCCATGTTGGTCTGCCGGGACTTCCTGAATGACTCTTTCTAGTAGTTTTGAAACTTCTATTACTGCTTGGTCCTTCAGATTGGGTGGAACATCTGGAAGGGATTTCCTTGACAGTAAGGGGGGGCCTGACAGAAGGGAATTTTGTAACCTCCAGATATAAATGGACCGTACCCATTTGTCTTGCGTTAAATTTTGTCAGGCTTTTGGGTACAGTGAAATTCTTCCCCCGACTGCCTCCAGAGGTGAGCAGCCGGGCAACCCTTCAGGGATGCTGAAAGGGCTCATCAGAGAAAGAAAATATAAAGATGTAAGGCAATACTATGGCACCTGTGTAGTTGTATATTCACAGTAAGACAATGCCACCTAACTACACAGTGACATAGTACTGCCTTACATCTTTATATTTTCAAGTATCTTTATTTTTCCTTGGATGTTAAGGTATTAATCCGGAAGGTTCAGGTAATTTTCTTGTTTTGGGATATATTATTCTTTACAAAACTCTAGCTAGCTATGCTGGCACTTGCCCATATCATCACAGGCTGTACATGCAATTAGCATAAGCTAACAAATGTTAATTGGAGAGTTCTCCCAATGCATCTGCTAAAAAGCGACTTTGCCTTGATGGACTTTTTCCAATAATCAAAGGCAAATAAATACATACACGCAAAACGTCATTCGTTCTTTATCTACCGTTTAACCAGTCTGGTGCTCTGATTCAAAAACTCTTTTCAGTCACAGCCTAGGCCATTCAAGCAACAACTTACAATTAGTTTAAGTACATACACCCAACAGAAAAAAATACAACATATACACGTACCCCATTATAATCATTCATTAAATACAGTAATTGGCTGTAGTACCCTTACTGCTATTAGTGCTAGAGTTTACCTATACAAGTAATATACAATTTAAAATTACTGTATATACATATAAAAAGCAAGCAACTACGAACTAGACTTTGATCAGTATTTCATCTAAGATAAGCAAGTCTGAAACTGACAAAGCTAAGTTTAGTTTGAAACAGCAGTCACCCATGCTTTCTAAAGCAATCTTACATCTTTGCTTGCAACAAATGATTTTTAAGGGTATTTTCTTTTTTAAACTATTTAGCCTTTTTATGCTTGCAAGTTTTTCCCTAAAGATTGTTGCAGAAATATGGGGCTATTATGCCAAAACAGCTGTAAATGCCCATATGAAAGGCTGTCTATGTAATGCTACACCAGTAAAGTTTCTAAGGGAATAGGGGCTTTTATTTAATTCTTCAGTGGTGGGCAGCAGTTATGATGAATAAAAGTGTACTTATTCAGTAGGAAGGTGGCTCTGAGAAGTAACTGATAACCTGCACAGAAATAAAAAGCATTCAGAGACACGGAAAATGTTCAGAAAAAAATACTGAACATCTGAACTTGAAAATTACCAACTTCTAGTTAAATGTATACAAGCTCCCTTGCCATGTAGGGCTTTTATATCCAAACCATAATTTGGAGAGTCCCGTCAGGCCACAGCAACAACTCTTGCAAGTGACTGGCTTGAACAGAAGTCTCAAAGGAAGACTTCCAGTGGCTGTTGCTTTGTTGCTTTCCAAATTTCAGAAAATGCTTTCTTATTCCCAAGACTTCTATTTTCAAAAAGCAGGATAAGATTCAGCAAAACAGAATCAAAGTAAGGAAATCACTTTTGATTTAGCTGATCTATCCAAGCAGCATTAGACTTCGATTTTTTTTTTTTTTTTGTTAATATGGGTGTATATTCCTGTGACAGCACAGGAACAGTATATGGACATAGATGTCCTTGTGGTAAAGTGTATATAGGGGAGACTAAAAGAACTTTTGGAGACTGATTGAAGGGATAGTAGAAAAACTAGGGAAGAAAGCCCAGTGGCATTACACTTAAAGGAGTTTCACAGTGATGAAATAATAGGCTTAGAAGCTACAATTTTAGGGCAAGTTAAACCATTTTATGGTTTAGATATAAAGAGAAAACTATGGAGAATGGAATCCGTTATAATTTTAAAGTTCAACACTGTAGTCCCAACAGGGTTAAATAGGGAATGTCATTAGAAAACGTATTCTTTAATAAAAGGCGGGACTAACTGTATTTAATTGAATAATTATTTGTGGAATCTAGCATATAAGGTGAGGCATGGTGAGCAAAAGTATACCCTTTAAAGGCTGTAAAGCCAAGCCGCTAGAGAGGATTACTATTCATGTGCTGCTATAAGTGTGTATTTTTTTAATTTTTGATGTTATACTGTTTGCGTTTTAACAAGTGCGGCAAAGGACATTATATGGTGTATTTCATCATTTTTAATTCCACTGGAGTACAGACTGTGTTTGGCTGGAAGTGTTTTGTAATAAATATAAGAAAAGGTAATCACTGGCTTTTAGTCTTATGTTTGTGGTTATACATCTACGTCTACTGGTGAACTGGTGGTTAAGCGAGTAAAATGACCAGTGATTCGTTTAAGTTTCTGCCAAAAAATTTTAGAGAAACCTCGCAAGAGGCATCTCAAAGAACTCTTGATAATTTTTTGCTATCTGCTTTGGAGGAGACATTGCTGGGTCAAAAACAAACCCAGGAATCAAATGCAGTAATTGCCCAAGGACAGAATGAGGTGTCGCTATCATCCCTCAATGTACAGGGTGAAAGTAGGAGTCAGCGTGTCAGCAATCCTTTTGGTGCTATGGGGAAGAAGAGAGAGGCAACGGCTTCTTGACAGAGTGGAAAAGCTGATATTCAAGGAGACATCAGTCTTCTTTAACTCCCTTAGCCTGCAGAGATATACTGAACTCCACATCACGCCCCGGGGTTTTTCGAGCTGTAAAAAGTCCTTCTCCATTTAATCTAATCTAGAGGATGGGGAAGATAAAAATGTCCATACCCAGTGGGTTGCTGCTGCTCAAAAGTGTAGTTTAGAGTGGGTAAACATCTTAAAAGAGAGAGATGACGTGAAGAGGTGAAGGCTGATCACGGAAACAAGAGATGTGTCAGAAAATAGTGGAAAAATCAAATAATGCAACCTTGGAAAACTTTCTAGCTGGACTTAATGACAAGTTGATCAGGTATGAGAAGGAACTCATTGAAAGAAAGAAGGACAAATTGGAGAGAGGCAGATTACGAATGCAATCAGGTGTTCGTAATCTCAACTAATCAGCGTAGACATAGTCAGTGTGTGAGGTTTCAACAAGAAGGAAGAAGAAGAAACGCCAACGGTTATGTCTCCTCGGCAGGGAGTGATTCGTTTATCGGGGATAGTGAGGAGGAAAATCATTTTCCAGGGTTACTGCAGGTGGAAAATCCGGGTTATCTAACAAAGACTTTTCATGAGCCAGGGAGGTACAGTAAGAAAAGTTCCAGAAATGATGGACATGACAGTCATGAGGAATACCACCCCAATTCTCAGACAATTAAGAGAGGCAAGTGGCACTAGTATAAAATCAAGAGACTTATGTGGTTAATTTATCAAACTGTGTATTGTCTGCAACAGGCTTAGCAGTACTAAATAAGGGTTTAAAATTTATACCCACGGCTTTGCCAAGGGTTCATGAATTAAAATGTGAAATATTTAAATTTGCTAGAAAATTGAATTTGAGAACATTTGCCCGAAATGGTAACTTATGTGATAAAGACAGTATTGAAAGTGAATCTGATTTAAGTGAGGAAAATATTTCAGTCGTGTTTCAGATTTTGAAATGGATGCATATTGTAAATTGTATACAGAAAATGTTATGTATAAAAGTGATTTTATGCCTGTTTGTAGGGATGACCGCATTCAGCAGTTCTCAAATGCATTACAATTCTCTGTTGAAAAAGAATGTGGTCAGGTAAACAAATGTAAACATAATTTTAAATACAATTTGAGTAAAGTAGAATGGTTAAGTTTACAAAAATTTAGTCAAAATAGAGAACTTATTTTTAAGCCATCTGATAAAGGGGGCAAATTGATGGTATTGAATTATATGCAATATTTAAAAATGTATTATATACTCATTTGAGTAATAAAGATGTATATGTATTAGTAGGAATGGACAGTTATTTAGAAGCAGTAGCCATATATAAAAAGAGTTATTGATGAAAGGATTAAGGTTGAAGTATTTTTCTTATGAAGATGTGTATAAGAGACTTGCAGTTAAGGAGAATACCATGGCTTACTTCTTTTGCATCCCAAAAATACATAAAAGTATGGTGGAGCCACCAGAACACCCCATAGTATCAGCTTGTGGATACTTCACACATAATTTAGTCCAGTTTCTCCTGAGGGCAGTAGAGAAACTATCTTCATATATTAAAGATTCTTTATTTTATCTAAAAAAATCAAATGACAGTGAAGTGGAAGTAGGATACATGTTTTTCCTAGTCATGGACGTAGTAAGTCTGCACACCAGTATGGAATGTACCCATGGTTTGGAAGCACTGCTATTCTTTCTAAAAGATACCCCTAAGACTCATTATGTTTTAGAATTGGTTAGTTTTTGTTTGAGTTATAACATTTTTGAATTCAATGGAGAGCTGTATAAGCAATTAAAGGGAACTCCCATGGGGGCTGGTTTTGCCCTTATGTAGGCCAACCTCTTTATGGGGATGTTTGAAAATAAGAAGTTATGTACTAACCATAACATTCCATGTGAGTTGTTCATCTCGCCTTCATTCTTTACTGATGGGATCGGAGTCGATCAATCAGCTCCAGTACGGCCGTATGCAAAGCTCGAGGCCAAACCCCTATGCCATGATGCACTGTGAACTACCTTAGATCTTGTTTGCTGCATGTACAATAACTATATAAATGAGCTATCCTCCTATGGAAAGGAAGAAGAATTGAGCAACCAGGATGAGACCAACCTCTAGGTCAACTATCAACCAGGAGGGGGAAGGAGGGAGGGATGCAAGAATGAAGGTGAGATGAACAACTCACATGGAACGTTATGGTGAGTACACAACTTCTTAATGTGAAGTTGTTCAATCTCGCCATTCATTCTTTTGATGGGTAGCATCTCGCCATTCATTCTTTTGATGGGTAGCATCCCTAGCACCATCAATCTCGGGTGGCTCACGGGAGCACATTCTTCAGAACCGTAGACTCAAAAGAAGCCCTGTCCCTGGAGGCCTTATCAACTTTGTAATGCCTGATAACATTATGAGGTTTAGACCAAGTGGCGGCTGCACAAATGTTATCAAGGGGCAATTTGGCTTGGAATGCAGAGGACGTACAAACTGTTCTGGATGAGAGAGCTTTAATCTTGTGTTGCAAAGGTATATTAGCAGCTGAGTAAACAAAGGTGATACAATCCGATAACCATTTAGACAGAGTTGTTTTAGCTGCTGTTCTACCTTTACTGGCTTCAGAGAAGGAAACAAATACTTGGTCTGATTTCCTGAAATCTTTTGTTCTATCCAAATAAAATCTGAGCTGTCTGTGAACATCAAGTTTGTGCAGCATATACTCCAACTTATTGGAATGATTAAGGAAGAAAACTGGTAGCTCAATGACTTGATTGACATTAGTTTCTGAACAAACGTTGGGCAAAAATGAGGGGTTTGTCCTAAGAGATACTCTGTCAGCATGAAAAATCAAATAAGGAGGGCTGATAGATGAAGCCTGAAGTTCTGACACTCTGCAGGCAGAAGTAATAGCTACCAGAAAAATGGTTTTCCATGACAAATATTTGAGGTCAAAAGATGATATTGATTCAAACGGTGGAAAGATTATACGAGACAGCATAAAATTTAGATTCCATGGAGAATAGGGTGTTTTCACTGGAGGTCTCATATGAAAAAGTTCCCTTGAGAAAGGCCATTGATAACTTGTGGGACATGGATGTTTAGCCCGTCAATCTCGAGATGAAAGTTAGATATAGCAGCCAACTGAACCCGAACTGCTGCGGCTGCCGCTCCTTTACTAAAAATCATAGTCAAGAATTCTAGTATGGATTTCAAGGGGGCTTGGTAAGGATCAATGTTCTGTTTAGAAGCCCATATGGAAAATCTCTTCCACTTACCAAGATATAATCTAGTGGACGGCTTGTGAGAAGACAAAAGAATCTGTTTTGTCTCACTAGAGAAGTAATGAAGCCTGGCTATGAAGGGAACTGGAGAAACCAAGCTGTCAGCTTCAGTGACTGCAGAGAATGGGATGGAGGTCCCCCGAAGGATGTGTCAGAAGGTCTGGAACTGGGTCCAGAATCCAGGGATCCTCCAAGAGATTATGTTGAAGGAATGGGAACCAAATCTGCCAAGGCCAATGAGGGTCTACAAGAATGATGGTCCTTCCCAGGGATTTTGCTTTCTGTAGAATTCTGGGTATCAATGGGATTGGTGGAAAAGCATAGAGGAGACCCGGGGGGCCAATCGTGTACGAGTGCGTCTCTCGTGACTTCTCCCGGAGGAGGAATCAGGGCACAGTAGTTTCTGCATTTAGTGTTTATGTGGCTGGCAAAAAGGTCACAGCAAGGCTGGCCCCATTTGCAGAAAATCCTGTCCGCAATCTCTTTCTTGAGGGACCACTCGTGTGGCAACAAGATTGCCCTGCTCAGTTTGTCTGCTATCACATTGGATCTCCCCAGGATGTGCGTTGCCAACAGAAAGTGCTGGGAGGAAAACAGCCCACTGTCAAACTCTGAGGGTTTCTCGGCAAAGGGAGTAAGACTTGGTTCCCCCCTGCTTGTTCAAGTACCAGACTACTAATATATTGTCTGAATTGCAATTGTTCCTAGGGGAAGAGAGTCCTGGAAGTACTGCAACGCCAAGAGTACTGCTCTCATCTCCAGAGCATTGATATGCAAATGTGACTCTTGATCTGTCAATGTGCCTTGGGCAGTCTTTCCCTGAAAATGTCCCATCCCACCCTACCCTATCAGGGAAGCGTCCGTGGTCACAGTGGCTACTGGAGGGGTAAAACAAAGGGGCGTCCTATGGTGATGTGAAGAGACGTCAACCACCACTGGAGATCTTTCCTGAAAGAGCTCTTAATCAAAATCGTATGATCCATTGGAAGTTCCTGGTAAGACCATGAGTGAACAGCCGCCATTTAAGAATCTGCATATGCATTCTTGCTAATGGTATGGCTAAGATTGCTGCAGCCATCAAACCCAATACTTTCAGAACTTCTGAAGCTGGTGCTCTGTCTTTCGATATCAATGTGCTGACATGCTGACGAAGAAGGAAGATTCTTTCGATTGGTAGTCTTAAAGTAAAGTAGTGATTGAAGTGTCTAGCTCTGCCCTGATAAAAACGATATGCTGCAATGGCGACAAGGCAGGGTTTTCCGAGTTGACTGTAATGCCTAAATGACTGCAGAGTGCCAGAGTGTATTCCCTTGCCTGAATCAGTTGACGTCTGGTGGTGGCGGTAAAGAGCCAATCGTCTAGGTACGGAAACACCTGGAATCCTAGACGCCTCAGGTGAGCTGTGACCACTACCATGCATTTGAACACGCTGGGGGCTGTAGTGAGACCAAACGGCAGGGCTAAAAACTAATGATTGGCTCCCAGCCGGAAACGCAGGCGATCTCTGGATGGCCTGGCCATTTTTATGTGGTAGTATGCATCCTTGAGATCTATCAAGCACATCCAGTTGTCTTTCCCTAAAAAGGGAAGTATAGACTGGAGTGTGACCATCTGGAGCTTCTCTTTCTTCACATATTGGTGGAGTCTGCTGAGGTCCAAAATGGGACTCCAGTCCCGTTTCTTTGGTTCATAGGTTGGTACTAGGCTATCAGCCCTAGGGTCTATACAAGCCTAGCCATAACAATTCCCTGACTATTTCTTCCCACACTATTTACTTCCCTGGACCCCTGTCTAGCAGGGTGACTGACGTGATCCCCGGGGTGAATTTCCTTTCTCCCATCCAATCGTCAAGGTTCCTTTTGAAGAGGGCCAAAGAGGCACTCTGCTTGACATGTATGGGCAATCTATTCCAGAATCTGGGGAGTCGTCAGGAACCTATCCCTCCAGCATGTTTTGTTTATTGTGATGACAAGGTTTAGATCCCTGGAGCTTGTGGCTCTGAGGGATTGGGATTTCTTTAAGTGTAGCATGTCCAACAGCTCTGGGTCTGACATGGCCTTGTATGTTAAGCAGAGATCACCTCTGAGTAGACTATATGTGACAGAGTATAGCTGGGGTTTAAGGCGGTCAGAGTATGGCATCTGCTTTAGGCCTGTGATTCTTTTAGTGAGGTATTTCTGCGGCCTTTCCAGTTGTTGCAGATGTCTTGAGAGGTACATACCAAACGGGGAGTTGTATTCTATAATGGGTCTAATGAGGGAGGAGTACAGTGGGACAATGACCTCCTTTTTTCTGGATGAAAAGCCCTTAGTGATGAGGTGTGCCACATAGAAGGATTTCCTGACTGTTATGGCGATGTGGTTATCAAAGGTGAGACCACTGTCCACATGTGTCCCTAAGTCTCTTATCACACTTTCGGTGTTTAGTGTACTGCCACCTATATGGTAATTCACGGGTACATGTTTTTTCCCAAAGGGGATAACTATACATTTCTTGGCATTGAGCTTGAGCCCATGGCTCTGGCACCAAGCATCTGTTTCTGTAAGGCCCTTTTGTAGAGTATCCACATCATTTGGGGATTCAATAATGGCTCCCAGTTTGCAGTCATCTGCAAACTTTGTTAGCCAGAGTCCCTTAGTGTTGGCCTGTGCTTCAGAGAAGTAGATGCCAAACAAGAGCGGTCGCAGGACTGAACCCTGAGGTAATCCACTTGTCACTTGCCTGGAGCTGGATTTGGAGTCGGCTACTTTTACAATGTGGGTTCTATCAGTAAGACAGTTAGCAACCCATTGGGTGACGTAGGGATTAATGCCCAGCATAGTAAGTTTACCTACGATTCCAGAGTGGGAGATGGTGTCAAAGGCCTTTGTGAGGTCTAGATAGGCTGTGTGGACCACCTTACCCTTGTCCATGGCTCTGGAGACTGATTCGAAGTCATCAATCAGGTTCAGGAGACAAGATTGGCCCTTCACAAACCCAAACTGGGTGGGGTCCTGTGTTTGAAGGTTGCCAATGTCTTTGTTTATAAGTTCCATAATAATACGCTCCATGGCCTTGCAGATAAGTCTCGTCAGACTGATGGGACAGTAGTTTCCGGGATCCAAGTTGGATCCCCCCTTGTGGAGTGGGACAACTGCAGCTCTGCGCCACTCAGTGGGCACGAAACCTGAGGTGAGGCTATGATTAAACATGACACTTTGGTGAGGTGCCAGTTCATATTGTAGTTCATGTAGTACACAGCCCGGGATGTCATCTGGTCCCATTGGAACCAAAAAGAACCTTGAGTAAGTTCCGTATCCTGTTTGGTCTGCTGGGACTGGCTGGATGACTTTTTTTTCTAGCAACTTGTGGACCTCTGCTTGTTCCCTATAACTGGGTGGAACGTCCAGGATTCTCCTTATGGACAGGGGTGGGGTGTGGCAAATGGTATGAAGTACCCTCAGGAAATGATACTTTGTACCCAGCTTTCTTATTTCTTGCCAGGCGTCTGGATAAAACGATAAGCGACCCCCCCCCCCGACTGCCTCCAAAGAAGGACAGTCAGGCCTCCTTTCAGGAGCGCTGGTAGGATTGACCAGAGAAGTGATCTGTCACCCTGATGTTGCAGACCCCCTCTGCCGAGAGGGTGGTGTCTTCCACTATTAACCCCCCTCCTCTGCCCCTAGAGAGGGGTTCACCACGTGTGTCCTGAAAGGCTCCTTGGGCTTTCCAAAACAACATTTTTCCTCGCCTTTGGGATAAGGCCGAGTAGGGGTGGAAAAAAGTACAGTTTTGTACCTACCATAAATGTAGATGTTCGAAGATCCACATTGCTGCAGTCATAACCTGTGGGTAGTCCGCTGTCCTCGGTCGGCCCGAATACCAAAGAGTTAGGCTGGCGTCAGTCATGGTCGCTCAGATCTGACGTCAGTACGCCATGGTATTAAAGCGCATGACCGACGTCATATCCTCAGTCTTTCTTGCCCCAGATGTCAGAAGGCCCTAAAAAGAAAGGCCATAGCCAAAAACAGAAAAAAACCTCCAAAACCCATGTACAGCAATATTTACAACCCAAACCATACAACCACTCCAAACTACAGAGGGGAAGGAGGGAGGGTAAATTGGACTGCAGCAATGTGGATCTTCGAAAATCTACATTTATGGTAGGTACAAAACTGTACTATGTTCTTCATCTCACATTGCTGCAGTCATAACCTGTGGGTAGAATCCCAAAGCAAAGGTAAAGGGAGGTTGGCAAAATCATAAAGCATTGGGAGCTGCTAACATGCCCTGTAAGACTGCAGTGGCAAACCCAGCCCTAGATTTGAAATAAAGAGGGAGATGGTAATGTTTAGAAAAAGTGTGCACTGAACTCCAAGTAGCTGCTTCCAAAATATCTTTAGTAGCTACACCCCTTAAAAAGCAGTAGAAGTGGCAGTAGCCCTAGTGGAATGAGGTCTGATTCCAGCCGGAATCTCCTTACCATGATGAGAATAACAAAAGCAATACAATGGCCAATCCACTTAGAAATAGTTTGTTTTGAAACAGGTTTCCTGAGAGCCCAAAGCAAAAGAAACAAATAACTGTTGAGACTGTCTGAACCCTTTAGTCCTGCTCAAATAATAACGCAACTGCCTGTGAATATCCAAAGTGTGCAAAATTTTCTCCCCTTTATTTTGGGGATCAGCATAAAAAGTAGGCAAATGAATAGATTGGTTCAAGGCCACATTTGAAACCACTTTAGGCATAAAAGTAGGGTTAGTACGCAGAGATACTCTATCCTTATGAAAAATCAGGAAGGGTTCAACTGCCATTAGAGCCTGTAATTCAGATACCCTTCTAGCAGACGTAATGGCCAACAAAAAAGCAGTCTTCCAAGACAAAAACTTCAACTCAGCTGTAGCTGCAGGTTCAAAAGGAGGTAAAGTAAGTTTTTCCAACACAAAATTGAGATCCCATGAAGGAGTAGGAGCTCTACGCGGGGGTCTTATGTTCTTTGCCCCTCTAAGGAATTGCTTAAACAAAGGATGAGAGAATAATGGCGGGTCACAGTCATAGTGAGCAGAAATGGCTGCAGCATGAACTTTTACAGAGGAGAAATACAAACCCTTGTCTAATAATTCTGTAAGATATTGAAGTGAAACACTCAAATTAGGCCTGGAAACATCAAAGCTCTTTGCTTTGCTCCAAATAAAAAATCTCCTCCATTTATCAGCATAAACTTTCCTTGTACTAGGCCTTCTGGCCTCCAAAATAACATTCAAAACTTGGGAAGCTGCGACCCTCCAGGGTCTAGAACAGAATATGCCAGGCTGTCAGATGCAGGGACTGTATCCTGACATTGAGGAAATGATTGCTTGCCTGAGACAAAAGGTGTGGAATTGATGGCAAAGGCCAAGGAGGCTCCCGTACTAAACTCCTCAGCAGAGGGTACCAGTGCTGCCATGGCCAATCTGGAGCTATTAGAATCATGGAGGGCTTGTCCTGTCTGACCTTCAAGAGCTCCTTGGGAAGGAGAGGCAGTGGAGGAAAGGCATAGACGTGAAGATTGTTCCAACTGAATGATAGAGCATCCACTTTCCAAGCTTTTGGATGAAACATCTTTGTGCAAAACTTTGGCAACTGGAAATTTAGTGGAGAAGCGAACAGATCTATGTCTGGAGTCCCCCATATCACTGTCAACTGTCGAAATACATGAGGATCCAACTTCCACTCGTGGGGATCCACCATCTGTCTGCTCAAAACATCTGCTAAGGAGTTCTGTGCTCCTGGCAGAAACCTTGCCTGAAGAGTGAGGTGCAAACTGAGAGCAGTCTCCCACAAAATCATAGCTTGCCTGCAAAGAGGGTACAAATGGGTTCCCCCTTGCTTGTTGATGTACCACATGACAGTTGTGTTGTCTGTTTGAATCAACACGTGTCCTGGGTGAAGTAGATCCTTGAAAGCCATCAATGCAAATTGGACTGCTAACATCTCCTTCAAGTTGATATGTAAATGTTGAAGTCTGGCAGGCCACGTGTCTTGAACCCATTTTCCATTGAGGTGTGCTCCCCAAGCCTTGTCTGAGGCATCTGTCGTTAAGATCTGACTCGCCTCTGGTCGGGTCACAGAGAGTCCCTTGTTTAGGTGACATTCCTGAGCCCACCACAAAAATTCCTTTTGAATGCAAGGTATTATCTGAATGACAGTGTCCAGATCGTGGCAGTGTTGCGTCCATACACTTTTGAGATACCATTGTAGCTTCCTCATATGCAGTTTGGCATTGGGAAGCACCAGAATACAAGATGCCATGAACTCCAAGGCTTGAAGGACTGTCCTTGCAGTCAGCCTGGACCGTAGAGACAATTGTTGGAAGTAAAGTGTAAGATTTCTTTGCTTGTCCGGGGTCAAAAAAGCCATCTGGGAGGCTGTATTCAGTCTCACACCCAGAAAACACATTTCCTGAGAGGGTACTAGACTGGACTTAGTTTCGTTCACAGAATACCCTAGGCACCTTAACACTGCCATAACATACTGTAGATGGTGAAGTAGCTTGTTTTTGTCTTGAGCAAGAATCAGGCAGTCGTCCAAATAAGGATAAATTTGTATTCCTCTTAACCTTAAGAAGGCTATCACCGGAGCCAGAACCTTTGTGAACACCCTGGGCACAGTAGATAAGCCAAAGGGCAATGCAGAGAACTGATAATGTAAAGTCCCAGCCCGATAACGCAGGAATCTCCTGCAACTGGGCCTGATAGGAATATGAAGATAAGCCTCTTTGAGATCCAGAGTTACCATCCAGTGATCTTTGCCCAACAGAGGCAGAAGTTGTTGCAAAGTCAACATTTTGAATTTTGGAATGTCCAGGTATGTGTTGAGGATAGATAAATCCAAAATTGGCCTCCAAGTGTTTCCTTTCTTTGGTACAAGAAACAGGCGAGAATAAAATCCTAGGCCCACTTCTGACAGAGGGACCTGCTGTATAGCCCCCATTTGAAGAAGTAAAGAAATCTGTTTGTGAGCCTCCACCCTTTGCTGAGGAGGAACGTCTGGCATGCCTTTGAAAGGAGGCAATGTGTGGAAATAAAACTTGTAGCCTCGGTCTATAATGTCCAACACCCATTTGTCCTGGGTGACTAAAAGCCAGTTTTGCCTGAAGAGTGCCAACTTTCCTCCCAGAGGAGCTGCCAGACAGGAAGGATCTGGCAGCTGAAGATGCAGGTCATTGGGTCTGTTTACGAAAGGACTGGCCCCTGCCCTCACCTGTAGACTGTGCAGGGGAACTCCACGTTCTAGGCCTGAAAGAACCCTGAGCTCTGCCCCTACCACGTCGAGATCTGCCCCTAGACTGTAAATCAGAAGAAGGGTAAGCCCATCCCTTAGTAGGCCAATTTCTGCTAAAGTTAGGGGCTGCACCTGCAAAAATTCCTTAACAGTCTGCATAGACTTAGCTTTGTCTTCCATTTTCTTTAAGACTGACTCCACAGGAGAACCAAACAAAACTTCAGACTGCAGAGGAGCATCCAAAATTCGAGCTTTAACATGCTCTGACAAGTTCTGATCCTTAAGCCAGGCGTGCCTATGAATAACTGATCCAGTGGCAGCCACCCTGGAAGAAGCCTGTAAAGCATCGAAACCACACTGCAAAGAATGCTTACCCACCTGATCAGAGGCATGAACCAAATCCTGTAATTCCTTACACTCTATGCCCTCTGCCAAAGCATCTACCTTAGATTTTAACTGAGTAAGGAGAAAATTCTGGTACTTCAACATATGAAACTGGCAATTCAAAGCCCTCATAGCTAGAGTGGAAGAGGTATACACTTCTTTACCCCACCTATCCAAAGCTCTAGAATCTTTATCCATAGGAACTGGATTCTTTACAACAGAAGCCCTGACACCCTTAGGTCCCTGGCTAATAGTTTCTGGGTCAGCCCTTGGGCTCTTATACAGATATTTATGAGCCTCAGGCACTCTGTAATACCTATCTGGTTTAACTGGCGCAGGAGGCAAAGAGTCTGGATTAAGGGAAGCCTCAGAGAAAACATCCTGAACAACATCCAAAACAGGAGGTATAGCCAAGGGCCGATGTTGTGGTAAAAACAAACATTCCCTAAGCCTCTTTCGGGAATCTGAGAAATCCTGACCTTCCCATTTAAAATGCTCCCTCATAGAATGCAGGGTTTCTGAAAAAGAAAAATCCTCTGGAGAAGCAGAAGGACTGGAAACCTCTGCGTCTGAATCAGAATAAGGAGGAAAATCCTGAATGTCTTCAGCCGAAGACTCTGAGTAATCTGAAAAATGTTCCAAACCTTCCACCTCTGGCTCCACCCTAGGCCTCTTATCTGGAGGGGGCATAGAACCCCTGATTAAGGAAATCAAATCTTCTGCCATTTTTAGCATGTGTTTTTTAGGTACAGAACCTGCAGAACTAGGACTGACACCAGAGGAAGACAAACCAGGCCTGACCTTGGAGGGTACCTTAGAGGCAGAAGGGGAAGGCCTAACCACCTTATGCAAAGAAGGGAGTACAGCAGCCTGAGAGGTCCCCTCAGCCTGACCCGACTCCTGAGAGGCCACATCTTGCAAAATTAACGGCTCCCCTGAGACTCAGCTGAAACCTCGGCTGGATCCACAGATTCCACCGTAGTTTCTAAAGAACCGGCGTCCGGAACGGACGACTCATCCTGCTTGGACTTCAACGATTTTTCCTTGCGCTTCTTAGCGGTAGCGGGCGTCGGAGGATCCGACGGCATATTGTAATTACACCGCTCAAGACAAGCCTAGCGCAATCTAACCTACGCTTAATGGTGCGCTTATTAAATCTAGCACAAAAGCGACACCCGACTACGTCGTGCTCAGGCCCCAAACAAGGAATACAGAGAGAGTGGTAATCCCTATGCGGTATCTGTTTCCCACAAGAAATACAATTATTCACTTTTTCTGACATCCGGAATTAACTGAGGCAAGAAAAAACAAAAATATTCCCCAACGGGGTACTTAGCCCAACTTGGTTTTCGGTCTGAAACTCAGAATACGAAAATTTCAGAACGCCGAACGGCACTTGCAAACGCTGCTTCTGCTTCGGACCATGCGGCAAGAAAGACTGAGGATATGACGTCGGTCATGCGCTTTAATACCATGGCGTACTGACATCAGATCTGAGCGACCATGACCGACGCCAGCCTAACTCTTTGGTATTCGGGCCGACCGAGGACAGCGGACTACCCACAGGTTATGACTGCAGCAATGTGAGATGAAGAACATCAGACTCAGATGGCAATCAGCGTCTTTCCCTCCTATTCACATCTGGTCACAGTTTCCTTCATTTTAGGCCCAAAAAGTGATGAGCCATAAAAAGGGGTGTTTACGAAGGAAGACTTAAAGGGCTCCACGAAGGAACACAAGAGCATCCAGGAATGTCTTCGGAGAGTGATTCCTGTACCCGGTGCCCTACTCGTTCCATCAGCTGCATATACAAGACACATGGATGAGTTGACAATAGAATTTAGGGTAGCAAGCTGGGCAGCAACTTTGTCAGAAGCCCCTGCAGCTACAGTATCCTGAAGAGCATCTCCCAAGTCCTTTGCAATCTAGTGAAATGGGTTAAGTAGTTCAGCGAACGGAGAGTAAAAGTCACTGAACTAAACATGCTTTCCCCATATCTATCCAGGATCCTAGACTCTCTATTAGAAAGATGAATATACGAGAAAGTCTCAGACATTTCCTTTTTGGTGGCCGCTGCCACAACCATGGCATCAACAGGGACTCCTTTAGACAAGAAGGTTTTATCTGATGGAGCGGATATAAACTTATTAGGCAGGAACAGGCTCCATGGACTCTGGTGACTCCCACACCCTCCGAGAAACCAACTGCATGAGCTCATCAAAGGGCGGAGACACCCAAGAGGTGGAGGGTTGAGACCCGAAAGCCTTCAGGAGAAATGACTCATCCTCAGTAGGGCTACTGGACTGCCAATCACCTGTCTGCCTAAGGATCTAGAGTATCTCAGCAAAGGAGATATCCTCAGAGGGGGACCGCAGGGGCCCTTCTGACTCTTCCAAGTCAGTGTGAGATGTTAAAGGCTCCTGTGGGGAGTCCAGGTGTCTCCTCTTGCACAATCTCTTCCCGAGAAACTCCTCAGTGGGAACCTCCGGGGAGGTCTTGGAAGATCAGGGGGCACCCTGTGGGGCTACTTGAGGCTCTGGGTCTCTATGCCTATTCTGGACGATGGAAGCAGACGGGTGCTTTGGAGGATGAGGAAGCAAGGCCTATAGTCGAGGATGCCTTGGGGACAAGGCTCTCCTCATGGCCTCAAAGGCACCACGTCTCTGATGTGAAGTATTCGATGGACCCAAAAGAACCACCAACCCATCATGCTAGCAGAGCTCATCCGAGCCAAAGCCCCGAGAGGAAGAGTCGGCCCGACTATCATCCCTGGATCTGACTGGAGAGTGTTGGCTCCTAGAGTCCCCAGTCGGTGCAGAGGACGTCAGAGTGGATGGAGCAGAGGACACTGGAGTAGGTCTTGGTTCCACGATCAACAAGTCTGCTTCCTCTGGCTCCGGAGGCTCGGTACGGCTTGGAGGAGGAGTAGTTAAGTCAGGAGTAGTGGTCTTCGGCTCCGAAGCTGCTTGGGTCAGAGCCAACAACAATTTAGCAAGGCCTGTAAAAGCTTCTGCACCAATCGATCCATATCCAAATCCGAGAGGCTGACAGAAGACCTAGAAAAATGCACCGACGGTGCCGACTGAAGCAATGGAGATAAAGGTCTTTTGGATACTGGCTCCAAGGCTGTGGGTCGGCTCGGAAAAGAAAAGACAGTCGGCTCCAAGGTCTGTGGAGCTGATGTTGTAGAATCCTCCAACTTTTTAGATTTCTTAGACTGCTTAGAGTCCTTAGATTCCCTAGGAGATCTAGAGGACTTGGAAGACTTCCTGGCCACATCCTGGTCACTCAAAGCCTCTTAAAAGGGATGCTTTAACGAGCCCCTGTCTACCAATTTCCTTTTCCTCTCTAGTAGCATTCTCAAAGAAAAAGAATGGCAAATGGCACAAGACTCCTGTAAGTGGGCATCTCCTAAACAGTAAACACAAGTTACATGTCCATCCGTAGCAAACATTTTTTGACCGCAGTCTGGACACTTTTTAAACCCAGACTTTGGGTGTTTATCTTTGTCATCCGCCAGTATGCTACTAAAAAAAAACACAGCAGATTATCTAGGCTCTAACAAAACACACATGCAAGGAGCCTAAGAAAAATGTAACACAAATATAGTAAGCTACTCAGCAATACCCTAGGCTCCAACAGCACACATACACAAAGGGGCCTAAAAAAAAGTAACACCAAAAATTAGAAAGCTACTAGGCTCTGAACTTCACATACAGAAAAAACGAGCCTGATAATAATTTTTAAGTTTAACTACTATTTACTAAACTAGGCTAAAATACAAAAGGCCAACAATAGGAAAGGCTACACATTATATATATATATATATATATATATATATATATATATATATATATATATATATATATATATATATAGTCTGTATAAATCATCTATATCTATACATCATCTATATCTATACATCATCTACATATCTATCTATATCTATCTGCAGAAATACTAAACTACAGCAGAAGAGAAAAAAGCTAGGCCAAAACAAACAAGGCCGATATATGAAAAATTACTAATCACAGATGGGAAAGGGGAGCTTTTAAGAAGCTATAACACGAACTACCTAACTAAACTATTTAAGAGAGTTTAATAACAATATTAAAGAAATAACTGCTAATATGCGAGTTTTGAAAAAAGTACTGGCCCGAGCTTGCACTGGAACCTTCAATCAGATGCCGCAGCAAATTAGATCTGAGATCATTCACAGTGCATCATGGGATAGGGGCTTGGCCTCGAGCTACTGGAAGACCTCAAGCTTTGTATACGGCCGTACCGGAGCTGATGGATCGGCTCCGAACCCATCCGTAAAGAATGAACGGCGAGATTGAACAACTTCACATCAAATGTATCCATAATAAATTAAAAAATATATATATATATGTTTTAAAATATTAGATACATTGATGATTTGATTTTTATATGTGAAGGCGGGTGGGATGAAGTGGAAACTTTTATCCAAGAAATAGAAAGTAGCCATTATAATATCAAATTTGATGGAATTCAAAGAGGAAAAAGTCCACGTCTTAGAGATAACATTAATGGGGACTACGAATAGTACAATTCAAACAGATATATATAGAAAGTTTGAGGAAATTAGTCATATTTTACCTGGTGTCAGCTGTCAACCCCCCCCCCCCCACACACACACACACACACAATTAGATCCATTCCTTATGGAGAATTTTTAAGAATCAAGAGGTTGTGCAGTGAAAAGAATGATAGTGATAAAGAAATAAGTAAGGCAGTACAAATGTGTTTAGATAGGAGTTATAATGTAAAGCTTGTAGAAGAGAGTAAAGGAAAAGTAAAAAACAGGCAAAATGGTTAGATAGAATCCATACAAGGTTGGTACAAAATCATGAAACACAAAAAATAATTTTTGTAACTAAATATACAGTCTTTTCTGAAAAACTTATTCAATTGGTAAAATGCCACTGGGGCATTTTGGAAAAAATAAAATCTCTTAAAAATATAAGAAAATGGGTTCCCTATGTTTTCATATACAACAGGAAGGAGTATTAAAGATTTTTAGTCTATGGAAGGTTCCAGCTTCCTTCAATGAATACAGGTTTAGGAGGTATCAATGCAAGGCACCTTCCCTCGTGGAAGGCGCAGTTGCTGTCAGTTTGCTGTACAAGGCTTTGACAAAATCAATGGAAAAAAATTGTTAATGTGGGTGTATATTCCTGTGACAGTACAGGAATAGTGTATGGACATACATGTCCCTCTGGTAAAGTGTATATAGGGGAGACTAAAAGAACTTTTGGGGACAGACTGAAGGAACATTTAGGGGACATTAGAAAAAATAGGGAAGAAAGCCCAGTGGCATTACATTTTAAGGAGTTTCGCAGTGGTGAAACAATAGGCTTAGAAGCTATAATTTTAGGGCAAGTTAAACCATTTTATGGTTTAGATATAAAGCAAAAATTATGGAGAATGGAATCTGTTAGGATTTTAAATGTCAAAACTTTAGTCCCAATAGGGTTAAATGGGAATGTCACTGGAAATGTTTTCTTTAACAGGCGGGACTAATTGTATTTAATTGTATAATTATTTGTGGAATACAGTACACAAGGTGAGGCATGGTGAGCAAAAGTATACTCTGTAAAGGCTGTAAAGTCGAGCCGCTAGAGAGGATTACTATTCAAGTGCTGCTATAAATGTGTATTTTTTTTTATTTTTGATGTTATACTGTTTGAGTTTTAACAAGTGTGGCAAAGGACATTATATGGTGTATTTCATCATTTTTTAATTCCACTGGAGCACAGACCGTTTGCCTGGACATGTTTTGTAATAACAACAAGAAAAGGTAAATCACTTGGTTTTAGTTTTCCATTTGTGGTTATACATCTACGTCTTCTGGTGAACTGGTGGTTAAGTGAGCATTAGACTTTGCTTCATGATTGTGCAAGTACATGCATTGTTGAAATGTCCAGTTTCACTTTTAAACTGCAGTACATTTTTTACAAAAGTAAATACAATTATATACACAACTGTACACATCTTCTTTCAAATAATTAACTACAAATGTGAGTAAAATGCAGTTTCTTTTACTTTAACCTACTAAACAATTATTCCATTTTAGTTCCCTCCTCCTGCATCTTTCATTTGAAAGAAAAAGGAATTTTTTTTTCAATTTATCACAGTTTCTCATGTAGAGCATCCTTCGAAACTAATAACTAGGAGATGGAGAAAACTGATTAATTTTGCTTTCTGGTACTTGAATAAATGTGCCTGCTTTTGAGTTAAATATATAAAGCTGAGCAGGATAATTTCTTATTTTGTTACAGGAGAATAACCTGGACAAACAAATTAGATTCAGGCAAGCTTAAAAGACAAATCACAGAAAATGCAGATGTACTAATGATTTTCTGAGAGAGACATAGGAGACTGGACTGCACTCTTAGATTCAAATCAGAACAGCAGTTAATACTGAACCTTTAAAACTTACTATGGGGATAAATCCTACAGGATTTGGCTTACAAACTCTTGCATGCAAGTTCATGCCTGACTTGATAAGATTTTATACAGTTTGATCAGATGAGTTACTTCAAAAAGAGAGCTGAATACACTGGCACAGTCTATTATCAACAGTGTCTGAAAAATTCAAATGTTATCAGTATGTTATAGACCTCCTGTGCTCTACAATGACTTTCTACATTAACAACTATACTTTGTTTACATCAGCTTCTATAGAAGGAGTGGGAAAATAGACAAAGCCAATCTATATCTACTCCACAAAATTTACTGCAAGTCTGGCGGTTGCAACCCTCTACTGTCAAAATTAATCATTTTGTCTTTTCCCAAAATCCTAATGGCTCAAAGCCTTGTTACAGAGTTCATGGCTAAATTACCCATTTCTCAGTATATACCCACAGGGCAAGCTTTTTGCAGAATAAAACAGCAACATCATGGCTGACTGTTACAGAATTTAAAAAAAAATAACTTACCCTTGCAGAAGCTGTTACTGCATAATTGTATGGAAGATGTGGAGAAAAATCAATTTTTGTAACTGCACCAAACTCTTTTATTTGAACTGGGGTCTAAAAAATGAAAAAAATATGTTGGAAAGTTTTGAAAGAAGAAATAAATTTTAGCTATACATTAAAATTGAATCAAAACATCCTCAAATGTGTTTAATCTTAAATGCAGAGGGGCATATCTGCTTACACGCTCAACAGACTACATAACCTCAGTACACATGCTATTATTTGTGATATTGCTGCGACTTCCACAAAGTAAACATCAGTCAAAACAAACACAGAATTTCAGCTGTAAATGTTCTACTTCATCCACACCTTTTCCTCTGGTATCAGTCCTGAAGTAATTCAAAAATCAGTACGGCAAACCCGTATTACACAGAATCTATCATTACTTCAATGCTCAAAGTTCAGCAGCTTATCTCATTTCTTCATTAAGAGGTGCAACGGGTAAATATTTTGCTTACAACTCTGGATACACATTTAATATAGGTTCATACTAGGCTATCTGCCCTAGGGCATTTATAAGCCTAGCCAGAGTATGTTTGGCTTTCGCCACCCATTTTAAATTAATTTTGCTATGCCCGTTTTCGAGGTTAGTATACTGTGCCTCTGTCTAACAGTGACACAGAAGTGATACCTGGGGTAAACCTACGATCTCCCATCCACTCATCAAGACTCCTCTTGAAGAGAGTCAATGAGGGACTCTGTCTAACCTGGACTGGGATTTTATTCCAGAGTGAAGGGAGCCTCTGGGTTATGAATCTGTCCCTCCAGCATGTCCTATTTATTTCAGTGCTGAGGTTCAAGTCTCTCGAGTGTGTAGCTCGATGGGATTTGGATTTTCGGAGGTGCAGCATGTCCATTAATTCCGGGTTGGACATGGCCTTATACGTCAGGCACAGGTCACCTCTGAGCAGGCGGTATGCCACTGAGTAGAGCTGGAGTTTCTTTAACCAGGCAGCATATGGCATCTGTTTGAGCCCTTTGATCCTCTTGGTGAGGTACTTTTGGGGTCTTTCCAGTTGCTGCAGGTGTTTGGTAAGGTACATCCCAAAAGGGGCATCGTACTCGATTTTGAGCCTGATGAGGGATGAGTAAAGAGGCACGATGACCTCCCCTAATCTAGATGTGAATCCCTTCATGATTAGGTGGGCTACATAAAATGTTTTTCTAACCACTTTGGCCACGTGGTTGTCAAATGAGAGATTGCTATCAACTTGGGTCCCCAGGTCCCTAATTACTTCTTCTGTACTTAATGGATTACCACCTATGTGGCAATTTGTGGGCACTTTGTTTTTGCCAAAGGGATGACTATACACTTTTTGGCGTTTAGCTTGAGGCCATGGCTCTGGCACCAGTTGTCTGTTTCTATGAGGCCCTTTTGGAGGATGCTTGTGTCGGCTGGAGAGTCGATTATGGCGCCCAGTTTGCAGTCATCTGCGAACTTGGTCAGCCACAGTCCTTCCGTGTTGGCCTGTACCTCCGAGAAATATACCAAACAAGAGAGGTCCCAGGACTGAGCCTTGTGGGACGCCACTTGTAACTGGTTTGGAGTCTGACATGGCTCCAGCAATTCTAACCATGTGAGTTCTGTCCTTGAGCCAGTTTGCAACCCATCTAGTGACATAGGGGTTTATATTTAAGCTGGTGAGCTTATCTATAATGCCTGAGTGGGGTATTGTATCGAAGGCTTTTGCGAGGTCCAGATAGGCTGTGTGGACCACCTTCCCTTCAATGGCCTTGGTGACAGTTTCAAAGAAGTCAACCAGGTTTAAGAGGCAGGATCTGCCCTTAACAAAGCCGAACTGGGTAGGATCCAGTGTCTGTAGGTCCCCAATATCTTTATTTATGAGGTCCATGATGATCCTTTCCATAGCTTTGCAGACCAAGCTAGTCAGGTTTATGGGGCGATAGTTTCCAGGGTCCGTTGAGGCACCACCTTTGTGGAGAGGGACCACTGTTGCTGTACGCCACTCTTTGGGTACATAGCCTGTAGTAAGGCTGAGATTGAACAGTAGTTTTATGTTTGGGTTTAGCTCTTCTTTGAGGTCATGTAGGACGCAGCGTGGGACACCGTCTGGTCCCACTGATGCTGTGTTTTTTGCTTTGGAGAGGGCGGCTCCCACCTGAGCATCTGAGATGTCAGGGGGGCAGCACTCTGCTGGGATAGATATTTGCCCTTTTGGTGGTGGGGGGGGTGTTTGCGCTGAACCTGTCAGCTAGGATGTTGGCAATGTCTGTGGGATCAGTGTATTTTTTGTCATTTTGGACTAATTCTGAGCATATCTGGGAATTCCCACCCAGGTTCCTAACATAACTAAAGAAAGCCTTGTGATTATCCTTAAGTGTCCTGTGCAATTTTTCTCTCAAAGCTGGCCTTTGACGATTTTATGAGTGCCCTTAGTTTTTTGCCAATACTGATCAGAGATGCCTTCCCTTTTTGGGATTTTGCTCTATCATGTAGTAGCTTCCTCCTTCTATTGTATAGTTTGTTTATGGCTGGGGTCCACCAGACAGGTCATCTGCCTTTGGAGGATTGGGTCTTGGTTTTATTTGGGATTGCATGATCCATGCATTCCTGAAGGTGTTCATAGAATGCATTTATAAAGGATTCTGCGGTCTGGGCCGTATTTTCCACAGGCCCGAAGGCTTTGAAGGATTCCACCTCGGTTTTGAGGAGTGTGAAATTTGCTTTAGAGAAGTTTTTCACTGTGGTTTTCTGGGCAGGGGGTGGGGTCGGGATGTGAATATCCAGTGAGATCAGTTTATGGTCTGATCTTACCAGTGAGGGATACACTTCTGGTCTGGATTTTCAGTTCTTAGAAGTTAACATTTTACTCCCCCCCCCCCCTTCTGACCAGTAGGACAACTTATTTGTACTGAATCAGGAAACTGTTTCAAGCAACATCAACCCATAGCAACTACCCAAGGATTTGGCCTTGTATTTACCTATGCTTGTGCCTAACCAAGGTCAACAATTCATATGAAACATTATCAAGGGGCAGGCATATCAGATGAAAAAACGTAACAATCATCAATGTGCTGGATTACATAGTCCAAATATTTTTTTCTTTTAGAAAGTGCAATCAGGGAGACTTGTATTCCTTTTACCCAGTAAAATTTTAGACACTTCTATTACTTAAAAAGGTAAAGCACATACTTCCAAGATGGCTGCACAGAGTAACAACTTAATCTCAGCTCTCCCACCCTGAAAACAGGAACTCCAAAAACAGAGCCAGTAAATTTGTCTTTCTGGGTAAATTTCAGTCACTGGATAGTAAGCACACTGCCTGGAATCCAGCAAAAAGGGAATATAGAGAATCTGAAAAAAAAAAACAATCACAAAAGGTGAAGAGAAAACACTGGCCGGGAAAAATCCTGCAGCTATTAAGCAAAAAAGCAGTTCAAGCTCCACCTTTGGTGCAAGACACGACTTTCAGTAATCTAAGGAAAACATAAGTCAAATGTGCTCACAGTTTATTAAAATAAAACACAGATCGAGTAAATCAACTCGAATAACAAAATGCTATAAAAAATGGAAGAAGCTTTAAACAGATATTCAGATCAACAGCAAAAATAAGAGATTGAAATGTAGAAACGGTTGGCTGAGTACGAGACTGCTCAAGAAGAGATGTTTCAAAAAAATGGTATAAGTAGAGGACAGACCGTAAAGGGAAAACTTTAGATTTTCTGCTGTACTAGAGAAACAGGAAGAAATAGACTATATTAATTTTACCAAAACACAAATAAGTAACTGGACTGGTAATCCACAGCAGGCGTTGCTCAGTGAAAGGGCACTTGTGTGTATGCTCCAAACCTGGCTATGAGAAAACAGCTCAGAACTTTAATAATAAAGATGCAATCCTACCAGCAGGAAGAGTTGACTCTGACAAAACTGTAGCAGAAGGTCAAAGTACTAAAGTGGGAGACAGTAGAGTGTTTGTGAGAAATGATTACTTTCTGTACACCATGCAGTATAGAAGTAAATTTATTCTAGCAATCACAGAATGTAGACAAGCAGGTGTGAGATTCAAGCTGCTGTATCCAGCTAATATTTTTTTTCTTGATTGTCACAAATCATTCTTTGATGCAGAACATGCCAAGAAGAAAATAGCAGTTAGTTCAACAAAAAGTGAGCCATCAAACAGAGGGTATTCTACTTCCTATTCTTCTGATAATAAAGCCCTTAAGACTATGCCAGTGAAACCGTTCCCGATGTTCTAAAGGAAAATGCTTCAGAGATAGAAAAAAACACAGGAGCTGAAGACCAAAGAGTACAAGTATACTGGAAATGAACCAGCGGTTGGATTTGGGAGATGGAGGTCAAACAGGAAAAAAAATCAGCACCTTGGAAACGGATTAATAAATGTGGGAATACAAAGCACTTATTACATTTCTGAACCATGACAGATCACTAAAGCCTTGTTTTGAACTTGTATGGACTTTCAAACATTAAAGACAAGACGTACGGCATATACTTCAAAGAACATTTAGGAGAGAGGAAGAGGAAGGAAATAGTGAATTGTAAGTAAAGCAAAATTTTGTTCTTAACGGTATTTTTATAATACATAACAAAGCTTTACTTCATAGTATGCAATTTCAGTTATTTGTGTGTGCAACAGTGATACAAAAGTAAACGGGTGCTCCTATTTTATCCTTTTCTTTTTTCTTGCTCAGTTTTAAGAAATGTAGGCACTGCAATATAAAAAGAGAAGAAAGCCTGGGCAACAGCATAACTTAAAAATGTATATGATTTCTTATTTTTGCATTGGGGAATGACTAGATTCAAGCCCTTGCCTTAATTTATTAACAGAGTTCCACATTAAAGAACAGCAGATCTGCACTAAACACGGAGCTTCTCATGTTTAATGCGGAACATTGCAGTTCCGCATTCAACAGAAGTAGCTCTGTGTTTAGCGATTTTTGATCAGCCCGTATACAGGCATACGGGCCAATCAAAAATCGCTAAACACGGAGCTACTTCTGTTTAATGCGGAACAGAAGCTCCATGTTTAGCGATTTTTGATTGGCCTATATGCCAGGTATACGGGCCAATCAAAAAAAACAAACAAACAAAGCGGAGGCTAGACGGGATTTAAACCGGCAGGGCAGGACTCGGGATCAGGCTGCTGATCTCAGGACAGTCCCGCCCAAATAGGGACGTCTGGCAACCCTGAGTGGAAGGCAACTGTGTATCTGGTTCTCATGTTTCTATGGAGACGGTCATTAAGGGGGCTTTAAAAACGGAACACTTCTTTCTTTCAATGCCAGGAGACAATGTTTTCTGAAAGCATTCAAGCTGTTGTCTTTATTCTCTCCCAGATGGAGAAAAAACAAAAACAGAAAGTACATAGTGGTAGAAGCACAGGCTGTACTACGCAGGTTAGCATCGTTAACCTTCATTATAGGTCAATTCAAGCCTGTGAGTGTGGCCGTCAATCTGCCAAAATTGTTCCCATTAAGAGGGTTAAACTTTTATTTGAAGAGATGTACATAATTCTGTGTGTTTGTATTACGTTAATTGGTTTTGGGGGGGGGGGGTTGTTTCATTGTTCGAGGGTTTTCATTAAAACAATATTTTAAGATTTGACATGGGATATGTCAAGAAACAACTACATAAATGATCAACCTGCCAAATATTAGTGTATGCATGTAACACAAGCTGAAGCTACACATTTTTAAAAAAGCTGTTATACATACCAGGTAGGAAGAACTTACCATAATTGTACCTTTCATATTATCTTTAAATGTGAATGATCTCAAAGATATAGAACAAAAAAAAAGTAGTGAACTATACTAAAAAATGCAGAGTCCAAACAAGTATGCTACCGGAAACACATTTGGAAATACGGGAGCGTGTGAATTTGATAAAGAAAGTTGTTCAGAATGGAATATCTGGACAGAGAAAAAGGCAAACATGTATATGAACTGTGAAAGGAGCTCCAATAGTGACAGAACAGAAAAAAGAGATAATAGTGGTAAATGTGTAGTACTAAGAGGCTACTGCTAAGGGAGGAGGATTATGCTGGCATGTACTTATATTCTACCTAAAAATGCTGCAATTCAGCTTAGAAAATTCTGGGGGAAAAAAACAGCTTTCAGTAGGGAATATTGCTTATAGGTGGGGACTGGAATTTAATTTGCAACATTCAGGATGTATCTTGGGGGCCTAGAAGGGAAAATATAACAAATGAGGGTAAATTTTTAAAGACATTTATGAAATTACTTGGTATGGAAGATGTGAATTCAGTAGTAGGAGTTTGGAGAGAGTTCACATATTATTCCCCAAGGTACAAAAACTGGACTTTCACAGGAACATGTGCATTTAATTGAAATTTTTGCTTCATATCCAATAACTATTTCAGATCATGCACCAATAATAACTAAAATAAAAATGCAGGGTAACGAAATAAAAATGAGACAAGGGTGAATCCCCACCTAACTGCTAATAAGGCAGGAATGTAAGGAATGGGCAGTGGAAATTATCTGGGAGTTACCAGAAAAGAAAGAATTTTTTTCTGAAACTATAACTAGGGTGTGGGATAAAATTAAAGTGGAGTTAAAAATAGGATGGAAATGAAAGAAAGAGAGATATGGTTAAGTAATAAGAATTACTTAGAGGGACTGTCAAAAAGTTTAAGTACTGCAGAATAGGGGCAATCTCAAAGAACAAGAAGAGGAGCAATCACAGACTAGAAGAGAAAATAAGGGACTACCTAGATAATGTGCATGATTTTAGGACTGCTATTAAGCAGCTGTTTTTTGATAACTCCATACCAAAATAACTTTTAGCATAATGGCTCAGGTAATATAAAGTAGAAAGGGTTGTTGCCATGCTTAGGGAGCCTATAACCAGGAAAATAACCAGAGATCCTGTACAGGTATTAGAACTATTTCAGAAATTTTATGAAAACGTGTACAATGCAGAGAAATGTGGAAATGAAGAAAAAGTACAAATGGAAATGTTTACGGAAAAATATCTCAAGGTTACAGGTAAGAGAGGCTCAATTACCTACAGGATAGGAGGATATGGCATAAAAATGGTGACGTATAACCAAACTTACAGGAAAGTTCTGACGAATAGATGGTACTCCTGTGGAAGTTTGGAACTGCTGAATTTAGAAAGTGATAACAATCTGGAAGGCTTTGTTTAACAGTATTTTAAAAGGAAGACAAGCGCCAACAGGCTAGAAGAAAGCAGTGGTGGCTGTAATACCCAAAGATGGTGAAGACCCATTAGATGCACCTTCATATACACCCATTTCAATCTTAAACCATGGTTATAAAATGTTTATGTCTGCTATGGCTAAAAGAATGGCAAAGATGATGCCAGAATTGACAGATAGGCATCAATTTGTGGTTTTGTGGAGGGAAAACAAACACGTGACAACATTAATAAAATGATGATCCATCCAGGAGCAAAATGTAAGAAAACACCACTGCTGTTGGTGGGTCTTAATGCAGAAAAAGCATTTGCCAGAGTAAACGGGGATTTTATGGGTACGCAATGGAAGCATTTGCATTCCCTGACAAAATTATAACCATGTTTATGAGGCTATATGATGATTGGAGGCAAAAATGAAAGTTTGGGGGGGGGGCTCTAAGTTCGTTTGAGCCGAGGAACCCTGCAGGAGTGTTGTTTTCCCCCTTTCCCTTTCCCCTTCATTATTTGGGTTATATTAAGAATCAATAACAAAGAAAATAAGGAACTCAAATTCAAAGACATAAATGGTATGGTAGTCAAGAAAAGTTGAGCTTTACTTGTAATTATTATTTCATACCCAATAAAAAAAAAAAGAACATTTCAGAGTTGTGGACATTCTGAGACAGCTGCAAGTCTTTTTGGGATACAAAATTAAGATGAAACAAAGGCAATAGCTTTGAATTATGTACCCACACACAAACCTGTTCAGTAATACTCACATTTACGGGAACATGATAAAATGAAGTACTTAGGAGTACAGATTAAAAAGCATTCGGTTATGGCAGCTAAGGACATGTGGGAAGACTCTAAACAAAAGATATTACAAAAACTGAGAAATTGAAAGCTTTGTTTATGGATCTGGATAGCAAGATCCAAGCAAGAAAAAGGTTTTTAGTCCCTTTAGTTTTATACACACACAGGTCAGGTGTTAGCAATTAATAAAGAATTGAAGGATTTTAGCTGGGAGGGGGAAGAGGGCAAGAGTCAAGTGGGACAAGCTGATCCTTTCAACAGAGCAAGGTGGTTTGGGATTACCCGATTTGTAGGGGTACTTCACAGCTATGCAGTTAAGGCTCCTATACATAATACAAATGGAAAACTACAATTCAAAGTTGAAAGGGATGTTTATTTAACCAGGTTGTTGTTGTTGTGTCTTTCGGCTTTTCCCGGTTAGGGGTCACCACAGCGGAACTCCGGACCGCTAATGACTGGTAGTTGATTTTTACATGCTGAGTTACCAGCCCTGACGCACAACCTTCAACGAAGGTATGCCCATTCACGCACGTCTCCACTCAGAAGACGCTCTAGCTGAGAATCGAACCGGACAGAGTCTTATTATGAGGCGACAACGCTACCGCAGCACTTAACCAGGTAAGATCAGAAAACAAAGAAGGACTGGGATTTCAGACACAGATACTTAAGGAGAACAATAACCATAAAGATTATAATATTCATAAAAAATAGCAGAAAGCATTCTAAGACCTAAGCCAACACAGGGATGGAGAAGGGAGATTCGTCCAATAGGGATGACTACAATTAGGGGTACAGAGAAGAGGCAAGGGGGGCTGGAATTTACTGGAGAAAACTGACAAAGGAGCCAAGGTACTGGGAAGCACATAATTAAAGAGGAAAAGGTAACAGAATGTGAAGAAGGCAGGAATTCATTATGACTACAGGATACGGATTGTCTCTGCCTGCACTTCATCAATTCTTGATAGGGAAAGCAAAGAAATACATAGATCCTAAGCAAAAGACCAGCACTGGTAAAGTTTTTAGTAGAATCTAGAACAGAAGCTACTGTTACAAAGATAATTAGTAGAGCATAAAAATACTGCATGATAATTACAGGAAACAATTAGAAGAAGTTAGAAAGGATTGGGAAAAGAGATTGAATAAGCAATTCACAAAGAAACAATTAGGGGATATATGTATGGCTTCCAAATATGCAAGTCTAACAGATTTAGGATCTTTGCTTGGAAGTATTTGATTAGGTATATTTAAATCTCAAGTAGTCTACAAAGAACATTTTCCTTAAGTAGACTGCAAATGTTGAAGGTGTGACTGGGAAGAAAGGGGTAATTGGGAACATACCTTTTTGGGAGTGTAATGAGTTGGCAGACTTTAAAAATTCCCTGCAGACTACTCTAACAAATACTAGAGGGAGCAAATTGGTGCAACTAAGGAAATTATTTCTTGTGCTATGATACAGAATCATAATTGTCTAGATGTAGTAAGGCCCTCCTGAGTTTAATTCTGGTGGCTGCCAAAACGTAATAACTAGAGAATAGAAATCAAAGACTAAACCAAACGAGAAGTAGTGAATATAGTAACACATCTAAAACCACTCTAAGTGGGATCTTTAGAAAAGGGTAGAAGCAAATTGCAAAGAAAAAATGTGAATTGTGGGAACAATACATGCAGAATCATGTTCTAGAGAAGGAATGAGGTTTAAGGGAAGGCAGGAATTGAATAAGCTTTACAATGTTTGACTGACAATGATGTAGGGCGTTTGCAACCAAAAATATGTCAATATGGTTTGTTTTCATTTACATAAATGTATGCTTGTCCATGTAATAAGTGAATTTATAAAGATTTTTTTTTAAACACACACGCAAAGCACCTTCATATCATTTGGCATATTTCAGCTTTTTTCCATCTATTTCACCTCCCTTTCTTTAATCTGTTCTATGGTTCATTTCTTTTTTCTTAGGCAATGACGGACATCTTCGATTGTTTCTGTCTACATGTATACATTGTAATTTCATGAATCTTCTTACAGATATACTTTGCTTCTTTTAACCTTGTAACAAGTTTACCATGCTTTAACTTGTACTGTAACACCCAAGCAATAAGACTGCCTCATCCCACTTTGGTATGCCACTTTATGCCATCCTACTTAGAGAAGCCCATTTAGCACGAATTTGTCAAAACAAAATCAAAAGTCCAATTCCCTCTTCCTTACACCACATGCAAGATTCCTCCAGAGTTACACTAGCTTTAAAGGCCTCAAAAAATTGCCTGCAGTAGTCAACCACTTTGAATTTTTATTTCTGCCTCCCCCATATATCCCTAGACAAGATCTGCATAATCCAGATATTCCTTTTCTTAAAACATATTTTCTTGTACCTTTTTTTTTTTTTTAAAGTAAATTACGAATATCAGCAGGATAGAAGGGACTTTGAGGAATGGACTTTTTGGAATAACATGGCATATGCAGTCATGTCAAAGCTTGGCCTCAAAAACACACAAATTCTCTGGATCCACTTGCATCCTTGCTGGTCAGTGCTGCCAGCCCATTACTGTCAGTGTGACTACAGCAGAATACACCACAGAGGTGGTATAGGATAGAGTGGTAGAGATAAGTTCAGCTAGTTCAGAGGGGATGGAGGGAGGGTAACCTGGACTGCAGCAGGGTATACATTCGAACATCTACATTTATGGTAGGTACAAAACTATACTATGTTCATCGTGTTACCCTGCTGCAGTCATCACACTTGGGTAGAATCCCAAAGCTAAGGATGGGTGGTGGAGGTAAACAGGGTTAGAGGAGGCTAGAAGACCCTGCAAAACTGCAGTGGCAAAGCCAGCTCTAGTCTTAGAGTAAAGTGGTAAGTGGTAATGTTTGGTGAAGGTGTGTACTGAACTCCAAGTTGCAGCTTCCAGAATATCCTTGGTTGGCACCCCCCTGAGGTAGGCTGTAGATGTAGCTGCTGCCCTGGTAGAGTGGGGCCTTATGCTAGCAGGAACTGGTTTTCCATGGTGGGTATAGCAAAAACGTATGCAATGTCCTATCCATTTTGAAATGGTCTGTTTTGAGATGGCCTTTCCTTGTGATGCTGTACCATAGGATACAAAAAGCTGGTCAGATTTTCTGAAAACCTTAGTTTTATCCAAGTAATAACGTAGCTGCCTGGGAACGTCCAAGGAATGTAGGAGTCTTTCTCCTTTGTTCTGTGGATTTGGAAAGAAGGTGGGTAAATGGATGGTTTGATTTAGAGCCACACTGGATACCACCTTAGGCATAAAAAAGAGGGGTTAGTTCGTAGAGAAACTCTGTCTTGATGAAAAATGAGGAAAGGCTCAACTGCCATTAGTGCCTGAAGCTCTGACACTCTTCACACTGAAGTAATTGCTAGCAGCAGGGCAGTCTTCCACGATATAAACTTTAAGTCAGCTGAGAAAGCTGGCTCAAAACGAGGTAGCGTAAGTTTTTCCAGAACAAAGTTGAGGTCCCAAGTAGGTGTTGGTGCTCTCCTGGGAGGCCTAATGTTTTTGGCCTCTCTGAGAAACTGCCTTAGGAGTGGATGTGAAAATAAGAGAGGATCCGTGTTGTAGTGATCTGAAATAGCTGAGGCGTGGATTTTAATAGATGAAAAAGAAAGCCCTTTGTGTAACATCTCAGTTAAATATTGCAAAATCTGAGGTATGTCAGGCTGAAGGGTATTTTGGCCTTTAGCTTGGTTCCAGGCGCAAAACCTTTTCCATTTGTCTGAGTAGGCTTTCCTGGTGCTGGGCCTCCTGGTCTCCAGAATAACTTCCATAACAGCTTGTGAGAGAGGAGCTGGCTGGTTGCCTAGGTGATTTGCCATGCAGCCAAGTTTAAGGTTTTGAGTTGCCTGTGTAGAATCTGATTGTCTTGCTGTGTGAGCAGATGGGTATTTTGTGGTAGAATCCATGGTGGGCCCTGGGCCATATTCCTTAATAGTGGGTACCAGTGCTGGCGTGGCCAGTCTGGGGCAATGAGTATCATTCGGGGTCTCTCCATCCTGACTTTCTGCAGCACCTTTGTGAGAAGGGGTAATGGAGGAAAGGCATATACTGTCAGCATTTTCCAACTGAATGAGAGTGCGTCCACTTTCCAAGCTTGATGGTGAAAAGTCCTTGTGCAAAATTTTGTTAGTTGATAGTTTTGGGGGCTGGCAAATAGGTCTATGTCTGGGAGCACCCATTTTTGAGTTATCATTGCAAATACTTGTGGATCCAGTTTCCACTCGTAGGGATCCATGATGTTTTTCTTAGGTCGTCTGCCAATGTGTTCTTTTTTCCTGGCAGGAATTGAGCTTGTAATTGAACTTGGTAAGCCAGTGCTGTGTTCCACAAGGTCATTGCTTGCCTGCAAAGAGGGTAGGAGTGTGTACCCCCTTGCTTGTTTATGTACAACATTACTGTGGTGTTGTCTGTTCTTATGGTAAGCTGTCCTGGATGTAAGAGGTCCTTGAAGGCTGTCATAGCAGTTTGTACAGCTAGCATTTCTTTTTGATTGAAGTGCAGATTCCTTTGATCTGCGGTCCATATGCCTTGAATGCACCGTCCTGCCATGTGTGCCCCCCAGGCATAGTCCGATGCATCTGTTGTCATAGTTTGCCTGGCTGGGGTTAAGGTGAAAGGCTGACCCTTGTTGAGGTGACATGCCTGTGACCACCATAGGAACTCCTGTTGAAGGCAGGGAATGAGAGGTATCATTGTTTCCAAGCTGTGGCTGTGTCGAGTCCATACGCTTTTTAGGTACCATTGTAATTTCCTCATATGCAGTTTTGCAAATGGTATTAGTAGGATGCAAGATGCCATGAAGCCCAAGGCCTGCAGACTTTTTCTTGCAGGGAGTTGGGTCTTTGCCATTGCTCTGAAGTATTGAGTTAATTGTAGTTGTTTGTCTGGCGTCAGATAAGCCATCTGGGCCGTTGTATTCAAGCTGGCACCCAGGAATGTCATATTTTTGTGAGGGCACTAGTTTTGATTTCTTTTTGTTTACTGTGTACCCTAGGCAACTTAGAAAATATTTTACAAAAGCCAGGTGTTGTAAGAGAGAGTGTCCTTGCTTTCTGCTTGGATGAGGCAGTCGTCCAGGTATGGGTATATTTGAATTCCTCTTTGTCTGCAGTATGCAATTACTGGTGCCAGGCATTTTGTGAAGACCCTGGGCGCAGTAGATAAGCCAAAGGGCAGTGCAGAGAATTGGTAATGGGTTGAACCTGCAATGAAACGGAGGTATCTTCTGCAATTTTGTCCGATAGGGACATGCAGGTATGCCTCCTTGAGGTCCAACGTTACTAGCCAAGCTTTCTGGTCCAACATGGGAAGAAGCTGCTGTAGTGTTAGCATCTTGAATTTGAGTACTTGCAAGAAGGTGTTTAAAACTGAAAGATCTAGAATGGGTCTCCAAGCATTGTCCTTTCTGGGGACTAGAAAGAGCCTTGAGTAAAATCCTTGGCCTTGCTCTTGTGTAGGTACCAGTTGAATGTCTCTCATGTCCATGAGAGCTGTAATTTGTTTTTGTGCTTCTGCCCATTGATTTTGTGGCAGGTTTGACATTCCTTTTATCCTTGGCAAGGTGTGGAAATGGAATCTGTATCCTTGTGAGATAATGTCTAGGACCCATTTGTGACGATGCGCCAGTTGTCTGCAAAAAGTGCTAATTTTCCTCCCAAGGGAGCTGCCAAGAGAGTTTTGCTTGGCAGTTTGAGGTACAAGTCATTGTGTTTGCTTTCTAGTAGTTTGTGGCCTGTCTTCTCCTCCCTTCTGTGTTGCAGTGCCCCATTGGCGGGGTTTGTAAGGGATTTGTGCTTGTCCTCTGCCCCTTGGGCGCCTGTATTTACCCCTCTGTGGTCTGTCAGAAGCTGGAAAGGACCAATTTTTTGTTGGCCAATTTCTGCTGAAGCGTGGGGGCTGTACTTGTAAGAAATCTTTGACCGTCTGCATAGATTTTGCCTTATCCTCCATTTTCTTTAATACCTCCTCTGCTTTAACCCCAAATCAGACATCCTGCTGTAACAGTGTATCTAGTAACTTTGCTTTAACATGATCAGGCAGAGACTGTTCCTTTAACAAAGCATGCTTACGTATAACAGACCCAGTAACAGCTGCTCTAGAGGAAGCTTCCAAGGCATCAAAACCACATTGTAAAGTATGTTTGCCCACCTGTTCAGCTGCATGCAACAGATCCTGCATTTCCTTGAATTCAGACTGTTGAGGGTGCATGCCCATCTTTTGTTTTATTTGAGACATTAGGAATTGCTGGTATTTAAGCATGTGAAATTGACAATTTAGTGCTCTCATAGCTAGAGTAGCTGAGGTGTAAACCTTCTTCCCCCACCTATCTAGTGCTCTGGAGTCCCTTTCAAAGGGTACAGGATTTTTAGCCATACAAGCCTTAGCCCCCTTGGGACCCTGGGAGATTGTCTCTGGATCAGCAACAGGGCTTTTGTATAGGAATTTGTGTGAGAGTCAGGCACTCTATAGTATCTATCTGGTTTGGCTGGAGCAGGAGGCAGAGAACCTGAATTTAGACTAGATTCTAAGAAAACATCCACAATGTCTAAAACTGGGGGGATAGCAAGGGGTCTGTGCTGGGGGAGTAAAAGAAACTCTCGGAGCCTTTTCTTTGAGTCGGAGTAGTCCTGACCTTCCCAGTGGAAATGTTCCCTCATGGTATGTAAGGTTTCCCCATAGGAATAATCTTCGGGGGGAGAAGCTGAGGGAATGGAGTTTTCAGCATCAGAATCTTCATAAGGTGGAAAGGAGTAATCCTGTTCCTCAGAGGAGCCTGAGGAAACCGACACTTGATCAGAGGAGGCATAATCCTCCTCTTGTCTAGGCCATTTGTCAGGGGGGGGGGGGGTTGGGAACCCCTGATCAAAGAAATTAAATCTTCAGCCATTTTAAGCATCTGTTTCTTAGGCATAGGGCCTTGACCTGAAGACTGAAGAGTAGTCTTTTTTGGTTTTAGAGGAGTCTTAAGTTTAGCATAAGATTTTATGGTGAGAGTCGTCGGTCTGAAGACACCTTCAAAAACCAAAGGTGTTTCTACAGCACCGGCTTCTCCTACTACTCTGCAATGTCGTCGGTAGGGCCTAAAGAAAATGGCTGCGTTGGCCTAGAACTCTCTGCTGGAGTGTCCGAAGCGGTCTGGGGATCCAATTCAGTGGTAGCCAGGGGCTGCGTAGGCACCTCACTGAAAACCGGAGAACCAGCGACCGGTCCAGCAGAGGCCTCTGAGTCTGGCTTGGATCTAGGCTACCTTTGCGTTTTTTATGCACGCCGGTAGTCATTTGCTCCGATATGCATAGTGTAATTAAATTTCCTACCGAAGTAGTGTTGTGCGAAATCAAAGCGTCGCTTAACAGTTCGCTTATTGAACCTACCACAAAACCGACAACCAGTGACGTTGTGGTCTGGGCCTAGGCCTAGGCAAGGTATACAAAAAGAATGAAAGTCCTTATGAGGTATTTGCTTCCACAAGAAATGCAATTGTTAACTTTTTCTGACATAGGACTGAGGCAAGAAAAGGTTCCCCAACAGGGTACTTAGCTTTGAAGACTTCGGACTTAAAACTCTATTCGAAAATCTCAGGTGTCGGCCAACCGGCACTTGCGAACTGCTTCTGCTTCGGGCACCGCGCAACAAGAAAGACTGAAGAAAATGGCGTCTGATGCCTCTGATATACCCCTGACGCACTGACATCAGGAAGAAGCGACAGCAACCGATGCTGGACCAAGACTTTGGAATTCGGGCAGACTACGGGACCACCTGATGGCAGGATAACCCAAGTGTGATGACTGCAGCAGGGTAACACGATGAACATCTGTTGATCCCAAGTATTTAAACTCATCCACCTTCACCACCTCTACTCCCTGCATCCTCACCATTCCTCTATCCTCCCTCTCATTCACACATATATTCTTAGCCCTGCTGACCTTCATTCCTCTTCTCTCTAGAGCATATCTCCACCTCTCCAGGGTCTCCTCTACCTGTTCCCTACTCTCACTACAGATCACAATGTCATCTGCAAACATCATAGCCCACGGGGACTCCTATCTGATCTCGTCTGTCAACCTGTCCATCACCACTGCAAATAAAAAAGGGCACAGAGCTGATCCTTGAAGTAATCCCACCTCCACCTTAAACCCATCCGTCACTCCCACCGCAAACTTAACCGCTGTCACACTACCCTCGTACATATACTGTACCACTTTTACATACTTTTCTGAAACTCCCGACTTCCTCATACAATACCACAACTCCTCTCTAGGCACCCTGTCATACGCTTTCTCTAAGTCCACAAAGATACAATGCAACTTCTTCGGACCTTCTCTGTACTTCTCCATCAATACTCTCACAGCAAACATCGCATCTGTAGTGCTCTTTCCTGGCATGAAACCATACTGATCACTAATCATCACCTCCCTTCTTAACCTAGCTTCCACTACTCTTTCCCATAACTTCATGCTGTGACTGATCAATTTAATCCCTCTGTAGTTACTGCAGCTCTGCACATCACCCTTATTCTTAAAAATCGGTACCAAAACACTTTCTCCATTCCTCAGGCATCCTCTAACTTTCCAAGATTTCATTAAGCAATCTAGTTAAAAACTCCACTGCCATTTCACCTAAACACCTCCATGCTTCCACAGGTATGTCATCTGGACCAACAGCCTTTTCATTCATCCTCCTCTTCATAGTTGTCCTTACTTCCTGCTTGCTAATCCATTGCACTTCCTGATTCACTATCACCACATCATCCAACCTTCTCTCTCTCTCTCATTCTCTTCATTCATCAGACCCTCAAAATACTCTTTCCATCTGCTCAACACACTCTCCTCGCTTGTGAGTACATTTCCCTCATTATCCTTGATCACCCTTACCTGCTGCACATCTATACTAGCTCGGTCCCTTGTCTAGCCAATCGGTACAGGTCCTTTTCTCCCTCCTTAATGTCCAGCCTTTCATACAACTCTTCATACGCCTTATCCTTAGCCTTCGCCACCTTTCTCTTTGCCATGCACATCATCTCCAGTCTACTTTCATCTCTCTGACAATCCCACTTCTTCGCCAACTTCTCTCTCTGTATACTCTCCTGTACTGTCTAATTCCACCACCAGGTCTCCTTGTCCTCCTTCCTCTTTCCAGATGTCACACCAAGCACCTTTCTAGCAGTCTCCCTTACTAGCTCTGCTGTAGTTACCCAGCTATTCGGTAACACTTCACTGCCACCCATTGCCTGTCTTAACTCTTCCCTAAACTCCACCCCCAGTGCCTGCCTTAACTCTTCTCTGAACTCCACCTCACAATTACCCTTTCTCAATTTCCACCATTTGATCCTACAGATATGTGAAGCACGTTTGTTAATTTTAACTTAAGTTTGATTACTTTTATATAAATGTAAATGTGCCCATGGCACAAGTGATAATTCAATAAAGGTGTTAAAAAAATTTAAACATCGGTGATTTGTGTTTCTCATGTCAAAAACTAAATTATTTGCTTACAACTATTAGTACTAACTGCACTTTTGCAACTGGCACAGCTTGGAGAGCTGTTGTCACATGTACTAATGACTGAACTGATGAGATAAATGTTAGGAAAACAGCAAATAGAACACATTTAGAAATGGAGATGTCCTCTGTTAGTAAAAATAAAGTCCAATGAACAAGAGAATATCATGGACAACTTTGGAATTCTGAATACAAGTATTCAGCAATCGGAGGATTCAAAGCATATGGAAGAAATTCAAAAGAAATAATGAAGAAAAACCTGATGTCTATAAAGCAAAGAATACATGCAACACAACAGTGCCCAGTTTAGTATGCAGCACACAGATTACAGGGAATAACAGTTTTCTACCAGAAATCAAACATTCAGTCTACAGAAAAAAGTATCTTTCCAAAACAGAAAGTACGGGGGAAAAAAAAAAAAAAAGAGGCAAGGGGCAGATGAAAAGGAAGAAATTAAAACTGAATGTTAAAGACTGAAGAACATTACTGTAAGAAAAAAGGAAGAGAAAGAATGAAGTTGACAATACTGCTCAAGTTGTGGATGTAAAGACAGTCAGATGAGAACTACATGCTTGCAAATGTAATAAGCAATGAAAACAGTAGGATTAATAAGACTAACTGAAAGAGCAGATATTACTGAATTGGAAGTCGAATATTCTTCATATCTGGTCAGAAAATATATTCTTGTAATTGGAATCTTCTCTGCAAATACTACACTGAATATAATGTTATGCTAGTCAGGAACTAAAATAAAGGATGTGAGAAAGTCCTTACCATGCCTTAATATAGGGAAGCATGGATCTGTTTTTATTCATGTAGGTACAAATGATCTCATCCACAAGGACTCCCCAATTGTTATATTACAGCCCTCTTAGATGGCACAGCTTGTACAGGTGTTAGGATGCATTTTTCATGAATCACATTTAAAAAAGGAAAGTTAGGTCAGAGTGAATGAACATATTTTAGGGTAAATACCAACATGAAAAAAAGTCCCAGTTTAAAAATGGAAATATTTAAAGCATCCAAGTTTAATTTTGGGCAGAAGTGTGTTTAGACAGCATGGTGTGCACTTCATAGGTTCATAGGTGTGTACAAGGCCAACGGTCCTGGAGCCTTTACAAGCCTAGCCCAAAAAAAAAACTGCCCAGACACCATGCCACCCGATGTTAGTTCACAGTGCCCCTATCCAATAGGGCAACTGGAAAGATTCCTGGAGTGAACTTTGTTATCCATCCACTCGTCAAGATTTCTCTTAAAGAGGGCCAGTGAGGTGTGCTGCTGGACATGAATGGGAAGCTTATTCCAGAGTTTGGGTAGTCTTTGGGAGATGAACCTGTCACTCCAGCATGTTCTGTTAATTGTGGTAATGAGGTTGTGATCTCTGAAGCGTGTGGGGATTGGGATTTGTTTAGGTGTAGCATTTCAAGTAGGGCTGGGTCAGCATGGCTTTGTAAGTCAAGCAGAGATCACCTCTAAGTAGACTATAAGAGACGGAGAGCAGCTGAAATTCCTAGAGTCTATCCATGTAGTACATGTGTTTAAGGCCTAAGATCCTCTTTGTGAGGTACTTTTGTGGCCTCTCCAGCTGTTGTGTCTGGTCAGGTACATGTCAAACAGGGCGTTATATTCGATGATTGGTCTAATGAGGGAAGAGTGCAGAGGGATGACTACCTCTTTTTCCTGGATGTGAAACCTTTGGTCATAAGATGTGGCACATAGGACTTTCTGACCACAGTGGCAATGTGGTGGTCGAAGGTGAGGTGGCCGTCGACCTGGGTGCCCAGATGTCTTATGGCCCTTTCAGTGTTCAGAGGGCTCCCATTAACGTGGTAATTTGAGGAAGCTGAGACTTTTCCAAAGGGGATGATGACGCATTTTTTGGCATTAAGCTTCAGGCCATGGTTCCAATATCAGTCATTGGTCTCAGAGAGGCCCTTTTGTAGGATGTCTGCATCACTTGGGGAGTTGATAATGACTCCTAGCTTGCAGTCATCAGCGAAGGTCAGCCAAAGTCCTTCTGTGTTGGCCTGGACTTCTGAGAAGTAGATGCCAAACAGGAGAGGGGGCCCAGGACCAAGCCCTGTGGGATTCCAATCGTGATGGTCGGCAGTCTGACTTGGAATCCACAACTTTCACTCTGTGGGTCCTGTCTGTGAGCTAATTTGCAACCCACTTAGTAATCTAAGGATTGATGCCTAGTTTGGTGAATTTATCAATGATACCAGAGTGGGGAATGGTATCAATGGCCTTGGCCAGGTCGAGGTAGGCTGTATACACTGCCTTACCCTAATCCACAGCCTTGGTGACTGCCTCAAAGAAGTCAACTAGGTTCAGCAGGCAGGATCGCCCCTTGACAAAACTAAACTGCGTGGGGTCAAGAGTTTGGAGATTGCCTATATCTTTGTTAAGCAGGTCTATGATGATGTGCTCCATAGCTTTGTATACCAGATCAGTCAGGCTAATGGAGCGATAGTTCCCAGGGTCTGTAGTTGCTCCCCCTTTATGGAGCAGGATTACTGTAGCAGTGTACCATTTGTTAGGGGCATAGCCTGAGGTAAGGCTGTGACTGAACAGGGTACACAGATGTGGTGCCAGTTTGTTTTGCAGCCAGGGATATTATCTAGTCTCATGGACGCTGTATTCTTGGCTTTGGACAATGCAGCTTTTACCTGTGCCACAGAAATGGTGGGTACAACGCTTTCTTCTGGTATTGTGATAGGGCCCTTGGGGTGTGGGGGGGGGGGTAAAGATGGCACTGAATCTGTCGGCAAGTATGTTGACTATATCCGTTGGCTCAGTATAGGAGATGCCATTGTGCAATAACTCAGAGCAAATCTAGGTATTGCCTTTAAGGTTTTTGATATAGCTAAAGAAGGCTATGTGTTTTTTTTTTTTTTTTTTTGGTGTCAGCTGCAATTCTGCCTTCATAGCTGGCTTTAGAGGATTTGAGAAGGGATCTCAGCTTTTTG